>NC_079483.1:22543297-22857464 GCF_026230105.1 Diorhabda sublineata | reverse complement strand
CCAGAAAAACTCAGAAATTAGTCAAAAAACCCAAAACTTGTTGGAAAAATCTAAAAATTAGCTATAAAAACTCAGAAATTAGCCATAAAAACCCAACAATCAGCCATAAAACCCAAAAACTAGCCAGAAGAACTCGAAAATTAGCCATAAAAACTCAGAAATTAGCCATAAAACTCAAAAACTAGCCAGAAGAACTCGAAAATTAGCCATAAAAACTCAGAAATTAGCCATAAAAACCCAAAAATTAGCTATAAAACCCACAAATCAGCTAGAAAAATTCAAAAATTAGCCAGAAGAAACCAAAAATCAGCTAGAAAATCAAAAATTAGATAGAAAAACTCGAAAATTGGCCAAAAAAACTAGTCACCTAAACCCAAAAATTGCTAGAAAACCCAAAAATCAGATAGAAAAATCCAAAAAATAAGCCATAAAAACCCAAAAATTTGCTAGAAAAACTCAGAAATTAGCCACAAAACCCAAAAATTGTTAGAAATACCTAAAAATTAGCTATAAAAACTCGTAAAATATCTATAAAACTCAAAAATTAGCTAGAAAAACCCAAAAATTAGCCATAGAAACCCAAAAATTAGCCATAAAAACCCAAAAATTAGCCATAAAAACCCAAAAATTAGCTAGAACACTTAAATATTAGCTGGAAAAACTCAAAAATTAGCCATAAAAAGCCACAAATTAGCCATAAAAACCAAAAAATTAGCCATAAAACCCAAAAATTGTTAGAAAAACCCAAAAATTAGCTATAAAAACTCAAAAAATTGCTATAAAACTCATAAATTAGCTATAAAAACCCGAAAATTAGCTATACAACCCAAAAATTAGCTAGAAAACCTCACAAATTAGCCATAGAAACCCAAAAATTAGCCATAAAAACCCAAAAATTAGCTAGAACCCTTGAACATTAGCTGGAAAAACTCGAAAATTAGCCATAAAAAGCCACAAATTAGCCATGAAAACCAAAAAATTAGCCATAAAACCCAAAATTTGTTAGAAAAACCCAAAATTAGCTATAAAAACTCAGAAAAAAGCTATAAAAATCATAAATTAGCTATATAAACCCAAAAATTAGGTATAAAACCCAAAAATTAGTTAGAAAACCCAAAAATTAGCCATAAAAACCCAAAAATTAGCCATAAAACTCGGAAATTAGCTAGAAAAACTCAAAAATTAGCCATAAGACTCAAAAATTAGCTATAAACCCAAAATTTAGCAAGAAAAACTCGAAAATTAGTTAGAAAAACTCGGAAATTAGCCACAAAAACCCAACAGTCAGCTAGAAAAACTCAGAAATTAGTCACAAAACCCAAAAATTGTTAGAAAAACCCAGAAAGTAGCTATAAAATTTATAAAATAGCTATAAAAACCCAAAAATTAGCATTACAACCCAAAAATTAGGTAGAAAACCTCAAAAATTAGGTGGAGAAACTCATAAATTAGGTAGAGAAACTCAGAAATTAGCTAGAAAAACTCAGAAATTAGCCACAAAAACCCATAAATTGGCTAGAAAAACTCAAAACTCAGCCATAAAACCCAAAAATTAGCTACAAAAACTCAGAAATTAGCTACAAAAACTAAGAAATTAGCCACATAAACCAATAAATTGTTAGAAAAACCCGAAAATTAGCTTTAAGAACTCAAAAATTGGCTATAAAACCCAAAAATTAGCCAGAAAAACCCAAAAATTAGCCATAAAACTCGGAAATTAGCTAGAAAAACTCAAAAATTAGCCATAAAAACTCAAAAATTAGCTATAAACCCAAAAATTAGCTATAAACCCAAAATTTAGCGATAAAAACTCGAAAATTAGTTAGAAAAACTCAGAAATTAGCCACAAAAACCCAACAGTCAGCTAGAAAAACTTAGAGATTAGTAGTAGATTAGAAATTAGTCACAAAACCCAAAAATTAGCCAGAATAACAGAAAATTAGCTGAAAAACCCAAAAATTTGCTAGAAAAACTCAGAAATTAGCCACAAAACCCAAAAATTGTTAGAAATACCTGAAAATTAGCTATGAAATTCCAAAGATTTGCTATGAAACCCATAAATTTTTGGGTTTTATAGCTATTTTTTGAGGTTTTATAGCTAATTTTTGGGTTTTTCTAGCTAATGTTTGAGTTTTCTAGCCAATTTTTGGGTTTTCATGGCTAATTTTCGAGTTTTTCTGGCTAATTTCTGAGTATTTCTACCTAATTATCAGGTTTTCTAGCAATTTTTGTGTTTTTGTACCTAATTGTTTGGGTTTTTCAGCTAATTTTTGGATTTTATGGCTAAATTTTCAGATTTTCTAGCTAATTCATGAGTTTTGTCGCTAATTTTTGAGTTTTTCCAGCTAATTTTTGGGTTTTATAGGTATTACTTGAGTTTTTATAGTTTTTATAGCTAGAAAAACTCTGAAAATTAGCTAGAAAAACTCAGGAATTAGCCATAAAAACCCAAATATCAGCCATAAAACCCCAACATTAGCTAGAAAAACTCAGAAATTAGCCATAAAAACTCGAAAATTAGCTATGAAATTCCAAAGATTAGCTATGAAACCCATAAATTTTTGGGTTTTATAGCTATTTTTTGAGGTTTTATAGCTAATTTTTGGGTTTTTATGGCTTATTTTTTGGGTTTTTCTTGCTAATTTTTGGGTTTTATAGCTATTTTTGGGTTTTTATAGTTTTTATAAGTAGGAAAACTCTAAAAATTAGCTAGAAACACTCAGAAATTAGCCATGAAAACCCAAATATCAACCATAAAACCCAAAAATTAGCTAGAAAAACTCAAAAATCAGCCAGGAAACTTAAACATTAGCTAGAAAAACTCAAAAATTAGATAGAAAAACTCGAAAATTAGCCATGAAAACCCAAAAATTAGCTATGAAATTCCAACGATTAGCTATGAAACCCATAAATTTTTGGGTTTTATAGCTATTTTTTGAGGTTTTATAGCTAATTTTTGGGTTTTTATGGCTTATTTTTTGGGTTTTTCTAGCTAATTTTTGGGTTTTATAGCTATTTTTGGGTTTTTATAGTTTTTATAACTAGGAAAACTCTAAAAATTAGCTAGAAAAACTCAGAAATTAGCCACAAAACTCAAATATTGATAGAAAAACTCAAAAATTAGCTACAAAAACTCATAAAATAGCTATAAAACATGAAAATTAGCAGAAAAAACTCAAAAATTAGCCATAAAAACTTGAAAATTAGCCATAAAAATTAGCCCAAAAATTAGCCATAAAACCCAAAAATTAGCCAGAAGAACTCGAAAATTAGCCAGAAAAACTCAGAAATTAGTCAAAAAACCCAAAACTTGTTGGAAAAATCTAAAAATTAGCTATAAAAACTCAGAAATTAGCCATAAAAACCCAAAAATTAGCCATAAAACCCAAAAACTAGCCAGAAGAACTCGAAAGTTAGCCATAAAAACTCAGAAATTAGCCATAAAACTCAAAAACTAGCCAGAAGAACTCGAAAATTAGCCATAAAAACTCAGAAATTAGCCATAAAAACCCAAAAATTAGCTATAAAACCCACAAATCAGCTAGAAAAATTCAAAAATTAGCCAGAAGAAACCAAAAATTAGCTAGAAAATCAAAAATTAGATAGAAAAACTCGAAAATTGGCCAAAAAAACTAGTCACCTAAACCCAAAAATTGCTAGAAAACCCAAAAATCAGATAGAAAAATCCAAAAAATAAGCCATAAAAACCCAAAAATTTGCTAGAAAAACCCAAAAATTAGCCATAGAAACCCAAAAATTAGCCATAAAAACCCAAAAATTAGCTAGAACACTTAAATATTAGCTGGAAAAACTCAAAAATTAGCCATAAAAAGCCACAAATTAGCCATAAAAACCAAAAAATTAGCCATAAAACCCAAAAATTGTTAGAAAAACCCAAAAATTAGCTATAAAAACTCAAAAAATTGCTATAAAACTCATAAATTAGCTATAAAAACCCGAAAATTAGCTATACAACCCAAACATTAGCTAGAAAACCTCACAAATTAGCCATAGAAACCCAAAAATTAGCCATAAAAACCCAAAAATTAGCTAGAACCCTTGAACATTAGCTAGAAAAACTCGAAAATTAGCCATAAAAAGCCACAAATTAGCCATGAAAACCAAAAAATTAGCCATAAAACCCAAAATTTGTTAGAAAAACCCAAAATTAGCTATAAAAACTCAGAAAAAAGCTATAAAAATCATAAATTAGCTATATAAACCCAAAAATTAGGTATAAAACCCAAAAATTAGTTAGAAAACCCAAAAATTAGCCATAAAAACCCAAAAATTAGCCATAAAACTCGGAAATTAGCTAGAAAAACTCAAAAATTAGCCATAAGACTCAAAAATTAGCTATAAACCCAAAATTTAGCAAGAAAAACTCGAAAATTAGTTAGAAAAACTCGGAAATTAGCCACAAAAACCCAACAGTCAGCTAGAAAAACTCAGAAATTAGTCACAAAACCCAAAAATTGTTAGAAAAACCCAGAAATTTGCTATAAAAACTCAGAAAGTAGCTATAAAATTTATAAAATAGCTATAAAAACCCAAAAATTAGCATTACAACCCAAAAATTAGGTAGAAAACCTCAAAAATTAGGTGGAGAAACTCATAAATTAGGTGGAGAAACTCAGAAATTAGCTAGAAAAACTCAGAAATTAGCCACAAAAACCCATAAATTGGCTAGAAAAACTCAAAACTCAGCCATAAAACCCAAAAATTAGCTACAAAAACTCAGAAATTAGCTACAAAAACTAAGAAATTAGCCACATAAACCAATAAATTGTTAGAAAAACCCGAAAATTAGCTTTAAGAACTCAAAAATTGGCTATAAAACCCAAAAATTAGCCAGAAAAACCCAAAAATTAGCCATAAAACTCGGAAATTAGCTAGAAAAACTCAAAAATTAGCCATAAAAACTCAAAAATTAGCTATAAACCCAAAAATTAGCTATAAACCCAAAATTTAGCGATAAAAACTCGAAAATTAGTTAGAAAAACTCAGAAATTAGCCACAAAAACCCAACAGTCAGCTAGAAAAACTCAGAAATTAGTCACAAAACCCAAAAATTAGCCAGAATTACAGAAAATTAGCTGAAAAACCCAAAAATTTGCTAGAAAAACTCAGAAATTAGCCACAAAACCCAAAAATTGTTAGAAATACCTGAAAATTAGCTAGAAAAACCCAAAAATTAGCCATAGAAACCCAAAAATTATCCATAAAAACCCAAAAATTAGCCATAAAAACCCAAAAATTAGCTAGAACCCTTGAACATTTGCTAGAAAAACTCGAAAATTAGCCATAAAAAGCCACAAATTAGCCATAAAAACCAAAAAATTAGCCATAAAACCCAAAATTTGTTAGAAAAACCCAAAAATTAGCTATAAAAACTCAAAAAGAAGCTATAAAAATCATAAATTAGCTATATAAACCCAAAAATTAGCTATACAACCCAAAAATTAGTTAGAAAACCCACAAATTAGCCATAAAAACCCAAAAATTAGCCATAAAACTCGGAAATTAGCTAGAAAAACTCAAAAATTAGCCATAAAAACTCAAAAATTAGTTAGAAAAACTCAGAAATTAGCCACAAAAACCCAACAGTCAGCTAGAAAAACTCAGAAATTAGTCACAAAACCCAAAAATTGTTAGAAAAACCCAGAAATTAGCTATAAAAACTCAAAAAGTAGCTAAAAAATTTATAAAATAGCTATCAAAACCCAAAAATTGGCATAACAACCCAAAAATTAGCTAGAAAACCTCAAAAATTAGCTGGAGAAACTCATAAATTAGGTAGAGAAACTCAGAAACTAGCTAGAAAAACTCAGAAATTAGCCACAAAAACCCATAAATTGGCTAGAAAAACTCAAAACTCAGCCATAAAACCCAAAAATTAGCTACAAAAACCCAAAAATTAGCTTTAAGAACTCAAAAATTGGCTATAAAACCCAAAAATTAGCCAGAAAAACCCAAAAATTAGCTAGAAACCTTAAACATTAGCTAGAAAAACTCGAAAATTAGCCATAAAAAGCCACAAATTAGCCATAAAAACCAGAAAATTAGCCATAAAACCCAAAAATTGTTAGAAAAACCCAAAAATTAGCTATAAAAACTCAAAAAAAAAACTATAAAAATCATAAATTAGCTATATAAACCCAAAAATTAGCTATACAACCCAAAAATTAGTTAGAAAACCCAAAAATTAGCCATAAAAACCCAAAAATTAGCCATAAAACTCGGAAATTAGCTAGAAAAACTCAAAAATTAGCCATAAAATCTCAAAAATTAGCTATAAACCCAAAATTTAGCGAGAAAAACTCGAAAATCAGTTAGAACAACTCAGAAATTAGCCACAAAAACCCATAAATTGGCTAGAAAAACTCAAAACTCAGCCATAAAACCCAAAAATTAGATACAAAATTTCAGAAATTAGCTACAAAAACTCAGAAATTAGCCACATAAACCAATAAATTGTTAGAAAAACCCAAAATTAGCTTTAAGAACTCAAAAATTGGCTATAAAACCCAAAAATTAGCCAGAAAAACTAGCCACAGAGACCCAAAAATTAGCCATAAAAACAAAAAAATTAGCCAGAAAAACTCGAAAATTAGCTAAAAAACCCAAAAATTGAATAGAAAAACTCAGAAATTGGCCATAAAATCTCAAAAATTAGCCACAAAAACACAAAAATTGCCTAGAAAACCAAAAAATTAGCTTTAAAAACCCAGAAATTAGCCATAAAAACCCAAAAATTACCCAGAAAAACTCAAAAATTAGCTAGAAAACCCAAAAATTAGATAGAAAAACTTGAAAATTGGCCATAAAAACTCGAAAATTAGCCACAAAAACCCAAAAATTGCTAGAAAACCTAAAAATCAGATAGAAAAATCCAAAAAATAAGCCATAAAAACCCAAAAATTTGCTAGAAAAACTCAGAAATTAGCCACAAAACCCAAAAATTGTTAGAAATACCTGAAAATTAGCTAGAAAAACCCAAAAATTAGCCATAGAAACCCAAAAAGTATCCATAAAAACCCAAAAATTAGCCATAAAAACCCAAAAATTAGCTAGAAAAACTCGAAAATTAGCCATAAAAAGCCACAAATTAGCCATAAAAACCAAAAAATTAGCCATAAAACCCAAAATTTGTTAGAAAAACCCAAAAATTAGCTATAAAAACTCAAAAAAAAGCTATAAAAATCATAAATTAGCTATATAAACCCAAAAATTAGCTATACAACCCAAAAATTAGTTAGAAAACCCAAAAATTAGCCACAAAACCCAAAAATTAGCCATAAAACTCGGAAATTAGCTAGAAAAACTCAAAAATTAGCCATAGAAACTCAAAAATTAGCTATAAACCCAAAATTTAGCAAGAAAGACTCGAAAATTAGTTAGAAAAACTCAGAAATTAGCCACAAAAACCCAACAGTCAGCTAGAAAAACTCAGAAATTAGTCACAAAACCCAAAAATTAGCTACAAAAACTCAGAAATTAGCTATAAAAACTCAAAAAGTAGCTATAAAATTTATAAAATAGCTATAAAAACCCAAAAATTGGCATTACAACCCAAAAATTAGCTAGAAAACCTCAAAAATTAGCTGGAGAAACTCATAAATTAGGTAGAGAAACTCAGAAACTAGCTAGAAAAACTCAGAAATTAGCCACAAAAACCCATAAATTGGCTAGAAAAACTCAAAACTCAGCCATAAAACCCAAAAATTAGCTACAAAAACTCAGAACATTTGTGAGTTTCTCTAGCTAATTTTCGGATTTTATGGCTAATTTTTGGGTTTCTATGGCTAATTTTTGAGGTTTCCAGCTAATTTTTGGGTTGTATAGCTATTTTTTGAGTTTTTATATCTAATTTTTGGGTTTTTCTAACAATTTTTGGGTTTTGTGATTATTTTCTGAGTTTTTATAGCTGACTGTTGGATTTTTGTGGCTAATTTCTGAGTTTTTCTAGCTAATTTTCGAATTTTTCTAGCCAATTTTCGAGTTTTTCTTGGTAAATTTTGGGTTTTATGGCTAATTTTTGAGTTTTCCTAGCTAATTTCTGGGTTTTATAGCTATTTTTTGATTTTTTATAGCTAACTGTTGGGTTTTTCTAACAATTTTTAGGGTTTTATGGCTAATTTTTGGGTTTTTATGGCTAATTTTTGGGTTTTTATGTCTAATTTTTGAGTTTTTGTGGCTAATGTTTGAGTTTTTATCGCTAATTTTTGAGTTTTTGTGGCTAATTTTTGAGTTTTTATAGCTAATTGTTGAATTTCTCTAGCTAATCTTCGAGTTTTATGGCTAATTTTTGGGTTTTTATGGCTAATTTTTGGGTTTCTGTGGCTTTTTTTCTGTTTTTTTCTATCTGATTTTTGGGTTTTCTAGCAATTTTTGGGTTTTTGTGGTTAATTTCTGAGTTTTTTTGTGGCTAATTTTTGAGTTTTCCTAGCTAATTTCTGGGTTTTAAAACTATTGTTTGAGTTTTTATAGCTAAATGTTGGGTTTTTCTAACAATTTTTAGGGTTTTATGGCTAATTTTTTGATTTTTATGGCTAATTTGTGGGTTTTTATGTCTAATTTTTGAGTTTTTGTGGCTAATTTTTGAGTTTTTATGGCTAATTTTTGAGTTTTTGTGGTTAATTTCTGAGTTTTCATGGCTAATTGTTGAGTTTCTTTTATAGCTACTTTTTGGGTTTTTATAGCTAATTTTTGAATTTTTCTAGCTAAATTATCTGGAAAACCTCAAAAATTAGCCATAAAAACCAAAAATTTAGCCATAAAACCCAAAAATTGTAAGGAAACCCAAAAATTATCCAGAAAAACTCAAAAATTAACCACAGAAACCCAAAAATTGCTAGAAAATTCGAAAATCAGATAGAAAAATCCGAGAAATAAGCCATGAAAACCCAAAAATTAGCTAGAAAAACTCAGAAATTAGCCACAAAAACCAAAAACTGGTAGAAAAACCTAAAAATCAGCAATAAAAACTCGTAAAATAGCTATAAAACCCAAAAATTAACTAGAAAAACCCAAAAATTAGCCAGAGAAACCCAAAAATTAGCCATAGAAACCCAAAAATTAGCCATAAAAACCCAGCAATCAGCCATAAAAACAACAAAATTAGCTAGAACACTTAAACATTAGCTAGAAAAACTCAAAAATTAGCCATGAAAACCCAAAAATTAGCTATAAAATTCCAAAGATTAGCTATGAAACCCATAAATTTTTAGGTTTTATAGCTACTTTTTGGGTTCTTATAGCTAATTTTTGGGTTTTTATAGCAATTTTTGGTTTTTATGGCTAATTTTTGAGTTTTTCTAACTAATGTCTGAGTTTTCTTGCTAATTTTGCGTTTCCATGGCTTATTTTTTGGGTTTTTCTATCTTAGTTTTGGGTTTTCTAGCTAATTTTTGAGTTTTTCTGGCTAATTTTTGAAATTTTCATGGCTAATTTTTGAGTTTTTCTAGCTAGTTTCTGGGTTTTATAGCTATTTTTTGAGTTTTTATAGCTAATTTTTGGGTTTTTCTAACAATTTTTGGGTTTTATGGCTAATTTTTTGGTTTTTATGGCTAATTTGTGGGTTTTTTTCCTAATTTTTGTGATTTTGTGGCTAATTTGTGTGTTTTATAGCTAATTTTTGAGTTTTTATAGCTAACTTTTGGGTTTTTCTAACAATTTTTACGGTTTTATGGCTAATTTTTCGGTTTTTATGGCTAATTTTTGGATTTTTATGTCTAATTTTTGAGTTTTTGAGTTTTTATGGCTAATTTTTGAGTTTTTGTGGCTAATTTTTGAGTTTTTATGGCTAATTGTTGAGTTTCTCTAGCTAATCTTTGAGTTTTCTGGCTAATTTTTGAGTTTTTATGGCTAATTTTTGGGTTTCTGTGGCTTATTTTCAGGATTTTTCTATCTGAGTTTTGGGTTTTCTAGCAATTTTTGGGTTTTTGTGGCTAATTGTTTAGTTTTTCTGGCTAATTTTTGGGTTTATTTGGCTAATTTCCAAGTTTATCTACCTGATTCTTGAGTTTTTCTAGCTAATGTTTGGGTTTTATGGCTAAATTTTGAGTTTTTCTAGCCAATTCATGGGTTTTTGTGGCTAATTTTTGAGTTTTTCTAGCTAATTTCTGAGTGTCTCTAACTAATTTATGAGTTTCTCTAGCTAATTTTCTGATTTTATGTCTAATTTTTGGGTTTTTATGGCTAATTTTTGAGGTTTTCTAGCTAATTTTTGGGTTGTATAGCTAATTCTTGGGTTTTTATAGCTAATTTATGAGTTTTATAGCTATTTTTTGAGTTTTTATATCTAATTTTTGGGTTTTTCTAACAAGTTTTGGGTTTTGTGACTATTTTCTGAGTTTTTCTAGCTGACTGTTGGGTTTTTGTGGCTAATTTCCAAGTTTATCTACCTGATTCTTGAGTTTTTCTAGCTAATGTTTGGGTTCTATGGCTAAATTTTGAGTTTTTCTAGCCAATTTATGGGTTTTTGTGGCTAATTTTTGAGTTTTTCTAGCTAATTTCTGAGTGTCTCTAGCTAATTTGTGAGTTTCTCTAGCTAATTTTCGGATTTTATGGCTAATTTTTGGGTTTCTATGGCTAATTTTTGAGGTTTCCAGCTAATTTTTGGGTTGTATAGCTATTTTTCGAGTTTTTATATCTAATTTTTGGGTTTTTCTAACAATTTTTGAGTTTTGTGATTATTTTGAGTTTTTCTAGCTGACTGTTGGATTTTTGTGGCTAATTCCTGAGTTTTTCTAGCTAATTTTCGAATTTTTCTAGCTAATTTTCGAGTTTTTCTTGGTAAATTTTGGGTTTTATGGCTAATTTCTGAGTTTTCCTAGCTAATTTCTGGGTTTTAAAACTATTGTTTGAGTTTTTATAGCTAACTGTTGGGTTTTACTAACAATTTTTAGGGTTTTATGGCTAATTTTTTGATTTTTATGGCTAATTTGTGGGTTTTTATGTCTAATTTTTGAGTTTTTAAGGCTAATTTTTGAGTTTTTAAGGCTAATTTTTGAGTTTTTATGGCTAATTTTTGAGTTTTTGTGGTTAATTTCTGAGTTTTTTATGGCTAATTTTTGAGTTTTCCTAGCTAATTTCTGGGTTTTAAAACTATTGTTTGAGTTTTTATAGCTAAATGTTGGGTTTTCTAACAATTTTTAGGGTTTTATGGCTAATTTTTTGATTTTTATGGCTAATTTGTGGGTTTTTATGTCTAATTTTTGAGTTTTTGTGGCTAATTTTTGAGTTTTTATGGCTAATTTTTGAGTTTTTGTGGTTAATTTCTGAGTTTTCATGGCTAATTGTTGAGTTTCTTTTATAGCTACTTTTTGGGTTTTTATAGCTAATTTTTGAATTTTTCTGGCTGAATTAGCTGGAAAACCTCAAAAATTAGCCATAAAAACCCAAAAATTAGCCATAAAATCCGAAAATTAGCTAGAGAAACTCATAAATTAGCTAGAGACACTCAGGAATTAGCTAGAAAAACTCAAAAATTAGCCACAAAAACCCATAAATTGGCTAGAAAAACTCAAAATTTAGCCATAGAACCCAAACATTAGCTAGAAAAACTCAAGAATCAGATGGATAAACTTGGAAATTAGCCACATAAACCCAAAAACTGCTAGAAAAACTCAACAATTAGGCGTAAAAACTCAGAAATTAGCCACAAAAACTCAAAAATTATCCATAAAAACCCACAAATTAGCCATAAAAACCAAAAAATTAGCCATAAAACCCAGAAACTAGCTAGAAAAACTCTAAAATTAGCCATAAAAACTCAAAAATTAGCTATAAAACCCAAAATTTAGCAAGAAAAACTCGAAAATTAGTTAGAAAAACTCAGAAATTAGCCACAAAAACCCAACAGTCAGTTAGAAAAACTCAGAAATTAGTCACAAAACCCAAAAATTGTTAGAAAAACCCAGAAATTAGCTATACAACCCAAAAATTAGCTAGAAAACCTCAAAAATTAGCTAGAGAAACAAATAAATTAGCTAGAGAAACTCAGAAATTAGCTAGAAAAACTCAAAAATTAGCCACAAAAACCCATAAATTGGCTAATTGGCTAGAAAAACTCAAGAATCAGGTAGTAAAACTTGGAAATCAGCCACAAAAACCCAACAATTGCTAGAAAAACCCAAAAATTAGCTATAAAAACCGAAAAATTAGCTATAAAAACCCAAAAAGTAGCCAGAAAAACAAAACATTAGCTAAAAAAACCCAAAAATCAGCTAGAATAACTCGAAAACTAGCCACAAACCCAAAAAATAGCCATTAAAACTCAACAATTAGCCATAAAAACTCAAAAATAATATGGCTAATTTTTGAGGTTTCCAGCTAATTTTTGGATTGTATAGCTATTTTTTGAGTTTTTATATCTAATTTTTGGGTTTTTCTAACAATTTTTGGGTTTTGTGATTATTTTCTGAGTTTTTCTAGCTGACTGTTGGATTTTTGTGGCTAATTTCTGAGTTTTTCTAGCTAATTTTCGAATTTTTCTAGCTAATTTTCGAGTTTTTCTTGGTAAATTTTGGGTTTTATCGCTAATTTTTGAGTTTTCCTAGCTAATTTCTGGGTTTTAAAACTATTGTTTGAGTTTTTATAGCTAACTGTTGGGTTTTTCTAACAATTTTTACGGTTTTATGGCTAATTTTTCGGTTTTTATGTCTAATTTTTGAGTTTTTGAGTTTTTATGGCTAATTTTTGAGTTGTTGTGGCTAATTTTTGAGTTTTCATGGCTAATTGTTGAGTTTCTCTAGCTAATCTTTGAGTTTTCTGGCTAATTTTTGGGTTTTTATGGCTAATTTTTGAGTTTCTGTGGCTTATTTTCAGGATTTTTCTATCTGAGTTTTGGGTTTTCTAGCAATTTTTGGGTTTTTGTGGCTAATTGTTGAGTTTTTCTGGCTAATTTTTGGGTTTATGTGGCTAATTTCCAAGTTTATCTACCTGATTCTTGAGTTTTTCTAGCTACTGTTTCGATGTTATGGCTAAATTTTGAGTTTTTCTAGCCAATTTATGGGTTTTTGTGGCTAATTTTTGAGTTTTTCTAGCTAATTTCTGAGTGTCTCTAACTAATTTATGAGTTTCTCTAGCTAATTTTCTGATTTTATGGCTAATTTTTGGGTTTTTATGGCTAATTTTTGAGGTTTTCTAGCTAATTTTTGGGTTGTATAGCTAATTCTTGGGTTTTTATAGCTAATTTCTGAGTGTCTCTAGCTAATTTGTGAGTTTCTCTAGCTAATTTTCGGATTTTATGGCTAATTTTTGGGTTTCTATGGCTAATTTTTGAGGTTTCCACCTAATTTTTGGGTTGTATAGCTATTTTTCGAGTTTTTATATCTAATTTTTGGGTTTTTCTAACAATTTTTGAGTTTTGTGATTATTTTCTGAGTTTTTATAGCTGACTGTTGGATTTTTGTGGCTAATTTCTGAGTTTTTCTAGCTAATTTTCGAATTTTTCTAGCCAATTTTCGAGTTTTTCTTGGTAAATTTTGGGTTTTATGGCTAATTTTTGAGTTTTCCTAGCTAATTTCTGGGTTTTATAGCTATTTTTTGATTTTTTATAGCTAACTGTTGGGTTTTTCTAACAATTTTTAGGGTTTTATGGCTAATTTTTGGGTTTTTATGGCTAATTTTTGGGTTTTTATGTCTAATTTTTGAGTTTTTGTGGCTAATGTTTGAGTTTTTATCGCTAATTTTTGAGTTTTTGTGGCTAATTTTTGAGTTTTTATAGCTAATTGTTGAATTTCTCTAGCTAATCTTCGAGTTTTATGGCTAATTTTTGGGTTTTTATGGCTAATTTTTGGGTTTCTGTGGCTTTTTTTCTGTTTTTTTCTATCTGATTTTTGGGTTTTCTAGCAATTTTTGGGTTTTTGTGGTTAATTTCTGAGTTTTTTTGTGGCTAATTTTTGAGTTTTCCTAGCTAATTTCTGGGTTTTAAAACTATTGTTTGAGTTTTTATAGCTAAATGTTGGGTTTTTCTAACAATTTTTAGGGTTTTATGGCTAATTTTTTGATTTTTATGGCTAATTTGTGGGTTTTTATGTCTAATTTTTGAGTTTTTGTGGCTAATTTTTGAGTTTTTATGGCTAATTTTTGAGTTTTTGTGGTTAATTTCTGAGTTTTCATGGCTAATTGTTGAGTTTCTTTTATAGCTACTTTTTGGGTTTTTATAGCTAATTTTTGAATTTTTCTAGCTAAATTATCTGGAAAACCTCAAAAATTAGCCATAAAAACCAAAAATTTAGCCATAAAACCCAAAAATTGTTAGAAAAACCCATAAAATAGCTGAAAAAACTCAAAAAATAGCCATAAAATTCATAAATTAGCTATAAAAACCCAAAAATTAGCTATACAACCCAAAAATTAACCATAAAACCCAAACATTAGCTAGAAAAACTCAAGAATCAGGTAGAAAAACTTGGAAAGTAGCCACATAAATCCAAAAATTGCTCGAAAAACCCATCAATTAGCTATAAAAACCCAAAAATTGCAAGGAAACCCAAAAATTATCCAGAAAAACTCAAAAATTAACCACAGAAACCCAAAAATTGCTAGAAAATTCGAAAATCAGATAGAAAAATCCGAGAAATAAGCCATGAAAACCCAAAAATTAGCTAGAAAAACTCAGAAATTAGCCACAAAAACCAAAAACTGGTAGAAAAACCTAAAAATCAGCAATAAAAACTCGTAAAATAGCTATAAAACCCAAAAATTAACTAGAAAAACCCAAAAATTAGCCAGAGAAACCCAAAAATTAGCCATAGAAACCCAAAAATTAGCCATAAAAACCCAGCAATCAGCCATAAAAACAACAAAATTAGCTAGAACACTTAAACATTAGCTAGAAAAACTCAAAAATTAGCCATGAAAACCCAAAAATTAGCTATAAAATTCCAAAGATTAGCTATGAAACCCATAAATTTTTAGGTTTTATAGCTACTTTTTGGGTTCTTATAGCTAATTTTTGGGTTTTTATAGCAATTTTTGGTTTTTATGGCTAATTTTTGAGTTTTTCTAACTAATGTCTGAGTTTTCTTGCTAATTTTGCGTTTCCATGGCTTATTTTTTGGGTTTTTCTATCTTAGTTTTGGGTTTTCTAGCTAATTTTTGAGTTTTTCTGGCTAATTTTTGAAATTTTCATGGCTAATTTTTGAGTTTTTCTAGCTAGTTTCTGGGTTTTATAGCTATTTTTTGAGTTTTTATAGCTAATTTTTGGGTTTTTCTAACAATTTTTGGGTTTTATGGCTAATTTTTTGGTTTTTATGGCTAATTTGTGGGTTTTTTTCCTAATTTTTGTGATTTTGTGGCTAATTTGTGTGTTTTATAGCTAATTTTTGAGTTTTTATAGCTAACTTTTGGGTTTTTCTAACAATTTTTACGGTTTTATGGCTAATTTTTCGGTTTTTATGGCTAATTTTTGGATTTTTATGTCTAATTTTTGAGTTTTTGAGTTTTTATGGCTAATTTTTGAGTTTTTGTGGCTAATTTTTGAGTTTTTATGGCTAATTGTTGAGTTTCTCTAGCTAATCTTTGAGTTTTCTGGCTAATTTTTGAGTTTTTATGGCTAATTTTTGGGTTTCTGTGGCTTATTTTCAGGATTTTTCTATCTGAGTTTTGGGTTTTCTAGCAATTTTTGGGTTTTTGTGGCTAATTGTTTAGTTTTTCTGGCTAATTTTTGGGTTTATTTGGCTAATTTCCAAGTTTATCTACCTGATTCTTGAGTTTTTCTAGCTAATGTTTGGGTTTTATGGCTAAATTTTGAGTTTTTCTAGCCAATTCATGGGTTTTTGTGGCTAATTTTTGAGTTTTTCTAGCTAATTTCTGAGTGTCTCTAACTAATTTATGAGTTTCTCTAGCTAATTTTCTGATTTTATGTCTAATTTTTGGGTTTTTATGGCTAATTTTTGAGGTTTTCTAGCTAATTTTTGGGTTGTATAGCTAATTCTTGGGTTTTTATAGCTAATTTATGAGTTTTATAGCTATTTTTTGAGTTTTTATATCTAATTTTTGGGTTTTTCTAACAAGTTTTGGGTTTTGTGACTATTTTCTGAGTTTTTCTAGCTGACTGTTGGGTTTTTGTGGCTAATTTCCAAGTTTATCTACCTGATTCTTGAGTTTTTCTAGCTAATGTTTGGGTTCTATGGCTAAATTTTGAGTTTTTCTAGCCAATTTATGGGTTTTTGTGGCTAATTTTTGAGTTTTTCTAGCTAATTTCTGAGTGTCTCTAGCTAATTTGTGAGTTTCTCTAGCTAATTTTCGGATTTTATGGCTAATTTTTGGGTTTCTATGGCTAATTTTTGAGGTTTCCAGCTAATTTTTGGGTTGTATAGCTATTTTTCGAGTTTTTATATCTAATTTTTGGGTTTTTCTAACAATTTTTGAGTTTTGTGATTATTTTGAGTTTTTCTAGCTGACTGTTGGATTTTTGTGGCTAATTCCTGAGTTTTTCTAGCTAATTTTCGAATTTTTCTAGCTAATTTTCGAGTTTTTCTTGGTAAATTTTGGGTTTTATGGCTAATTTCTGAGTTTTCCTAGCTAATTTCTGGGTTTTAAAACTATTGTTTGAGTTTTTATAGCTAACTGTTGGGTTTTACTAACAATTTTTAGGGTTTTATGGCTAATTTTTTGATTTTTATGGCTAATTTGTGGGTTTTTATGTCTAATTTTTGAGTTTTTAAGGCTAATTTTTGAGTTTTTAAGGCTAATTTTTGAGTTTTTATGGCTAATTTTTGAGTTTTTGTGGTTAATTTCTGAGTTTTTTATGGCTAATTTTTGAGTTTTCCTAGCTAATTTCTGGGTTTTAAAACTATTGTTTGAGTTTTTATAGCTAAATGTTGGGTTTTCTAACAATTTTTAGGGTTTTATGGCTAATTTTTTGATTTTTATGGCTAATTTGTGGGTTTTTATGTCTAATTTTTGAGTTTTTGTGGCTAATTTTTGAGTTTTTATGGCTAATTTTTGAGTTTTTGTGGTTAATTTCTGAGTTTTCATGGCTAATTGTTGAGTTTCTTTTATAGCTACTTTTTGGGTTTTTATAGCTAATTTTTGAATTTTTCTGGCTGAATTAGCTGGAAAACCTCAAAAATTAGCCATAAAAACCCAAAAATTAGCCATAAAATCCGAAAATTAGCTAGAGAAACTCATAAATTAGCTAGAGACACTCAGGAATTAGCTAGAAAAACTCAAAAATTAGCCACAAAAACCCATAAATTGGCTAGAAAAACTCAAAATTTAGCCATAGAACCCAAACATTAGCTAGAAAAACTCAAGAATCAGATGGATAAACTTGGAAATTAGCCACATAAACCCAAAAACTGCTAGAAAAACTCAACAATTAGGCGTAAAAACTCAGAAATTAGCCACAAAAACTCAAAAATTATCCATAAAAACCCACAAATTAGCCATAAAAACCAAAAAATTAGCCATAAAACCCAGAAACTAGCTAGAAAAACTCTAAAATTAGCCATAAAAACTCAAAAATTAGCTATAAAACCCAAAATTTAGCAAGAAAAACTCGAAAATTAGTTAGAAAAACTCAGAAATTAGCCACAAAAACCCAACAGTCAGTTAGAAAAACTCAGAAATTAGTCACAAAACCAAAAAATTGTTAGAAAAACCCAGAAATTAGCTATACAACCCAAAAATTAGCTAGAAAACCTCAAAAATTAGCTAGAGAAACAAATAAATTAGCTAGAGAAACTCAGAAATTAGCTAGAAAAACTCAAAAATTAGCCACAAAAACCCATAAATTGGCTAATTGGCTAGAAAAACTCAAGAATCAGGTAGTAAAACTTGGAAATCAGCCACAAAAACCCAACAATTGCTAGAAAAACCCAAAAATTAGCTATAAAAACCGAAAAATTAGCTATAAAAACCCAAAAAGTAGCCAGAAAAACAAAACATTAGCTAAAAAAACCCAAAAATCAGCTAGAATAACTCGAAAACTAGCCACAAACCCAAAAAATAGCCATTAAAACTCAACAATTAGCCATAAAAACTCAAAAATAATATGGCTAATTTTTGAGGTTTCCAGCTAATTTTTGGATTGTATAGCTATTTTTTGAGTTTTTATATCTAATTTTTGGGTTTTTCTAACAATTTTTGGGTTTTGTGATTATTTTCTGAGTTTTTCTAGCTGACTGTTGGATTTTTGTGGCTAATTTCTGAGTTTTTCTAGCTAATTTTCGAATTTTTCTAGCTAATTTTCGAGTTTTTCTTGGTAAATTTTGGGTTTTATCGCTAATTTTTGAGTTTTCCTAGCTAATTTCTGGGTTTTAAAACTATTGTTTGAGTTTTTATAGCTAACTGTTGGGTTTTTCTAACAATTTTTACGGTTTTATGGCTAATTTTTCGGTTTTTATGTCTAATTTTTGAGTTTTTGAGTTTTTATGGCTAATTTTTGAGTTGTTGTGGCTAATTTTTGAGTTTTCATGGCTAATTGTTGAGTTTCTCTAGCTAATCTTTGAGTTTTCTGGCTAATTTTTGGGTTTTTATGGCTAATTTTTGAGTTTCTGTGGCTTATTTTCAGGATTTTTCTATCTGAGTTTTGGGTTTTCTAGCAATTTTTGGGTTTTTGTGGCTAATTGTTGAGTTTTTCTGGCTAATTTTTGGGTTTATGTGGCTAATTTCCAAGTTTATCTACCTGATTCTTGAGTTTTTCTAGCTACTGTTTCGATGTTATGGCTAAATTTTGAGTTTTTCTAGCCAATTTATGGGTTTTTGTGGCTAATTTTTGAGTTTTTCTAGCTAATTTCTGAGTGTCTCTAACTAATTTATGAGTTTCTCTAGCTAATTTTCTGATTTTATGGCTAATTTTTGGGTTTTTATGGCTAATTTTTGAGGTTTTCTAGCTAATTTTTGGGTTGTATAGCTAATTCTTGGGTTTTTATAGCTAATTTCTGAGTGTCTCTAGCTAATTTGTGAGTTTCTCTAGCTAATTTTCGGATTTTATGGCTAATTTTTGGGTTTCTATGGCTAATTTTTGAGGTTTCCACCTAATTTTTGGGTTGTATAGCTATTTTTCGAGTTTTTATATCTAATTTTTGGGTTTTTCTAACAATTTTTGAGTTTTGTGATTATTTTCTGAGTTTTTATAGCTGACTGTTGGATTTTTGTGGCTAATTTCTGAGTTTTTCTAGCTAATTTTCGAATTTTTCTAGCTAATTTTCGAGTTTTTCTTGGTAAATTTTGGGTTTTATGGCTAATTTCTGAGTTTTCCTAGCTAATTTCTGGGTTTTAAAACTATTGTTTGAGTTTTTCTAGCTGACTGTTGGATTTTTATGTCTAATTTTTGAGTTTTTGTGGCTAATTTTTGAGTTTTTATGGCTAATTTTTGAGTTTTTGTGGTTACTTTCTGAGTTTTTTATGGCTAATTTTTGAGTTTTCCTAGCTAATTTCTGGGTTTTAAAACTATTGTTTGAGTTTTTATAGCTAAATGTTGGCTTTTTCTAACAATTTTTAGGGTTTTATGGCTAAATTTTTGATTTTCATGGCTAATTTGTGGGTTTTTATGTCTAATTTTTGAGTTTTTGTGGCTAATTTTTGAGTTTTTATGGCTAATTTTTGAGTTTTTGTGGTTAATTTCTGAGTTTTCATGGCTAATTGTTGAGTTTCTTTTATAGCTACTTTTTGGGTTTTTATAGCTAATTTTTGAATTTTTCTGGCTAAATTAGCTGGAAAACCTCAAAAATTAGCCATAAAAACCCAACAATTAGCCATAAAATCCGAAAATTAGCTAGAGAAACTCATGAATTAGCTAGAGACACTCAGGAGTTAGCTAGAAAAACTCAAAAATTAGCCACAAAAACCCATAAATTGGCTAGAAAAACTCAAAATTTAGCCATAACATCGAAACAGTAGCTAGAAAAACTCAAGAATCAGGTAGATAAACTTGGAAATTAGCCACATAAACCCAAAAACTGCTAGAAAAACTCAACAATTAGGCGTAAAAACTCAGAAATTAGCCACAAAAACTCAAAAATTATCCATAAAAACCCACAAATTAGCCATAAAAACCAAAAAATTAGCCATAAAACCCAGAAACTAGCTAGGAAAACTCTAAAATTAGCCATAAAAAATCAAAAATTAGCTATAAAACCCAAAATTTAGCAAGAAAAACTCGAAAATAAGTTAGAAAAACTCAGAAATTAGCCACAAAAACCCAACAGTCAGTTAGAAAAACTCAGAAATTAGTCACAAAACCCAAAAATTGTTAGAAAAACCCAGAAATCAGCTATACAACCCAAAAATTAGCTAGAGAACCTCAAAAATTAGCTAGAGAAACTCAAAAATTAGCCACAAAAACCCATAAATTGGCTAGAAAAACTCAAGAATCAGGTAGTAAAACTTGGAAATCAGCCACAAAAACCCAACAATTGCTAGAAAAACCCAAAAATTAGCTATAAAAACCCAAAAATTAGCTATAAAAACCCAAAAATTAGCTATAAGAACCCAAAAAGTAGCCAGAAAAACAAAACATTAGCTAAAAAAACCCAAAAATCAGCTAGAATAACTCGAAAACTAGCCACAAACCCAAAAATTAGCCATTAAAACTCAACAATTAGCCATAAAAACTCAAAAATAATATGGCTAATTTTTGAGGTTTCCAGCTAATTTTTGGGTTGTATAGCTATTTTTGGAGTTTTTATATCTAATTTTTGGGTTTTTCTAACAATTTTGGGGTTTTGTGATTATTTTCTGAGTTTTTCTAGCTGACTGTTGGATTTTTGTGGCTAATTTCTGAGTTTTTCTAGCTAATTTTCGAATTTTTCTAGCTAATTTTCGAGTTTTTCTTGGTAAATTTTGGGTTTTATGGCTAATTTTTGAGTTTTCCTAGCTAATTTCTGGGTTTTAAAACTATTGTTTGAGTTTTTATAGCTAACTGTTGGGTTTTTCTAATAATTTTTAGGGTTTTATGGCTAATTTTTTGATTTTTATGCCTAATTTGTGGGTTTTTATGTCTAATTTTTGAGTTTTTGTTGCTAATTTTTGAGTTTTTATGGCTAATTTTTGAGTTTTTGTGGTTAATTTCTGAGTTTTTATGGCTAATTGTTGAGTTTCTTTGATAGCTACTTTTTGGGTTTTTATAGCTAATTTTTGAATTTTTCTGGCTAAATTAGCTGGAAAACCTCAAAAATTAGCCATAAAAACCCAAAAATTAGCCATAAAATCCGAAAATTAGCCAGAGAAACTCAACAATTAGCCATAAAAACTCAAAAATTAGGCACATAAACTCAAAAATAAGACATAAAAACCCACAAATTAGCCATAAAAACCAAAAAATTAGCCATAAAACCCTAAAAATTTTTAGAAAAACCCGAAAGTTAGCTATAAAAACTCAAAAATTAGCTAAACACACAAATTAGCTAGAAAAACTCAACAATTAACCATAAAAACTCAAAAATTAGCCACAAAAACCCAAAAGTTAGCCACGAAAACCCAAAAATTAGCCATAAAAACCCAAGAATTAGCTATACAACCCAAAAATTAGCCATAAATCCCAAAAATTGTTAGAAAAACCCATAAATTAGCTGAAAAAACTCAAAAAATAGCCATAAAATTCATAAATTAGCTATAAAAACCCAAAAATTATCTATACAACCCAAAAATTAGCAATAAAACCTCAAAAATTAGCCATAAAAACTCAAAAATTAACCATAAAACCCAAACATTAGCTAGAAAAACTCAAGAATCAGGTAGAAAAACTTGGAAAGTAGCCACATAAATTCAAAAATTGCTCGAAAAACCCATCAATTAGCTATAAAAACCCAAAAATTGCAAGAAAACCCACAAATTATCCAGAAAAACTCAAAAATTAGCCACAAAAATCCAAAAATTGCTAGAAAATTCCAAAGTCAGATAGAAAAATCCGAGAAATAAGCCATGAAAACCCAAAAATTAGCTAGAAAAACTCAGAAATTAGCCACAAAACCCAAAAACTGGTAGAAAAACCTAAAAATCAGCATTAAAAACTCGTTAAAAAGCTATAAAACCCAAAAATTAACTAGAAAAACCCAAAAATTAGCCATAGAAACCCAAAAATTAGCCATAAAAATCCAACAATCAGCCATAAAAACACAAAAATTAGCTAGAACACTTAAACATTAGCTAGAAAAACTCAAAAATTAGCCATGAAAACCCAAAAATTAGCTATAAAATTCCAAAGATTAGCTATGAAACCCATAAATTTTTAGGTTTTATAGCTACTTTTTGGGTTCTTATAGCTAATTTTTGGGTTTTTATAGCAATTTTTGGTTTTTATGGCTAATTTTTGAGTTTTTCTAACTAATGTCTAAGTTTTCTTGCTAATTTTTGCGTTTCCATGGCTTATTTTTTGGGTTTTTCTATCTTAGTTTTGGGTTTTCTAGCTAATTTTTGAGTTTTTCTGGCTAATTTTTGAAATTTTTATGGCTAATTTTTGAGTTTTTCTAGCTAGTTTCTGGGTTTTATAGCTATTTTTTGAGTTTTTATAGCTAATTTTTGGGTTTTTCTAACAATTTTTGGGTTTTATGGCTAATTTGTGGGTTTTTATGCCTAATTTTTTTGATTTTGTGGCTAATTTCTGAGTTTTTACGCCTAATTGTTGAGTTTTTCTAGCTAATTTGTGTGTTTTATAGCTAATTTTTGAGTTTTTATAGCTAACTTTTGGGTTTTTCTAACAATTTTCACGGTTTTATGGCTAAATTTTCGGTTTTTATGGCTAATTTTTGGATTTTTATGTCTAATTTTTGAGTTTTTGAGTTTTTATGGCTAATTTTCGAGTTTTTGTGGCTAATTTTTGAGTTTTTATGGCTAATTGTTGAGTTTCTCTAGCTAATCTTTGAGTTTTATGGCTAATTTTTGGGTTTTTATGGCTAATTTTTGGGTTTCTGTGGCTTATTTTCAGGATTTTTCTATCTGAGTTTTGGGTTTTCTAGCAATTTTTGGGTTTTTGTGGCTAATTGTTGAGTTTTTCTGGCTAATTTTTGGGTTTATGTGGCTAATTTCCAAATTTATCTACCTGATTCTTGAGTTTTTCTAGCTAATGTTTGGGTTTTATGGCTAAATTTTGGGGTTTTCTAGCCAATTTATGGGTTTTTGTGGCTAATTTTTGAGTTTTTCTAGCTAATTTCTGAGTGTCTCTAACTAATTTATGAGTTTCTCTAGCTAATTTTCTGATTTTATGGCTAATTTTTGGGTTTTTATGGCTAATTTTTGAGGTTTTCTAGCTAATTTTTGGGTTGTATAGCTAATTCTTGGGTTTTTATAGCTAATTTATGAGTTTTATAGCTATTTTTTGAGTTTTTATATCTAATTTTTGGGGTTTTCTAACAATTTTTGGGTTTTGTGACTATTTTCTGAGTTTCTCTAGCTGACTGTTGGGTTTTTGTGGCTAATTTCCAAGTTTATCTACCTGATTCTTGAGTTTTTCTAGCTAATGTTTGGGTTCTATGGCTAAATTTTGAGTTTTTCTAGCCAATTTATGGGTTTTTGTGGCTAATTTTTGAGTTTTTCTAGCTAATTTCTGAGTGTCTCTAGCTAATTTGTGAGTTTCTCTAGCTAATTTTCGGATTTTATGGCTAATTTTTGGGTTTCTATGGCTAATTTTTGAGGTTTCCAGCTAATTTTTGGGTTGTATAGCTATTTTTTGAGTTTTTATATCTAATTTTTGGGTTTTTCTAACAATTTTTGGGTTTTGTGATTATTTTCTGAGTTTTTATAGCTGACTGTTGGATTTTTGTGGCTAATTTCTGAGTTTTTCTAGCTAATTTTCGAATTTTTCTAGCCAATTTTCGAGTTTTTCTTGGTAAATTTTGGGTTTTATGGCTAATTTTTGAGTTTTCCTAGCTAATTTCTGGGTTTTATAGCTATTTTTTGATTTTTTATAGCTAACTGTTGGGTTTTTCTAACAATTTTTAGGGTTTTATGGCTAATTTTTGGGTTTTTATGGCTAATTTTTGGGTTTTTATGTCTAATTTTTGAGTTTTTGTGGCTAATGTTTGAGTTTTTATCGCTAATTTTTGAGTTTTTGTGGCTAATTTTTGAGTTTTTATAGCTAATTGTTGAATTTCTCTAGCTAATCTTCGAGTTTTATGGCTAATTTTTGGGTTTTTATGGCTAATTTTTGGGTTTCTGTGGCTTTTTTTCTGTTTTTTTCTATCTGATTTTTGGGTTTTCTAGCAATTTTTGGGTTTTTGTGGTTAATTTCTGAGTTTTTTTGTGGCTAATTTTTGAGTTTTCCTAGCTAATTTCTGGGTTTTAAAACTATTGTTTGAGTTTTTATAGCTAAATGTTGGGTTTTTCTAACAATTTTTAGGGTTTTATGGCTAATTTTTTGATTTTTATGGCTAATTTGTGGGTTTTTATGTCTAATTTTTGAGTTTTTGTGGCTAATTTTTGAGTTTTTATGGCTAATTTTTGAGTTTTTGTGGTTAATTTCTGAGTTTTCATGGCTAATTGTTGAGTTTCTTTTATAGCTACTTTTTGGGTTTTTATAGCTAATTTTTGAATTTTTCTAGCTAAATTATCTGGAAAACCTCAAAAATTAGCCATAAAAACCAAAAATTTAGCCATAAAACCCAAAAATTGTTAGAAAAAACCCATAAAATAGCTGAAAAAACTCAAAAAATAGCCATAAAATTCATAAATTAGCTATAAAAACCCAAAAATTAGCTATACAACCCAAAAATTAACCATAAAACCCAAACATTAGCTAGAAAAACTCAAGAATCAGGTAGAAAAACTTGGAAAGTAGCCACATAAATCCAAAAATTGCTCGAAAAACCCATCAATTAGCTATAAAAACCCAAAAATTGCAAGGAAACCCAAAAATTATCCAGAAAAACTCAAAAATTAACCACAGAAACCCAAAAATTGCTAGAAAATTCGAAAATCAGATAGAAAAATCCGAGAAATAAGCCATGAAAACCCAAAAATTAGCTAGAAAAACTCAGAAATTAGCCACAAAAACCAAAAACTGGTAGAAAAACCTAAAAATCAGCAATAAAAACTCGTAAAATAGCTATAAAACCCAAAAATTAACTAGAAAAACCCAAAAATTAGCCAGAGAAACCCAAAAATTAGCCATAGAAACCCAAAAATTAGCCATAAAAACCCAGCAATCAGCCATAAAAACAACAAAATTAGCTAGAACACTTAAACATTAGCTAGAAAAACTCAAAAATTAGCCATGAAAACCCAAAAATTAGCTATAAAATTCCAAAGATTAGCTATGAAACCCATAAATTTTTAGGTTTTATAGCTACTTTTTGGGTTCTTATAGCTAATTTTTGGGTTTTTATAGCAATTTTTGGTTTTTATGGCTAATTTTTGAGTTTTTCTAACTAATGTCTGAGTTTTCTTGCTAATTTTGCGTTTCCATGGCTTATTTTTTGGGTTTTTCTATCTTAGTTTTGGGTTTTCTAGCTAATTTTTGAGTTTTTCTGGCTAATTTTTGAAATTTTCATGGCTAATTTTTGAGTTTTTCTAGCTAGTTTCTGGGTTTTATAGCTATTTTTTGAGTTTTTATAGCTAATTTTTGGGTTTTTCTAACAATTTTTGGGTTTTATGGCTAATTTTTTGGTTTTTATGGCTAATTTGTGGGTTTTTTTCCTAATTTTTGTGATTTTGTGGCTAATTTGTGTGTTTTATAGCTAATTTTTGAGTTTTTATAGCTAACTTTTGGGTTTTTCTAACAATTTTTACGGTTTTATGGCTAATTTTTCGGTTTTTATGGCTAATTTTTGGATTTTTATGTCTAATTTTTGAGTTTTTGAGTTTTTATGGCTAATTTTTGAGTTTTTGTGGCTAATGTTTGAGTTTTTATGGCTAATTGTTGAGTTTCTCTAGCTAATCTTTGAGTTTTCTGGCTAATTTTTGAGTTTTTATGGCTAATTTTTGGGTTTCTGTGGCTTATTTTCAGGATTTTTCTATCTGAGTTTTGGGTTTTCTAGCAATTTTTGGGTTTTTGTGGCTAATTGTTTAGTTTTTCTGGCTAATTTTTGGGTTTATTTGGCTAATTTCCAAGTTTATCTACCTGATTCTTGAGTTTTTCTAGCTAATGTTTGGGTTTTATGGCTAAATTTTGAGTTTTTCTAGCCAATTCATGGGTTTTTGTGGCTAATTTTTGAGTTTTTCTAGCTAATTTCTGAGTGTCTCTAACTAATTTATGAGTTTCTCTAGCTAATTTTCTGATTTTATGTCTAATTTTTGGGTTTTTATGGCTAATTTTTGAGGTTTTCTAGCTAATTTTTGGGTTGTATAGCTAATTCTTGGGTTTTTATAGCTAATTTATGAGTTTTATAGCTATTTTTTGAGTTTTTATATCTAATTTTTGGGTTTTTCTAACAAGTTTTGGGTTTTGTGACTATTTTCTGAGTTTTTCTAGCTGACTGTTGGGTTTTTGTGGCTAATTTCCAAGTTTATCTACCTGATTCTTGAGTTTTTCTAGCTAATGTTTGGGTTCTATGGCTAAATTTTGAGTTTTTCTAGCCAATTTATGGGTTTTTGTGGCTAATTTTTGAGTTTTTCTAGCTAATTTCTGAGTGTCTCTAGCTAATTTGTGAGTTTCTCTAGCTAATTTTCGGATTTTATGGCTAATTTTTGGGTTTCTATGGCTAATTTTTGAGGTTTCCAGCTAATTTTTGGGTTGTATAGCTATTTTTCGAGTTTTTATATCTAATTTTTGGGTTTTTCTAACAATTTTTGAGTTTTGTGATTATTTTGAGTTTTTCTAGCTGACTGTTGGATTTTTGTGGCTAATTCCTGAGTTTTTCTAGCTAATTTTCGAATTTTTCTAGCTAATTTTCGAGTTTTTCTTGGTAAATTTTGGGTTTTATGGCTAATTTCTGAGTTTTCCTAGCTAATTTCTGGGTTTTAAAACTATTGTTTGAGTTTTTATAGCTAACTGTTGGGTTTTACTAACAATTTTTAGGGTTTTATGGCTAATTTTTGATTTTTATGGCTAATTTGTGGGTTTTTATGTCTAATTTTTGAGTTTTTAAGGCTAATTTTTGAGTTTTTAAGGCTAATTTTTGAGTTTTTATGGCTAATTTTTGAGTTTTTTGTGGTTAATTTCTGAGTTTTTTATGGCTAATTTTTGAGTTTTCCTAGCTAATTTCTGGGTTTTAAAACTATTGTTTGAGTTTTTATAGCTAAATGTTGGGTTTTCTAACAATTTTTAGGGTTTTATGGCTAATTTTTTGATTTTTATGGCTAATTTGTGGGTTTTTATGTCTAATTTTTGAGTTTTTGTGGCTAATTTTTGAGTTTTTATGGCTAATTTTTGGGTTTTTAGTGGCTAATTTTTGAGGTTTTCCAGGCTAATTGTAGAGTTTCTTAGCTTTACTTTTTGGGTTTTTATAGCTAATTTTTGAATTTTTCTGGCTGAATTAGCTGGAAAACCTCAAAAATTAGCCATAAAAACCCAAAAATTAGCCATAAAATCCGAAAATTAGCTAGAGAAACTCATAAATTAGCTAGAGACACTCAGGAATTAGCTAGAAAAACTCAAAAATTAGCCACAAAAACCCATAAATTGGCTAGAAAAACTCAAAATTTAGCCATAGAACCCAAACATTAGCTAGAAAAACTCAAGAATCAGATGGATAAACTTGGAAATTAGCCACATAAACCCAAAAACTGCTAGAAAAACTCAACAATTAGGCGTAAAAACTCAGAAATTAGCCACAAAAACTCAAAAATTATCCATAAAAACCCACAAATTAGCCATAAAAACCAAAAAATTAGCCATAAAACCCAGAAACTAGCTAGAAAAACTCTAAAATTAGCCATAAAAACTCAAAAATTAGCTATAAAACCCAAAATTTAGCAAGAAAAACTCGAAAATTAGTTAGAAAAACTCAGAAATTAGCCACAAAAACCCAACAGTCAGTTAGAAAAACTCAGAAATTAGTCACAAAACCAAAAAATTGTTAGAAAAACCCAGAAATTAGCTATACAACCCAAAAATTAGCTAGAAAACCTCAAAAATTAGCTAGAGAAACAAATAAATTAGCTAGAGAAACTCAGAAATTAGCTAGAAAAACTCAAAAATTAGCCACAAAAACCCATAAATTGGCTAATTGGCTAGAAAAACTCAAGAATCAGGTAGTAAAACTTGGAAATCAGCCACAAAAACCCAACAATTGCTAGAAAAACCCAAAAATTAGCTATAAAAACCGAAAAATTAGCTATAAAAACCCAAAAAGTAGCCAGAAAAACAAAACATTAGCTAAAAAAACCCAAAAATCAGCTAGAATAACTCGAAAACTAGCCACAAACCCAAAAAATAGCCATTAAAACTCAACAATTAGCCATAAAAACTCAAAAATAATATGGCTAATTTTTGAGGTTTCCAGCTAATTTTTGGATTGTATAGCTATTTTTTGAGTTTTTATATCTAATTTTTGGGTTTTTCTAACAATTTTTGGGTTTTGTGATTATTTTCTGAGTTTTTCTAGCTGACTGTTGGATTTTTGTGGCTAATTTCTGAGTTTTTCTAGCTAATTTTCGAATTTTTCTAGCTAATTTTCGAGTTTTTCTTGGTAAATTTTGGGTTTTATCGCTAATTTTTGAGTTTTCCTAGCTAATTTCTGGGTTTTAAAACTATTGTTTGAGTTTTTATAGCTAACTGTTGGGTTTTTCTAACAATTTTTACGGTTTTATGGCTAATTTTTCGGTTTTTATGTCTAATTTTTGAGTTTTTGAGTTTTTATGGCTAATTTTTGAGTTGTTGTGGCTAATTTTTGAGTTTTCATGGCTAATTGTTGAGTTTCTCTAGCTAATCTTTGAGTTTTCTGGCTAATTTTTGGGTTTTTATGGCTAATTTTTGAGTTTCTGTGGCTTATTTTCAGGATTTTTCTATCTGAGTTTTGGGTTTTCTAGCAATTTTTGGGTTTTTGTGGCTAATTGTTGAGTTTTTCTGGCTAATTTTTGGGTTTATGTGGCTAATTTCCAAGTTTATCTACCTGATTCTTGAGTTTTTCTAGCTACTGTTTCGATGTTATGGCTAAATTTTGAGTTTTTCTAGCCAATTTATGGGTTTTTGTGGCTAATTTTTGAGTTTTTCTAGCTAATTTCTGAGTGTCTCTAACTAATTTATGAGTTTCTCTAGCTAATTTTCTGATTTTATGGCTAATTTTTGGGTTTTTATGGCTAATTTTTGAGGTTTTCTAGCTAATTTTTGGGTTGTATAGCTAATTCTTGGGTTTTTATAGCTAATTTCTGAGTGTCTCTAGCTAATTTGTGAGTTTCTCTAGCTAATTTTCGGATTTTATGGCTAATTTTTGGGTTTCTATGGCTAATTTTTGAGGTTTCCACCTAATTTTTGGGTTGTATAGCTATTTTTCGAGTTTTTATATCTAATTTTTGGGTTTTTCTAACAATTTTTGAGTTTTGTGATTATTTTCTGAGTTTTTATAGCTGACTGTTGGATTTTTGTGGCTAATTTCTGAGTTTTTCTAGCTAATTTTCGAATTTTTCTAGCTAATTTTCGAGTTTTTCTTGGTAAATTTTGGGTTTTATGGCTAATTTCTGAGTTTTCCTAGCTAATTTCTGGGTTTTAAAACTATTGTTTGAGTTTTTCTAGCTGACTGTTGGATTTTTATGTCTAATTTTTGAGTTTTTGTGGCTAATTTTTGAGTTTTTATGGCTAATTTTTGAGTTTTTGTGGTTACTTTCTGAGTTTTTTATGGCTAATTTTTGAGTTTTCCTAGCTAATTTCTGGGTTTTAAAACTATTGTTTGAGTTTTTATAGCTAAATGTTGGCTTTTTCTAACAATTTTTAGGGTTTTATGGCTAAATTTTTGATTTTCATGGCTAATTTGTGGGTTTTTATGTCTAATTTTTGAGTTTTTGTGGCTAATTTTTGAGTTTTTATGGCTAATTTTTGAGTTTTTGTGGTTAATTTCTGAGTTTTCATGGCTAATTGTTGAGTTTCTTTTATAGCTACTTTTTGGGTTTTTATAGCTAATTTTTGAATTTTTCTGGCTAAATTAGCTGGAAAACCTCAAAAATTAGCCATAAAAACCCAACAATTAGCCATAAAATCCGAAAATTAGCTAGAGAAACTCATGAATTAGCTAGAGACACTCAGGAGTTAGCTAGAAAAACTCAAAAATTAGCCACAAAAACCCATAAATTGGCTAGAAAAACTCAAAATTTAGCCATAACATCGAAACAGTAGCTAGAAAAACTCAAGAATCAGGTAGATAAACTTGGAAATTAGCCACATAAACCCAAAAACTGCTAGAAAAACTCAACAATTAGGCGTAAAAACTCAGAAATTAGCCACAAAAACTCAAAAATTATCCATAAAAACCCACAAATTAGCCATAAAAACCAAAAAATTAGCCATAAAACCCAGAAACTAGCTAGGAAAACTCTAAAATTAGCCATAAAAAATCAAAAATTAGCTATAAAACCCAAAATTTAGCAAGAAAAACTCGAAAATAAGTTAGAAAAACTCAGAAATTAGCCACAAAAACCCAACAGTCAGTTAGAAAAACTCAGAAATTAGTCACAAAACCCAAAAATTGTTAGAAAAACCCAGAAATCAGCTATACAACCCAAAAATTAGCTAGAGAACCTCAAAAATTAGCTAGAGAAACTCAAAAATTAGCCACAAAAACCCATAAATTGGCTAGAAAAACTCAAGAATCAGGTAGTAAAACTTGGAAATCAGCCACAAAAACCCAACAATTGCTAGAAAAACCCAAAAATTAGCTATAAAAACCCAAAAATTAGCTATAAAAACCCAAAAATTAGCTATAAGAACCCAAAAAGTAGCCAGAAAAACAAAACATTAGCTAAAAAAACCCAAAAATCAGCTAGAATAACTCGAAAACTAGCCACAAACCCAAAAATTAGCCATTAAAACTCAACAATTAGCCATAAAAACTCAAAAATAATATGGCTAATTTTTGAGGTTTCCAGCTAATTTTTGGGTTGTATAGCTATTTTTGGAGTTTTTATATCTAATTTTTGGGTTTTTCTAACAATTTTGGGGTTTTGTGATTATTTTCTGAGTTTTTCTAGCTGACTGTTGGATTTTTGTGGCTAATTTCTGAGTTTTTCTAGCTAATTTTCGAATTTTTCTAGCTAATTTTCGAGTTTTTCTTGGTAAATTTTGGGTTTTATGGCTAATTTTTGAGTTTTCCTAGCTAATTTCTGGGTTTTAAAACTATTGTTTGAGTTTTTATAGCTAACTGTTGGGTTTTTCTAATAATTTTTAGGGTTTTATGGCTAATTTTTTGATTTTTATGCCTAATTTGTGGGTTTTTATGTCTAATTTTTGAGTTTTTGTTGCTAATTTTTGAGTTTTTATGGCTAATTTTTGAGTTTTTGTGGTTAATTTCTGAGTTTTTATGGCTAATTGTTGAGTTTCTTTGATAGCTACTTTTTGGGTTTTTATAGCTAATTTTTGAATTTTTCTGGCTAAATTAGCTGGAAAACCTCAAAAATTAGCCATAAAAACCCAAAAATTAGCCATAAAATCCGAAAATTAGCCAGAGAAACTCAACAATTAGCCATAAAAACTCAAAAATTAGGCACATAAACTCAAAAATAAGACATAAAAACCCACAAATTAGCCATAAAAACCAAAAAATTAGCCATAAAACCCTAAAAATTTTTAGAAAAACCCGAAAGTTAGCTATAAAAACTCAAAAATTAGCTAAACACACAAATTATCTAGAAAAACTCAACAATTAACCATAAAAACTCAAAAATTAGCCACAAAAACCCAAAAGTTAGCCACGAAAACCCAAAAATTAGCCATAAAAACCCAAGAATTAGCTATACAACCCAAAAATTAGCCATAAATCCCAAAAATTGTTAGAAAAACCCATAAATTAGCTGAAAAAACTCAAAAAATAGCCATAAAATTCATAAATTAGCTATAAAAACCCAAAAATTATCTATACAACCCAAAAATTAGCAATAAAACCTCAAAAATTAGCCATAAAAACTCAAAAATTAACCATAAAACCCAAACATTAGCTAGAAAAACTCAAGAATCAGGTAGAAAAACTTGGAAAGTAGCCACATAAATTCAAAAATTGCTCGAAAAACCCATCAATTAGCTATAAAAACCCAAAAATTGCAAGAAAACCCACAAATTATCCAGAAAAACTCAAAAATTAGCCACAAAAATCCAAAAATTGCTAGAAAATTCCAAAGTCAGATAGAAAAATCCGAGAAATAAGCCATGAAAACCCAAAAATTAGCTAGAAAAACTCAGAAATTAGCCACAAAACCCAAAAACTGGTAGAAAAACCTAAAAATCAGCATTAAAAACTCGTTAAAAAGCTATAAAACCCAAAAATTAACTAGAAAAACCCAAAAATTAGCCATAGAAACCCAAAAATTAGCCATAAAAATCCAACAATCAGCCATAAAAACACAAAAATTAGCTAGAACACTTAAACATTAGCTAGAAAAACTCAAAAATTAGCCATGAAAACCCAAAAATTAGCTATAAAATTCCAAAGATTAGCTATGAAACCCATAAATTTTTAGGTTTTATAGCTACTTTTTGGGTTCTTATAGCTAATTTTTGGGTTTTTATAGCAATTTTTGGTTTTTATGGCTAATTTTTGAGTTTTTCTAACTAATGTCTAAGTTTTCTTGCTAATTTTTGCGTTTCCATGGCTTATTTTTTGGGTTTTTCTATCTTAGTTTTGGGTTTTCTAGCTAATTTTTGAGTTTTTCTGGCTAATTTTTGAAATTTTTATGGCTAATTTTTGAGTTTTTCTAGCTAGTTTCTGGGTTTTATAGCTATTTTTTGAGTTTTTATAGCTAATTTTTGGGTTTTTCTAACAATTTTTGGGTTTTATGGCTAATTTGTGGGTTTTTATGCCTAATTTTTTTGATTTTGTGGCTAATTTCTGAGTTTTTACGCCTAATTGTTGAGTTTTTCTAGCTAATTTGTGTGTTTTATAGCTAATTTTTGAGTTTTTATAGCTAACTTTTGGGTTTTTCTAACAATTTTCACGGTTTTATGGCTAAATTTTCGGTTTTTATGGCTAATTTTTGGATTTTTATGTCTAATTTTTGAGTTTTTGAGTTTTTATGGCTAATTTTCGAGTTTTTGTGGCTAATTTTTGAGTTTTTATGGCTAATTGTTGAGTTTCTCTAGCTAATCTTTGAGTTTTATGGCTAATTTTTGGGTTTTTATGGCTAATTTTTGGGTTTCTGTGGCTTATTTTCAGGATTTTTCTATCTGAGTTTTGGGTTTTCTAGCAATTTTTGGGTTTTTGTGGCTAATTGTTGAGTTTTTCTGGCTAATTTTTGGGTTTATGTGGCTAATTTCCAAATTTATCTACCTGATTCTTGAGTTTTTCTAGCTAATGTTTGGGTTTTATGGCTAAATTTTGGGGTTTTCTAGCCAATTTATGGGTTTTTGTGGCTAATTTTTGAGTTTTTCTAGCTAATTTCTGAGTGTCTCTAACTAATTTATGAGTTTCTCTAGCTAATTTTCTGATTTTATGGCTAATTTTTGGGTTTTTATGGCTAATTTTTGAGGTTTTCTAGCTAATTTTTGGGTTGTATAGCTAATTCTTGGGTTTTTATAGCTAATTTATGAGTTTTATAGCTATTTTTTGAGTTTTTATATCTAATTTTTGGGGTTTTCTAACAATTTTTGGGTTTTGTGACTATTTTCTGAGTTTCTCTAGCTGACTGTTGGGTTTTTGTGGCTAATTTCCAAGTTTATCTACCTGATTCTTGAGTTTTTCTAGCTAATGTTTGGGTTCTATGGCTAAATTTTGAGTTTTTCTAGCCAATTTATGGGTTTTTGTGGCTAATTTTTGAGTTTTTCTAGCTAATTTCTGAGTGTCTCTAGCTAATTTATGAGTTTCTCTAGCTAATTTTCGGATTTTATGGCTAATTTTTGGGTTTCTATGGCTAATTTTTGAGGTTTCCAGCTAATTTTTGGGTTGTATAGCTATTTTTTGAGTTTTTATATCTAATTTTTGGGTTTTTCTAACAATTTTTGGGTTTTGTGATTATTTTCTGAGTTTTTCTAGCTGACTGTTGGATTTTTGTGGCTAATTTCTGAGTTTTTCCAGCTAATTTTCGAATTTTTCTAGCTAATTTTCGAGTTTTTCTTGGTAAGTTTTGGGTTTTATGGCTAATTTATGAGTTTTCCTAGCTAATTTTTGAGTTTTTATGGCTAATTTTTGAGTTTTCCTAGCTAATTTCTGGGTTTTAAAACTATTGTTTGAGTTTTTATAGCTAAATGTTGGGTTTTTCTAACAATTTTTAGGGTTTTATGGCTAATTTTTTTATTTTTATGGCTAATTTGTGGGTTTTTATGTCTAATTTTTGAGTTTTTGTGGCTAATTTTTGAGTTTTTATGGCTAATTTTTGAGTTTTTGTGGTTAATTTCTGAGTTTTCATGGCTAATTGTTGAGTTTCTTTTATAACTACTTTTTGGGTTTTTATAGCTAATTTTTGAATTTTTCTGGCTAAATTAGCTGGAAAACCTCAAAAATTAGCCATAAAAACCCAAAAATTAGCCATAAAATCCGAAAATTAGCTAGAGAAACTCATAAATTAGCTAGAGACACAAAACCCATAAATTGGCTAGAAAAACTCAAAATTTCTAGAAAACCAAAAAATTAGCTTGATAAACCCAGAAATTAGCCATAAAAACCCAAAAATCAGCCAGAAAAACTCAACAATTTGCCACAAAATCCCAAAAATTGCTAGAAAATTCAAAAATCAGATGAAAAAATCCAAAAAATAAGCCATAAAAACCCAAAAATTAGCTAGAAAAACTCAGAAATTAGCCACAAAACCCAAAAATTTGTAGAAAAACCTAAAAATTAGCTATAAAAACTCGTAAAATAGCTATGAAACCCAAAAATTAGCCATAGAAACCCGAAAATTAGCCATAAAATCCCAAAAATTAGCCATAAAGCCCCAAAAATTAGCTAGAACACTTAAACATTAGCTATAAAAACTCAAAAATTAGCCATCGAAACCCAAAAATTAGCTAGAAAAACCCAAAAATTAGATATAAAAACTCAAAAAATAACTATAAAACTCATAAATTAGCTATAAAAACCCAAGAATTAGCTGTACAACCCAAAAATTAGCATAAAAACTCAAAAATTAGCCACAAAAACTCAAAAACTAGACATAAAAACCCAAAAATTAGCCATAAAACCAAAAAATTAGCCATAAAACCCTAAAAATTGTTAGAAAAACCCAAAAGTTAGCTATAAAAACTCAAAAATTAGCTATAAAACACACAAATTAGCTAGAAAAACTCAAAAATTAGCCATAAAACCCAAAATTTACCAAGAAAAACTCGAAAATTAGCTAGAAAAATTCGAAAATTAGCTAGAAAAACTCAGAAATTAGCCACAAAAACCCAACAGTCAGCTAGAAAAACTCAGAAAATAGTCACAAAACACAAAAATTTTCAGAAAAACCCAAAAATTAGATATAAAAACTCAAAAAATAGCTATAAAACTCATAAATTAGCTATAAAAACCCAAGAATTAGCTGTACAACCCAAAAATTAGCATAAAAACTCAAAAATTAGCCACAAAAACTCAAAAACTAGACATAAAAACCCAAAAAATAAAAACCAAAAAATTAGCCATAAAACCCAAAAATTGTTAGAAAAACATATAAATTAGCTGAAAAAACTCAAAAAATAGCCATAAAATTCATAAATTAGCTATAAAAAACCAAAAATTAGCTATACAACCCAAAAATTAGCTATTAAACCTCAAAAATTAGCCATAAAACTCAAAAATTAACCATAAAACCAAAACATTAGCTAGAAAAAGTCAAGAATCAGGTGGAAAAACTTGGAAAGTAGCCACATAAATCCAAAATTGCTAGAAAAACCCATCAATTAGCTATAAAAACACAAAAATTGCAAGGAAACCCAAAAATTATCCAGAAAAACTCAAAATTTAGCCACAAAAACCCAGAAATTGCTAGAAAATTTAAAAATCAGACAGAAAAATCCAAAAAATAAGCCATGAAAACCCAAAAATTAGCTAGAATAACTCAGAAATTAGCCACAAAACCCAAAAACTCGTAGAAAAACCTAAAAATCAGCAATAAAAACTCGTGAAATAGCGAAAAAAACCCAAAAATTAACTAGAAAAACCCAAAAATCAGCCATAGAAACCCAAAAATTAGCCATAAAAACCCACAAATTAGCCATAAAAATCAAAAAATTAGCCATGAAACCCGAAAATTGTTAGAAAAACCCAAAAATTAGCTATAAAAACCCAAAAATTAGCTATAAAAACTCAAAAATTAGCCATGAAAACTCAAAAATTAGCCATAAAAACTCAAAAATTAGCCATAAAAAATCAAAAATTAGCCATAAGACCCAAAATTCACCAAGAAAAACTCGAAAATTAGCTAGAAAAATTCGAAAATTAGCTAGAAAAACTCAAAAATCAGTCACAAAAACCCAACAGTCGGCTAGAAAAACACAGAAAATAGACACAAAACCCAAAAATTGTTAGAAAAACCTTAAAATTAGATATAAAAACTAAAAAAATAGCTATAAAACTCATAAATTAGCTATAAAAACCCAAGAATTAGCTATACAACCCAAAAATTAGCTAGAAAACCTCAAAAATTAGCCATAAAAACCCAAAAATTAGCAATAAAATCCAAAAATTAGCTACAGAAACTCATTAATTAGCTAGAGACACTCAGAAATTAGGTAGAAAAACTCAAAAATTAGCCACAAAAACCCATAAATTGGCTAGAAAAACTCAAAATTTAGCCATAAAACCCAAACATTAGCTAGAAAAACTCAAGAATCAGGTAGATAAACTTGGAAATTAGCCAAATAAACCCAAAAATTGCTAGAAAAACCCATCAATTAGCTATAAAAACCCAAAAATTAGCCAGAAAAACTCAAAAATTAGCCACAAAACCCAAAAATTTGTAGAAAAACCTAAAAATTAGCTATAAAAACTCGTAAAATAGCTATAAAACCCAAAAATTAGCCATAGAAACTCGAAAATTAGCCATAAAATCCCAAAAATTAGCCATAAAGCCCCAAAAATTAGCTAGAACACTTAAACATTTGCTATAAAAACTCAAAAATTAGCCATCGAAACCCAAAAATTAGCTATAAAATTCCAAAGATTAGCTATGAAACCCATAAATTTTTGGGTTTTATAGCTACTTTTTGGGTTTTTATAGCTAATTTTTGAATATTTCTGGCTAATTTTTGGGTTTAATAGCTATTCTTTGAGTTTTTATAGTTTCTAAGGCTAGAAAAACTCTAAAAATTAGCTGAAAAAACTCAGAAATTAGCGACAAAAACCCCAAAAACTGCTAGAAGATTCTTAAAATTAGATATAAAAACCCAAAAATTAGCCATAAAACCCAAATATTAGCCATGAAACCCAGAAATTAGCCATAAAACCCTAAAAATTGTTAGAAAAACCCAACAGTTAGCTATAAAAACTTAAAAAATAGCTATAAAACCCAGAAATTAGCTAGGAAAACTCAAAAATTAGCCATAAAACCCAAAATTTACCAAGAAAAACTCGAAAATTAGCTAGAAAAACTCAGAAATTAGCCACAAAAACCCAACAGTCAGCTAGAAAATCTCAGAAAATAGTCACAAAACTAAAAAATTGTTAGAAAAATCAAAAAGTAGATATAAAAACTCAAAAAATAGCTATGAAACTCATAAATTAGCTATAAAAACCCAAGAATTAGCTATACAACCCAAAAATTAGCTATAAAAACCCAAAAATTAGCTATAAAAACCCAAAAAGTAGCCAGAAAAACAAAACATTAGCTAAAAAAAACCAAAAATCAGCTAGAATAACTGGAAAACTAGCCAAAAACCCAAAAATTAGCCATTAAAACTCAACAATTAGCCATAAAAACTCAAAAATAATATGGCTAATTTTTGAGGTTTCCAGCTAATTTTTGGGTTGTATAGCTATTTTTTGAGTTTTTATATCTAATTTTTGGGTTTTTCTAACAATTTTTGGGTTTTGTGATTATTTTCTGAGTTTTTCTAGCTGACTGTTGGATTTTTGTGGCTAATTTCTGAGATTTTCTAGCTAATTTTCGAATTTTTCTAGCTAATTTTCGAGTTTTTCTTGGTAAATTTTGGGTTTTATGGCTAATTTTTGAGTTTTCCTAGCTAATTTCTGGGTTTTAAAACTATTGTTTGAGTTTTTATAGCTAACTGTTTGGTTTTTCTAACAATTTTTAGGGTTTTATGGCTAATTTTTTGATTTTTATGCCTAATTTGTGGGTTTTTATGTCTAATTTTTGAGTTTTTGTGGCTAATTTTTGAGTTATTTTGGCTAATTTTTGAGTTTTTGTGGTTAATTTCTGAGTTTTTATGGCTAATTGTTGAGTTTCTTTTATAGCTACTTTTTGCGTTTCCATGGCTTATTTTTTGGGTTTTTCTATCTTAGTTTTGGGTTTTCTAGCTAATTTTTGAGTTTTTATGGCTAATTTTTGAGTTTTTATTGCTAATTTTTGAGTTTTTCTAGCTAGTTTCTGGGTTTTATAGCTATTTTTTGAGTTTTTATAGCTAATTTTTGGGTTTTTCTAACAATTTTTGGGTTTTATGGCTAATTTTTTGGTTTTTATGGCTAATTTGTGGGTTTTTATGCCTAATTTTTGTGATTTTGTGGCTAATTTTTGAGTTTTTATGGCTAATTTTTGAGTTTTTATGCCTAATTTTTGTGATTTTGTGGCTAATTTTTGAGTTTCTCTAGCTAATCTTTGAGTTTTATGGCTAATTTTTGGGTTTTTATGCCTAATTTTTGGGTTTCTGTGGCTCATTTTCTGGATTTTTCTATCTGATTTTTGCGTTTTCCAGCAATTTTTGGGATTTTGTGGCTAATTCTTGAGTTTTTCTGGCTAATTTTTGTGTTTTTATGGCTAATTTCCAAGTTTATCTACCTGATTCTTGAGTTTTTCTAGCTAATGTTTGGGTTCTATGGCTAAATTTTGAGTTTTTCTAGCCAATTTATGGGTTTTTGTGGCTAATTTTTGAGTTTTTCTAGCTAATTTCTGAGTGTCTCTAGCTAATTTATGAGTTTCTCTAGCTAATTTTCGGATTTTATGGCTAATTTTTGGGTTTCTATGGCTAATTTTTGAGGTTTCCAGCTAATTTTTGGGTTGTATAGCTATTTTTTGAGTTTTTATATCTAATTTTTGGGTTTTTCTAACAATTTTTGGGTTTTGTGATTATTTTCTGAGTTTTTCTAGCTGACTGTTGGATTTTTGTGGCTAATTTCTGAGTTTTTCCAGCTAATTTTCGAATTTTTCTAGCTAATTTTCGAGTTTTTCTTGGTAAGTTTTGGGTTTTATGGCTAATTTATGAGTTTTCCTAGCTAATTTTTGAGTTTTTATGGCTAATTTTTGAGTTTTTGTGGTTAATTTCTGAGTTTTTTATGGCTAATTTTTGAGTTTTCCTAGCTAATTTCTGGGTTTTAAAACTATTGTTTGAGTTTTTATAGCTAAATGTTGGGTTTTTCTAACAATTTTTAGGGTTTTATGGCTAATTTTTTGATTTTTATGGCTAATTTGTGGGTTTTTAATTTTTTAGTTTTTGTAGCTAATTTTTGGGTTTTATGGCTAATATTTGGGATTTGTGGCTAATTTTTGAGTTTTTATGGCTAATTTTTGAGTTTTTGTGGTTAATTTCTGAGTTTTCATGGCTAATTGTTGACTTTCTTTTATAGCTACTTTTTGGGTTTTTATAGCTAATTTTTGAATTTTTCTGGCTAAATTAGCTGGAAAACCTCAAAAATTAGCCATAAAAACCCAAAAATTAGCCATAAAATCCGAAAATTGGCTAGAGAAACTCATAAATTAGCTAGAGACACAAAACCCATAAATTGGGTAGAAAAACTCAAAATTTCTAGAAAACCAAAAAATTAGCTTGATAAACCCAGAAATTAGCCATAAAAACCCAAAAATCAGCCAGAAAAACTCAACAATTTGCCACAAAATCCCAAAAATTGCTAGAAAATTCAAAAATCAGATGAAAAAATCCAAAAAATAAGCCATAAAAACCCAAAAATTAGCTAGAAAAACTCAGAAATTAGCCACAAAACCCAAAAATTTGTAGAAAAACCTAAAAATTAGCTATAAAAACTCGTAAAATAGCTATAAAACCCAAAAATTAGCCATAGAAACCCGAAAATTAGCCATAAAATCCCAAAAATTAGCCATAAAGCCCCAAAAATTAGCTAGAACACTTAAACATTAGCTATAAAAACTCAAAAATTAGCCATCGAAACCCAAAAATTAGCTAGAAAAACCCAAAAATTAGATATAAAAACTCAAAAAATAACTATAAAACTCATAAATTAGCTATAAAAACCCAATAATTAGCTGTACAACCCAAAAATTAGCATAAAAACTCAAAAATTAGCCACAAAAACTCAAAAACTAGACATAAAAACCCAAAAATTAGCCATAAAACCAAAAAATTAGCCATAAAACCCTAAAAATTGTTAGAAAAACCCAAAAGTTAGCTATAAAAACTCAAAAATTAGCTATAAAACACACAAATTAGCTAGAAAAACTCAAAAATTAGCCATAAAACCCAAAATTTACCAAGAAAAACTCGAAAATTAGCTAGAAAAATTCGAAAATTAGCTAGAAAAACTCAGAAGTTAGCCACAAAAACCCAACAGTCAGCTAGAAAAACTCAGAAAATAGTCACAAAACACAAAAATTTTCAGAAAAACCCAAAAATTAGATATAAAAACTCAAAAAATAGCTATAAAACTCAAAAACTAGACATAAAAACCCAAAAAATAAAAACCAAAAAATTAGCCATAAAACCCAAAAATTGTTAGAAAAACATATAAATTAGCTGAAAAAACTCAAAAAATAGCCATAAAATTCATAAATTAGCTATAAAAAACCAAAAATTAGCTATACAAGCCAAAAATTAGCTATTAAACCTCAAAAATTAGCCATAAAAACTCAAAAATTAACCATAAAACCAAAACATTAGCTAGAAAAAGTCAAGAATCAGGTGGAAAAACTTGGAAAGTAGCCACATAAATCCAAAATTGCTAGAAAAACCCATCAATTAGCTATAAAAACACAAAAATTGCAAGGAAACCCAAAAATTATCCAGAAAAACTCAAAATTTAGCCACAAAAACCCAGAAATTGCTAGAAAATTTAAAAATCAGACAGAAAAATCCAAAAAATAAGCCATGAAAACCCAAAAATTAGCTAGAATAACTCAGAAATTAGCCACAAAACCCAAAAACTCGTAGAAAAACCTAAAAATCAGCAATAAAAACTCGTGAAATAGCGAAAAAAACCCAAAAATTAACTAGAAAAACCCAAAAATCAGCCATAGAAACCCAAAAATTAGCCATAAAAATTCACAAATTAGCCATAAAAATCAAAAAATTAGCCATGAAACCCGAAAATTGTTAGAAAAACCCAAAAATTAGCTATAAAAACCCAAAAATTAGCTATAAAAACTCAAAAATTAGCCATGAAAACTCAAAAATTAGCCATAAAAACTCAAAAATTAGCCATAAAAAATCAAAAATTAGCCATAAGACCCAAAATTCACCAAGAAAAACTCGAAAATTAGCTAGAAAAATTCGAAAATTAGCTAGAAAAACTCAAAAATCAGTCACAAAAACCCAACAGTCGGCTAGAAAAACACAGAAAATAGACACAAAACCCAAAAATTGTTAGAAAAACCTTAAAATTAGATATAAAAACTAAAAAAATAGCTATAAAACTCATAAATTAGCTATAAAAACTCAAGAATTAGCTATACAACCCAAAAATTAGCTAGAAAACCTCAAAAATTAGCCATAAAAACCCAAAAATTAGCAATAAAATCCAAAAATTAGCTACAGAAACTCATTAATTAGCTAGAGACACTTAGAAATTAGGTAGAAAAACTCAAAAATTAGCCACAAAAACCCATAAATTGGCTAGAAAAACTCAAAATTTAGCCATAAAACCCAAACATTAGCTAGAAAAACTCAAGAATCAGGTAGATAAACTTGGAAATTAGCCAAATAAACCCAAAAATTGCTAGAAAAACCCATCAATTAGCTATAAAAACCCAAAAATTAGCCAGAAAAACTCAAAAATTAGCCACAAAACCCAAAAATTTGTAGAAAAACCTAAAAATTAGCTATAAAAACTCGTAAAATAGCTATAAAACCCAAAAATTAGCCATAGAAACTCGAAAATTAGCCATAAAATCCCAAAAATTAGCCATAAAGCCCCAAAAATTAGCTAGAACACTTAAACATTTGCTATAAAAACTCAAAAATTAGCCATCGAAACCCAAAAATTAGCTATAAAATTCCAAAGATTAGCTATGAAACCCATAAATTTTTGGGTTTTATAGCTACTTTTTGGGTTTTTATAGCTAATTTTTGAATATTTCTGGCTAATTTTTGGGTTTAATAGCTATTCTTTGAGTTTTTATAGTTTCTAAGGCTAGAAAAACTCTAAAAATTAGCTGAAAAAACTCAGAAATTAGCGACAAAAACTCAAAAACTGCTAGAAGATTCTTAAAATTAGATATAAAAACCCAAAAATTAGCCATAAAACCCAAATATTAGCCATGAAACCCAGAAATTAGCCATAAAACCCTAAAAATTGTTAGAAAAACCCAACAGTTAGCTATAAAAACTTAAAAAATAGCTATAAAACCCAGAAATTAGCTAGGAAAACTCAAAAATTAGCCATAAAACCCAAAATTTACCAAGAAAAACTCGAAAATTAGCTAGAAAAACTCAGAAATTAGCCACAAAAACCCAACAGTCAGCTAGAAAATCTCAGAAAATAGTCACAAAACTAAAAAATTGTTAGAAAAATCAAAAAGTAGATATAAAAACTCAAAAAATAGCTATGAAACTCATAAATTAGCTATAAAAACCCAAGAATTAGCTATACAACCCAAAAATTAGCTAGAAAACCTCAAAAATTAGCCATAAAAACCCAAAAATTAGCCATAAAATACGAAAATTAGCTAGAGAAACTCATAAATTAGTTAGAGACACCCAGAAATTAGCTAGAAAAACTCAAAAATTAGCCACAAAAACCCATAAATTGGCTAGAAAAACTCAAAATTTAGCCATAAAACCCAAACATTAGCTAGAAAAACTCAAGAATCAGGTAGATAAACTTGGAAATTAGCCACATAAACCCAAAAATTAGCCAGAGAAACTCAACAATTAGCCATAAAAACTCAAAGATTAGCCACAAAAACTCAAAAATTAGACATAAAAACCCACAAATTGGCCATAAAAACCAAAAAATTAGCCATAAAACCCTAATAATTTTTAGAAAAACCCAAAAAGTAGCCAGAAAAACAAAACATTAGCTAAAAAAACCCAAAAATCAGCTAGAATAACTCGAAAACTAGCCACAAACCCAAAAATTAGCCATTAAAACTCAACAATTTGCCATAAAAACTCAAAAATTAGCCACAGAAACTCAATAATTAGCCATAAAAACTCAAAAATTAGCCACAAAAACCCAAAAGTTAGCCACAAAAACCTAAAAATTAGCCATAAAACCCAAAAATTGTTGGAAAAACCCATAAATTAGCTGAAAAAATAGCCATAAAATTCATAAATTAGCTATAAAAACCCAAAAATTAGCTATACAACCCAAAAATTAGCTATAAAACCTCAAAAATTAGCCATAAAAACTCAAAAATTAACCATAAAACCCAAACATTAGCTAGAAAAACTCAAGAATCAGGTAGAAAAACTTGGAAAGTAGCCACATAAATCCAAAAATTGCTAGAAAAACCCATCAATTAGCTATAAAAACCCAAAAATTGCAAGAAAACCCAAAAATTATCCAGAAAAAGTCAGAAATTAGCCACAAAAACCCAAAAACTGGTAGAAAAACCTTAAAATTAGCAATAAAAACTCGTAAAATAGCTATAAAACCCAAAAATTAACTAGAAAAACCCAAAAATTAGCCATAGAAACCCGAAAATTAGCCATAAAAACCAAAAAATTAGATATAAAAACTCAAAAAATATCTATAAAACTCATAAATTACCAAAAAACCCAAGAATTAGCTATACAACCCAAAAATTAGCATAAAAACTCAAAAATTAGCCACAAAAACTCAAAAATTAGACATAAAAACCCAAAAATTAGCCATAAAACCAAAAAATTAGCCATAAAACCCTAAAAATTGTCAGAAAAACCCAAAAGTTAGCTATAAAAACTCAAAAATTAGCTATAAAACACACAAATTAGCTAGAAAAACTCAAAAATTAGCCATAAAACCCAAAATTTACCAATAAAAACTCAAAAATTAGCTAGAAAAATTCGAAAATTAGCTAGAAAAACTCAGAAATTAGCCACAAAAACCCAACAGTCAGCTAGAAAAACTCAGAAAATAGTCACAAAACCCAAAAATTGTTAGAAAAACCCAAAAATTAGATATAAAAACTCAAAAAATAGCTATAAAACTCATAAATTAGCTATAAAAACCCAAGAATTAGCTGTACAACCCAGAAATTAGCATAAAAACTCAAAAATTAGCCACAAAAACTCAAAAACTAGACATAAAAACCCAAAAAATAAAAACCAAAAAATTAGCCATAAAACCCAAAAATTGTTAGAAAAACATATAAAATAGCTGAAAAAACTCGAAAAATAGCCATAAAATTCATAAATTAGCTATAAAAAAACAAAAATTAGCTATACAACCCAAAAATTAGCTATGAAACCTCAAAAATTAGCCATAAAAACTCAAAAATTAACCATAAAACCAAAACATTAGCTAGAAAAAGTCAAGAATCACGTAGAAAAACTTGGAAAGTAGCCACATAAATCCAAAATTGCTAGAAAAACCCATCAATTAGCTATAAAAACACAAAAATTGCAAGGAAACCCAAAAATTATCCAGAAAAACTTAAAATTTAGCCACAAAAACCCAGAAATTGCTAGAAAATTTAAAAATCAGACAGAAAAATCCAAAAAATAAGCCATGAAAACCCAAAAATTAGCTAGAATAACTCAGAAATTAGCCACAAAACCCAATAACTGCTAGAAAAACCTAAAAATCAGCAATAAAAACTCGTGAAATAGCGAAAAAAACCCAAAAATTAACTAGAAAAACCCAAAAATCAGCCATAGAAGGCCAAAAATTAGCCATAAAAACCCACAAATTAGCCATGAAAATCAAAAAATTAGCCATGAAACCCGAAAATTGTTAGAAAAACCCAAAAATTAGCTATAAAAACCCAAAAATTAGCTATAAAAACTCAAAAATTAGCCATGAAAACTCAAACATTAGCAATAAAAACTCAAAAATTAGCCATAAAAAATCAAAAATTAGTCATAAGACCCAAAATTCACCAAGAAAAACTCGAAAATTAGCTAGAAAAATTCGAAAATTAGCTAGAAAAACTCAAAAATCAGTCACAAAAACCCAACAGTCGGCTAGAAAAACTCAGAAAATAGTCACAAAACCCAAAAATTGTTAGAAAAACCTCAAAATTAGATATAAAAACTAAAAAAATAGCTATAAAACTCATAAATTAGCTATAAAAACCCAAGAATTAGCTATACAACCCAAAAATTAGCTAGAAAACCTCAAAAATTAGCCATAAAAACCCAAAAATTAGCGATAAAATCCAAAAATTAGATAGAGAAACTCAAAAATTAGCCACAAAAACCCATAAATTGGCTAGAAAAACACAAAATTTAGCCATAAAACCCAAACATTAGCTAGAAAAACTCAAGAATCAGGTAGATAAACTTGGAAATTAGCCAGATAAACCCAAAAATTGCTAGAAAAACCCATCAATTAGCTATAAAAACCCAAAAATTAGCCAGAAAAACTCAAAAATTAGCCACAAAACCCAAAAATTTGAAGAAAAACCTAAAAATTAGCTATAAAAACTCGTAAAATAGCTATAAAACCCAAAAATTAGCCATAGAAACCCGAAAATTAGCCATAAAATCCCAAAAATTAGCCATAAAGCCCCAAAAATTAGCTAGAACACTTAAACATTAGCTATAAAAACTCAAAAATTAGCCATCGAAACCCAAAAATTAGCTATAAAATTCCAAAGATTAGCTATGAAACCCATAAATTTTTGGGTTTTATAGCTACTTTTTGGGTTTTTATAGCTAATTTTTGAATATTTCTGGCTAATTTTTGGTTTTAATAGCTATTCTTTGAGTTTTTATAGTTTCTAAGGCTAGAAAAACTCTAAAAATTAGCTGAAAAAACTCAGAAATTAGCGATAAAAACCCAAAAACTGTTAGAAAAACCCATAAATTAGCTGAAAAAATAGCCATAAAATTCAAAAATTAGCTATAAAAACCCAAAAATTAGCTATACAACCCAAAAATTAGCTATAAAACCTCAAAAATTAGCCATAAAAACTCAAAAATTAACCATAAAACCCAAACATTAGCTAGAAAAACTCAAGAATCAGGTAGAAAAACTTGGAAAGTAGCCACATAAATCCAAAAATTGCTAGAAAAACCCATCAATTAGCTATAGAAACCCAAAAATTGCAAGAAAACCCAAAAATTATCCAGAAAAACTCAGAAATTAGCCACAAAAACCCAAAAACAGGTAGAAAAACCTAAGAATTAGCAATAAAAACTCGTAAAATAGCTATAAAACCCAAAAATTAACTAGAAAAACCAAAAAATTAGCCATAGAAACCCAAAAATTAGCCATAAAGACCCAAAAATTAGATATAAAAACTCAAAAAATATCTATAAAACTCATAAATTAGCTATAAAAACCCAAGAATTAGCTATACAACCCAAAAATTAGCATAAAAACTCAAAAATTAGCAACAAAAACTCAAAAATTAGACATAAAAACCCAAAAATTAGCCATAAAACCAAAAAATTAGCCATAAAACCCTAAAAATTGTTAGAAAAACCCAAAAGTTAGCTATAAAAATTCAAAAATTAGCTATAAAACACACAAATTAGCTAGAAAAACTCAAAAATTAGCCATAAAACCCAAAATTTACCAAGAAAAACTCGAAAATTAGCTAGAAAAATTCGAAAATTAGCTAGAAAAACTCAGAAATTAGCCAAAAAAACCCAACAGTCAGCTAGAAAATCTCAGAAAGTAGTCACAAAATCCAAAAATTGTTAGAAAAACCCAAAAATTAGATATAAAAACTCAAAAAATAGCTATAAAACTCATAAATTAGCTATAAAAACCCAAGAATTAGCTGTACAACCCAAAAATTAGCATAAAAACTCAAAAATTAGCCACAAGAACTCAAAAACTAGACATAAAAACCCAAAAAATAAAAACCAAAAAATTAGCCATAAAACCCAAAAATTGTTAGAAAAACATATAAATTAGCTGAAAAAACTCAAAAAATAGCCATAAAATTCATAAATTAGCTATAAAAAACCAAAAATTAGCTATACAACCCAAAAATTAGCTATGAAACCTCAAAAATTAGCCATAAAAACTCAAAAATTAACCATAAAACCAAAACATTAGCTAGAAAAACTCAAGAATCAGGTAGAAAAACTTGGAAAGTAGCCACATAAATCCAAAATTGCTAGAAAAACCCATCAATTAGCTATAAAAACACAAAAATTGCAAGGAAACCCAAAAATTATCCAGAAAAACTCAAAATTTAGCCACAAAAACCCAGAAATTGCTAGAAAATTTAAAAATCAGACAGAAAAATCCAAAAAATAAGCCATGAAAACCCAAAAATTAGCTAGAATAACTCAGAAATTAGCCACAAAACCCAATAACTGCTAGAAAAACCTAAAAATCAGCAATAAAAACTCGTGAAATAGCGAAAAAAACCCAAAAATTAACTAGAAAAACCCAAAAATCAGCCATAGAAACCCAAACATTAGCCATAAAAACCCACAAATTAGCCATAAAAATCAAAAAATTAGCCATGAAACCCGAAAATTGTTAGAAAAACCCAAAAATTAGCTATAAAAACCCAAAAATTAGCTATAAAAACTCAAAAATTAGCCATGAAAACTCAAAAAATAGCCATAAAAACTCAAAAATTAGCCATAAAAAATCAAAAATTAGCCATAAGACCCAAAATTCACCAAGAAAAACTCGAAAATTAGCTAGAAAAATTCGAAAATTAGCTAGAAAAACTCAAAAATCAGTCACAAAAACCCAACAGTCGGCTAGAAAAACTCAGAAAATAGTCACAAAACCCAAAAATTGTTAGAAAAACCTCAAAATTAGATATAAAAACTAAAAAAATAGCTATAAAACTCATAAATTAGCTATAAAAACCCAAGAATTAGCTGTACAACCCAAAAATTAGCTAGAAAACCTCAAAAATTAGCCATAAAAACCCAAAAATTAGCAATAAAATCCAAAAATTGGATAGAGAAACTCATTAATTAGCTAGAGACACTCAGACATTAGCTAGAAAAACTCAAAAATTAGCCACAAAAACCCATAAATTGGCTAGAAAAACTCAAAATTTAGCCATAAAACCCAAACATTAGCTAGAAAAACTCAAGAATCAAGTAGATAAACTTGAAAATTAGCCACATAAACCCAAAAATTGCTAGAAAAACCCATCAATTAGCTATAAAAACCCAAAAATTAGCCAGAAAAACTCAAAAATTAGCCACAAAACCCAAAAATTTGTAGAACAACCTAAAAATTAGCTATAAAAACTCGTAAAATAGCTATAAAACCCAAAAATTAGCCATAGAAACCCGAAAATTAGCCATAAAATCCCAAAAATTAGCCATAAAGTCCCAAAAATTAGCTAGAACACTTAAACATTAGCTATAAAAACTCAAAAATTAGCCATCGAAACCCAAAAATTAGCTATAAAATTCCAAAGATTAGCTATGAAACCCATAAATTTTTGGGTTTTATAGCTACTTTTTGGGTTTTTATAGCTAATGTTTGAATATTTCTGGCTAATTTTTGGGTTTAATAGCTATTCTTTGAGTTTTTATAGTTTCTAAGGCTAGAAAAACTCTAAAAATTAGCTGAAAAACTCAGAAATTAGCGACAAAAACCCAAAAACTGCTAGAAGATTCTTAAAATTAGATATAAAAACCCAAAAATTAGCCATAAAACCCAAATATTAGCCATGAAACCCAGAAATTAGCCATAAAACCCTAAAAATTGTTAGAAAAACCCAACAGTTAGCTATAAAAACTTAAAAAATAGCTATAAAACCCAGAAATTAGCTAGGAAAACTCAAAAATTAGCCATAAAAACTCAGAAATTAACCACAAAAGCTCAAGAATTAGCCATAAAATCCCACAAATTAGCCATAAAAATCAAAAAATTAGCCATAAAACCCTAAAAATTGTTAGAAAAACCCAACAGTTAGCTATAAAAACTCAAAAAATAGTTTTAAAACCCAGAAATTAGCTAGAAAAACTCAAAAATTAGCCATAAAACCCAAAATTTACCAAGAAAAACTCGAAAATTAGCTAGAAAAACTCAGAAATTAGCCACAAAAACCCAACAGTCAGCTAGAAAAACTCAGAAAATAGTCACAAAACCCAAAAATTGTTAGAAAAACCCAAAAATTAGATATAAAAACTCAAAAAATAGCTATAAAACTCATAAATTAGCTATAAAAACCCAAGAATTAGCTGTACAACCCAAAAATTAGCATAAAAACTCAAAAATTAGCCACAAAAACTCAAAAACTAGACATAAAAACCCAAAAAATAAAAACCAAAAAATTAGCCATAAAACCCAAAAATTGTTAGAAAAACATATAAATTAGCTGAAAAAACTCAAAAAATAGCCAGAAAATTCATAAATTAGCTATAAAAAACTAAAAATTAGCTATACAACCCAAAAATTAGCTATGAAACCTCAAAAATTAGCCATAAAAACTCAAAAATTAACCATAAAACCAAAACATTAGCTAGAAAAAGTCAAGAATCAGGTAGAAAAACTTGGAAAGTAGCCACATAAATCCAAAATTGCTAGAAAAACCCATCAATTAGCTATAAAAACACAAAAATTGCAAGGAAACCAGAAAATTTCTAGAAAACCAGAAAATTAGCTTGAAAAACCAAGAAATTAGCCATAAAAACCCAAAAATTAGCTAGAAAAACTCAACAATCAGCCACAAAAATCCAAAAATTGTTAGAAAACCCAAAAATCAGATAGAAAAATCCAGAGAATAAGCCACAGAAACTCAAAAATTAACCATAAAACCAAAACATTAGCTAGAAAAAGTCAAGAATCAGGTAGAAAAACTTGGAAAGTAGCCACATAAATCCAAAATTGCTAGAAAAACCCATCAATTAGCTAGAAAAACCCAAAAATTTCTAGAAAACCAGAAAATTTCTAGAAAACCAGAAAATTAGCTTGAAAAACCAAGAAATTAGCCATAAAAACCCAAAAATTAGCCAGAAAAACTCAACAATCAGCCACAAAAATCCAAAAATTGCTAGAAAACCCAAAAATCAGATAGAAAAATCCAGAGAATAAGCCACAGAAACCCAAAAATTAGCCATAAAAACCCAAAAATCAGCCATAAAACTCAAAGATTAGCTAGAGAAACTCAACAATTAGCTATAAAAACTCAAAAATTAGCCACAAAAACTCAAAAATTAGACATAAAAACTCAAAGAATAGCCACAAAAACTCAAAAATTAGACATAAAAACCCAAAAATTAGCCATAAAAACCCAAAAATTAGCCATAAAACCCTAAAAATTGTTAGAAAAACCCAAAAGTTAGCTATAAAAACTCAAAAATTAGCTACAAAACACACAAATTAGCAAGAAAAACTCAATAATTAGGCGTAAAAACTCAAAAATTAGCCGCACAAACTCAAAAATTAGCCATAAAACCCAAAATTTACCAAGAAAAACTCGAAAATTAGCTAGAAAAATTCGAAAATTAGCTAGAAAAACTCAGAAATTAGCCACAAAAACCCAACAGTCAGCTAGAAAAACTCAGAAAATAGTCACAAAACACAAAAATTTTCAGAAAAACCCAAAAATTAGATATAAAAACTCAAAAAATAGCTATAAAACTCATAAATTAGCTATAAAAACCCAAGAATTAGCTGTACAACCCAAAAATTAGCATAAAAACTCAAAAATTAGCCACAAAAACTCAAAAACTAGACATGAAAACCCAAAAAATAAAAACCAAAAAATTAGCCATAAAACCCAAAAATTGTTAGAAAAACATATAAATTAGCTGAAAAAACTCAAAAAATAGCCATAAAATTCATAAATTAGCTATAAAAAACCAAAAATTAGCTATACAAGCCAAAAATTAGCTATTAAACCTCAAAAATTAGCCATAAAAACTCAAAAATTAACCATAAAACCAAAACATTAGCTAGAAAAAGTCAAGAATCAGGTGGAAAAACTTGGAAAGTAGCCACATAAATCCAAAATTGCTAGAAAAACCCATCAATTAGCTATAAAAACACAAAAATTGCAAGGAAACCCAAACATTATCCAGAAAAACTCAAAATTTAGCCACAAAAACCCAGAAATTGCTAGAAAATTTAAAAATCAGACAGAAAAATCCAAAAAATAAGCCATGAAAACCCAAAAATTAGCTAGAATAACTCAGAAATTAGCCACAAAACCCAAAAACTCGTAGAAAAACCTAAAAATCAGCAATAAAAACTCGTGAAATAGCGAAAAAAACCCAAAAATTAACTAGAAAAACCCAAAAATCAGCCATAGAAACCCAAAAATTAGCCATAAAAACCCACAAATTAGCCATAAAAATCAAAAAATTAGCCATGAAACCCGAAAATTGTTAGAAAAACCCAAAAATTAGCTATAAAAACCCAAAAATTAGCTATAAAAACTCAAAAATTAGCCATGAAAACTCAAAAATTAGCCATAAAAACTCAAAAATTAGCCATAAAAAATCAAAAATTAGCCATAAGACCCAAAATTCACCAAGAAAAACTCGAAAATTAGCTAGAAAAATTCGAAAATTAGCTAGAAAAACTCAAAAATCAGTCACAAAAACCCAACAGTCGGCTAGAAAAACACAGAAAATAGACACAAAACCCAAAAATTGTTAGAAAAACCTTAAAATTAGATATAAAAACTAAAAAAATAGCTATAAAACTCATAAATTAGCTATAAAAACCCAAGAATTAGCTATACAACCCAAAAATTAGCTAGAAAACCTCAAAAATTAGCCATAAAAACCCAAAAATTAGCAATAAAATCCAAAAATTAGCTACAGAAACTCATTAATTAGCTAGAGACACTCAGAAATTAGGTAGAAAAACTCAAAAATTAGCCACAAAAACCCATAAATTGGCTAGAAAAACTCAAAATTTAGCCATAAAACCCAAACATTAGCTAGAAAAACTCAAGAATCAGGTAGATAAACTTGGAAATTAGCCAAATAAACCCAAAAATTGCTAGAAAAACCCATCAATTAGCTATAAAAACCCAAAAATTAGCCAGAAAAACTCAAAAATTAGCCACAAAACCCAAAAATTTGTAGAAAAACTTAAAAATTAGCTATAAAAACTCGTAAAATAGCTATAAAACCCAAAAATTAGCCATAGAAACTCGAAAATTAGCCATAAAATCCCAAAAATTAGCCATAAAGCCCCAAAAATTAGCTAGAACACTTAAACATTTGCTATAAAAACTCAAAAATTAGCCATCGAAACCCAAAAATTAGCTATAAAATTCCAAAGATTAGCTATGAAACCCATAAATTTTTGGGTTTTATAGCTACTTTTTGGGTTTTTATAGCTAATTTTTGAATATTTCTGGCTAATTTTTGGGTTTAATAGCTATTCTTTGAGTTTTTATAGTTTCTAAGGCTAGAAAAACTCTAAAAATTAGCTGAAAAAACTCAGAAATTAGCGACAAAAACCCAAAAACTGCTAGAAGATTCTTAAAATTAGATATAAAAACCCAAAAATTAGCCATAAAACCCAAATATTAGCCATGAAACCCAGAAATTAGCCATAAAACCCTAAAAATTGTTAGAAAAACCCAACAGTTAGCTATAAAAACTTAAAAAATAGCTATAAAACCCAGAAATTAGCTAGGAAAACTCAAAAATTAGCCATAAAACCCAAAATTTACCAAGAAAAACTCGAAAATTAGCTAGAAAAACTCAGAAATTAGCCACAAAAACCCAACAGTCAGCTAGAAAATCTCAGAAAATAGTCACAAAACTAAAAAATTGTTAGAAAAATCAAAAAGTAGATATAAAAACTCAAAAAATAGCTATGAAACTCATAAATTAGCTATAAAAACCCAAGAATTAGCTATACAACCCAAAAATTAGCTAGAAAACCTCAAAAATTAGCCATAAAAACCCAAAAATTAGCCATAAAATACGAAAATTAGCTAGAGAAACTCATAAATTAGTTAGAGACACCCAGAAATTAGCTAGAAAAACTCAAAAATTAGCCACAAAAACCCATAAATTGGCTAGAAAAACTCAAAATTTAGCCATAAAACCCAAACATTAGCTAGAAAAACTCAAGAATCAGGTAGATAAACTTGGAAATTAGCCACATAAACCCAAAAATTAGCCAGAGAAACTCAACAATTAGCCATAAAAACTCAAAGATTAGCCACAAAAACTCAAAAATTAGACATAAAAACCCACAAATTGGCCATAAAAACCAAAAAATTAGCCATAAAACCCTAATAATTTTTAGAAAAACCCAAAAAGTAGCCAGAAAAACAAAACATTAGCTAAAAAAACCCAAAAATCAGCTAGAATAACTCGAAAACTAGCCACAAACCCAAAAATTAGCCATTAAAACTCAACAATTTGCCATAAAAACTCAAAAATTAGCCACAGAAACTCAATAATTAGCCATAAAAACTCAAAAATTAGCCACAAAAACCCAAAAGTTAGCCACAAAAACCTAAAAATTAGCCATAAAAACCCAAGAATTAGCTATACAACCCAAAAATTAGCATAAAAACTCAAAAATTAGCCACAAAAACTCAAAAATTAGACATAAAAACCCAAAAATTAGCCATAAAAACCAAAAAATTAGCCATAAAACCCAAAAATTGTTGGAAAAACCCATAAATTAGCTGAAAAAATAGCCATAAAATTCATAAATTAGCTATAAAAACCCAAAAATTAGCTATACAACCCAAAAATTAGCTATAAAACCTCAAAAATTAGCCATAAAAACTCAAAAATTAACCATAAAACCCAAACATTAGCTAGAAAAACTCAAGAATCAGGTAGAAAAACTTGGAAAGTAGCCACATAAATCCAAAAATTGCTAGAAAAACCCATCAATTAGCTATAAAAACCCAAAAATTGCAAGAAAACCCAAAAATTATCCAGAAAAAGTCAGAAATTAGCCACAAAAACCCAAAAACTGGTAGAAAAACCTTAAAATTAGCAATAAAAACTCGTAAAATAGCTATAAAACCCAAAAATTAACTAGAAAAACCCAAAAATTAGCCATAGAAACCCGAAAATTAGCCATAAAAACCAAAAAATTAGATATAAAAACTCAAAAAATATCTATAAAACTCATAAATTAGCTATAAAAACCCAAGAATTAGCTATACAACCCAAAAATTAGCATAAAAACTCAAAAATTAGCCACAAAAACTCAAAAATTAGACATAAAAACCCAAAAATTAGCCATAAAACCAAAAAATTAGCCATAAAACCCTAAAAATTGTCAGAAAAACCCAAAAGTTAGCTATAAAAACTCAAAAATTAGCTATAAAACACACAAATTAGCTAGAAAAACTCAAAAATTAGCCATAAAACCCAAAATTTACCAATAAAAACTCAAAAATTAGCTAGAAAAATTCGAAAATTAGCTAGAAAAACTCAGAAATTAGCCACAAAAACCCAACAGTCAGCTAGAAAAACTCAGAAAATAGTCACAAAACCCAAAAATTGTTAGAAAAACCCAAAAATTAGATATAAAAACTCAAAAAATAGCTATAAAACTCATAAATTAGCTATAAAAACCCAAGAATTAGCTGTACAACCCAGAAATTAGCATAAAAACTCAAAAATTAGCCACAAAAACTCAAAAACTAGACATAAAAACCCAAAAAATAAAAACCAAAAAATTAGCCATAAAACCCAAAAATTGTTAGAAAAACATATAAATTAGCTGAAAAAACTCGAAAAATAGCCATAAAATTCATAAATTAGCTATAAAAAAACAAAAATTAGCTATACAACCCAAAAATTAGCTATGAAACCTCAAAAATTAGCCATAAAAACTCAAAAATTAACCATAAAACCAAAACATTAGCTAGAAAAAGTCAAGAATCACGTAGAAAAACTTGGAAAGTAGCCACATAAATCCAAAATTGCTAGAAAAACCCATCAATTAGCTATAAAAACACAAAAATTGCAAGGAAACCCAAAAATTATCCAGAAAAACTTAAAATTTAGCCACAAAAACCCAGAAATTGCTAGAAAATTTAAAAATCAGACAGAAAAATCCAAAAAATAAGCCATGAAAACCCAAAAATTAGCTAGAATAACTCAGAAATTAGCCACAAAACCCAATAACTGCTAGAAAAACCTAAAAATCAGCAATAAAAACTCGTGAAATAGCGAAAAAAACCCAAAAATTAACTAGAAAAACCCAAAAATCAGCCATAGAAGGCCAAAAATTAGCCATAAAAACCCACAAATTAGCCATGAAAATCAAAAAATTAGCCATGAAACCCGAAAATTGTTAGAAAAACCCAAAAATTAGCTATAAAAACCCAAAAATTAGCTATAAAAACTCAAAAATTAGCCATGAAAACTCAAACATTAGCAATAAAAACTCAAAAATTAGCCATAAAAAATCAAAAATTAGTCATAAGACCCAAAATTCACCAAGAAAAACTCGAAAATTAGCTAGAAAAATTCGAAAATTAGCTAGAAAAACTCAAAAATCAGTCACAAAAACCCAACAGTCGGCTAGAAAAACTCAGAAAATAGTCACAAAACCCAAAAATTGTTAGAAAAACCTCAAAATTAGATATAAAAACTAAAAAAATAGCTATAAAACTCATAAATTAGCTATAAAAACCCAAGAATTAGCTATACAACCCAAAAATTAGCTAGAAAACCTCAAAAATTAGCCATAAAAACCCAAAAATTAGCGATAAAATCCAAAAATTAGCTAGAGAAACTCAAAAATTAGCCACAAAAACCCATAAATTGGCTAGAAAAACACAAAATTTAGCCATAAAACCCAAACATTAGCTAGAAAAACTCAAGAATCAGGTAGATAAACTTGGAAATTAGCCAGATAAACCCAAAAATTGCTAGAAAAACCCATCAATTAGCTATAAAAACCCAAAAATTAGCCAGAAAAACTCAAAAATTAGCCACAAAACCCAAAAATTTGAAGAAAAACCTAAAAATTAGCTATAAAAACTCGTAAAATAGCTATAAAACCCAAAAATTAGCCATAGAAACCCGAAAATTAGCCATAAAATCCCAAAAATTAGCCATAAAGCCCCAAAAATTAGCTAGAACACTTAAACATTAGCTATAAAAACTCAAAAATTAGCCATCGAAACCCAAAAATTAGCTATAAAATTCCAAAGATTAGCTATGAAACCCATAAATTTTTGGGTTTTATAGCTACTTTTTGGGTTTTTATAGCTAATTTTTGAATATTTCTGGCTAATTTTTGGTTTTAATAGCTATTCTTTGAGTTTTTATAGTTTCTAAGGCTAGAAAAACTCTAAAAATTAGCTGAAAAAACTCAGAAATTAGCGATAAAAACCCAAAAACTGTTAGAAAAACCCATAAATTAGCTGAAAAAATAGCCATAAAATTCAAAAATTAGCTATAAAAACCCAAAAATTAGCTATACAACCCAAAAATTAGCTATAAAACCTCAAAAATTAGCCATAAAAACTCAAAAATTAACCATAAAACCCAAACATTAGCTAGAAAAACTCAAGAATCAGGTAGAAAAACTTGGAAAGTAGCCACATAAATCCAAAAATTGCTAGAAAAACCCATCAATTAGCTATAGAAACCCAAAAATTGCAAGAAAACCCAAAAATTATCCAGAAAAACTCAGAAATTAGCCACAAAAACCCAAAAACAGGTAGAAAAACCTAAGAATTAGCAATAAAAACTCGTAAAATAGCTATAAAACCCAAAAATTAACTAGAAAAACCAAAAAATTAGCCATAGAAACCCAAAAATTAGCCATAAAAACCCAAAAATTAGATATAAAAACTCAAAAAATATCTATAAAACTCATAAATTAGCTATAAAAACCCAAGAATTAGCTATACAACCCAAAAATTAGCATAAAAACTCAAAAATTAGCAACAAAAACTCAAAAATTAGACATAAAAACCCAAAAATTAGCCATAAAACCAAAAAATTAGCCATAAAACCCTAAAAATTGTTAGAAAAACCCAAAAGTTAGCTATAAAAACTCAAAAATTAGCTATAAAACACACAAATTAGCTAGAAAAACTCAAAAATTAGCCATAAAACCCAAAATTTACCAAGAAAAACTCGAAAATTAGCTAGAAAAATTCGAAAATTAGCTAGAAAAACTCAGAAATTAGCCAAAAAAACCCAACAGTCAGCTAGAAAATCTCAGAAAGTAGTCACAAAATCCAAAAATTGTTAGAAAAACCCAAAAATTAGATATAAAAACTCAAAAAATAGCTATAAAACTCATAAATTAGCTATAAAAACCCAAGAATTAGCTGTACAACCCAAAAATTAGCATAAAAACTCAAAAATTAGCCACAAGAACTCAAAAACTAGACATAAAAACCCAAAAAATAAAAACCAAAAAATTAGCCATAAAACCCAAAAATTGTTAGAAAAACATATAAATTAGCTGAAAAAACTCAAAAAATAGCCATAAAATTCATAAATTAGCTATAAAAAACCAAAAATTAGCTATACAACCCAAAAATTAGCTATGAAACCTCAAAAATTAGCCATAAAAACTCAAAAATTAACCATAAAACCAAAACATTAGCTAGAAAAACTCAAGAATCAGGTAGAAAAACTTGGAAAGTAGCCACATAAATCCAAAATTGCTAGAAAAACCCATCAATTAGCTATAAAAACACAAAAATTGCAAGGAAACCCAAAAATTATCCAGAAAAACTCAAAATTTAGCCACAAAAACCCAGAAATTGCTAGAAAACTTAAAAATCAGACAGAAAAATCCAAAAAATAAGCCATGAAAACCCAAAAATTAGCTAGAATATCTCAGAAATTAGCCACAAAACCCAATAACTGCTAGAAAAACCCAAAAATCAGCAATAAAAACTCGTGAAATAGCGAAAAAAACCCAAAAATTAACTAGAAAAACCCAAAAATCAGCCATAGAAACCCAAACATTAGCCATAAAAACCCACAAATTAGCCATAAAAATCAAAAAATTAGCCATGAAACCCGAAAATTGTTGGAAAAACCCAAAAATTAGCTATAAAAACCCAAAAATTAGCTATAAAAACTCAAAAATTAGCCATGAAAACTCAAAAAATAGCCATAAAAACTCAAAAATTAGCCATAAAAAATCAAAAATTAGCCATAAGACCCAAAATTCACCAAGAAAAACTCGAAAATTAGCTAGAAAAATTCGAAAATTAGCTAGAAAAACTCAAAAATCAGTCACAAAAACCCAACAGTCGGCTAGAAAAACTCAGAAAATAGTCACAAAACCCAAAAATTGTTAGAAAAACTTCAAAATTAGATATAAAAACTAAAAAAATAGCTATAAAACTCATAAATTAGCTATAAAAACCCAAGAATTAGCTGTACAACCCAAAAATTAGCTAGAAAACCTCAAAAATTAGCCATAAAAACCCAAAAATTAGCAATAAAATCCAAAAATTGGATAGAGAAACTCATTAATTAGCTAGAGACACTCAGACATTAGCTAGAAAAACTCAAAAATTAGCCACAAAAACCCATAAATTGGCTAGAAAAACTCAAAATTTAGCCATAAAACCCAAACATTAGCTAGAAAAACTCAAGAATCAGGTAGATAAACTTGAAAATTAGCCACATAAACCCAAAAATTGCTAGAAAAACCCATCAATTAGCTATAAAAACCCAAAAATTAGCCAGAAAAACTCAAAAATTAGCCACAAAACCCAAAAATTTGTAGAAAAACCTAAAAATTAGCTATAAAAACTCGTAAAATAGCTATAAAACCCAAAAATTAGCCATAGAAACCCGAAAATTAGCCATAAAATCCCAAAAATTAGCCATAAAGTCCCAAAAATTAGCTAGAACACTTAAACATTAGCTATAAAAACTCAAATATTAGCCATCGAAACCCAAAAATTAGCTATAAAATTCCAAAGATTAGCTATGAAACCCATAAATTTTTGGGTTTTATAGCTACTTTTTGGGTTTTTATAGCTAATTTTTGAATATTTCTGGCTAATTTTTGGGTTTAATAGCTATTCTTTGAGTTTTTATAGTTTCTAAGGCTAGAAAAACTCTAAAAATTAGCTGAAAAACTCAGAAATTAGCGACAAAAACCCAAAAACTGCTAGAAGATTCTTAAAATTAGATATAAAAACCCAAAAATTAGCCATAAAACCCAAATATTAGCCATGAAACCCAGAAATTAGCCATAAAACCCTAAAAATTGTTAGAAAAACCCAACAGTTAGCTATAAAAACTTAAAAAATAGCTATAAAACCCAGAAATTAGCTAGGAAAACTCAAAAATTAGCCATAAAAACTCAGAAATTAACCACAAAAGCTCAAGAATTAGCCATAAAATCCCACAAATTAGCCATAAAAATCAAAAAATTAGCCATAAAACCCTAAAAATTGTTAGAAAAACCCAACAGTTAGCTATAAAAACTCAAAAAATAGTTTTAAAACCCAGAAATTAGCTAGAAAAACTCAAAAATTAGCCATAAAACCCAAAATTTACCAAGAAAAACTCGAAAATTAGCTAGAAAAACTCAGAAATTAGCCACAAAAACCCAACAGTCAGCTAGAAAAACTCAGAAAATAGTCACAAAACCCAAAAATTGTTAGAAAAACCCAAAAATTAGATATAAAAACTCAAAAAATAGCTATAAAACTCATAAATTAGCTATAAAAACCCAAGAATTAGCTGTACAACCCAAAAATTAGCATAAAAACTCAAAAATTAGCCACAAAAACTCAAAAACTAGACATAAAAACCCAAAAAATAAAAACCAAAAAATTAGCCATAAAACCCAAAAATTGTTAGAAAAACATATAAATTAGCTGAAAAAACTCAAAAAATAGCCAGAAAATTCATAAATTAGCTATAAAAAACTAAAAATTAGCTATACAACCCAAAAATTAGCTATGAAACCTCAAAAATTAGCCATAAAAACTCAAAAATTAACCATAAAACCAAAACATTAGCTAGAAAAAGTCAAGAATCAGGTAGAAAAACTTGGAAAGTAGCCACATAAATCCAAAATTGCTAGAAAAACCCATCAATTAGCTATAAAAACACAAAAATTGCAAGGAAACCAGAAAATTTCTAGAAAACCAGAAAATTAGCTTGAAAAACCAAGAAATTAGCCATAAAAACCCAAAAATTAGCCAGAAAAACTCAACAATCAGCCACAAAAATCCAAAAATTGTTAGAAAACCCAAAAATCAGATAGAAAAATCCAGAGAATAAGCCACAGAAACTCAAAAATTAACCATAAAACCAAAACATTAGCTAGAAAAAGTCAAGAATCAGGTAGAAAAACTTGGAAAGTAGCCACATAAATCCAAAATTGCTAGAAAAACCCATCAATTAGCTAGAAAAACCCAAAAATTTCTAGAAAACCAGAAAATTTCTAGAAAACCAGAAAATTAGCTTGAAAAACCAAGAAATTAGCCATAAAAACCCAAAAATTAGCCAGAAAAACTCAACAATCAGCCACAAAAATCCAAAAATTGCTAGAAAACCCAAAAATCAGATAGAAAAATCCAGAGAATAAGCCACAGAAACCCAAAAATTAGCCATAAAAACCCAAAAATTAGCCATAAAACTCAAAGATTAGCTAGAGAAACTCAACAATTAGCTATAAAAACTCAAAAATTAGCCACAAAAACTCAAAAATTAGACATAAAAACTCAAAGAATAGCCACAAAAACTCAAAAATTAGACATAAAAACCCAAAAATTAGCCATAAAAACCCAAAAATTAGCCACAAAACCCTAAAAATTGTTAGAAAAACCCAAAAGTTAGCTATAAAAACTCAAAAATTAGCTACAAAACACACAAATTAGCAAGAAAAACTCAATAATTAGGCGTAAAAACTCAAAAATTAGCCGCACAAACTCAAAAATTAGCCATAAAAACCCACAAATTAGCCATAAAAACCAAAAAATTAACCATAAAACCCAAAAATTGTTAGAAAAACCCAAAAATTAGCTATAAAAACTCAAAAAATAGCTATAAAACCCAGAATCTAGCTTGAAAAACTCAAAAATTAGCCATAAAAACTCAAAAATTAGCTATAAAACCCAAAATTTAGCAAGAAAAACTTGAAAATTGGTTAGAAAAACTCAGAAATTAGCCACAAAAACCCAACAGTCAGCTAGAAAAACTCAGAAATTAGTCACAAAACCCAAAAATTGTTAGAAAAACCCAAACATTAGCTATAAAAACCCAAATATTAGCTATACAACCCAAAAATTAGCTAGAAAACCTCGAAAATTAGCTGGAGAAACGAAGAAATTAGCTAGAGAAACTCAGAAATTAGCTAGAAAAACTCAACAATCAGCCACAAAAACCCATAAATTGGCTAGAAAAACTCAAGAATCAGGTAGAAAAACTTGGAAATTAGCCACAAAAACCAATTGTTGGAAAAACCAGAAATTAGCTTCAAGAACTCAAAAATTGGCTATAAAACCCAACACTTAGCCGGAGAAACAAAAAATAAGCTAGAAAAACCCAAAAATTAGCTAGAATAACTCGAAAACTAGCCATAAAAACCCAAAAATTAGCCATAAATCTCAAAATCAGCTAGAGAAACTCAACAATTAGCCATAAAAACTTTAACAACAAAAACTCAAAAATTTTTGGCTTATTCCTTATTCCTTATTCCTTATTCCTTTGTGGCTCATTTCTGAGTTTTTCTTGCTAATTTCTGAGTGTCTCTAGCTAATTTATGAGTTTCTCTAGCTAATTTTCGGATTTTATGGCTGATTTTTGGGTTTTCATGGCTAATTTTTGAGGTTTTCCAGCTAATTTAGCCAGAAAAATTCAAAAATTAGCAACAAAAACTCAAAAATTAGACATAAAAACCCACAAATTAGCCATAAAAACCAAAAAATTAGCCATAAAACCCTAAAAATTGTTACTTTTTGGGTTTTTATAGCTAATTTTTGAATATTTCTGGCTAATTTTTGGGTTTAATAGCTATTCTTTGAGTTTTTATAGTTTCTAAGGCTAGAAAAACTCTAAAAATTAGCTGAAAAAACTCAGAAATTAGCGACAAAAACCCAAAAACTGCTAGAAGATTCTTAAAATTAGATATAAAAACCCAAAAACTGCTAGAAGATTCTTAAAATTAGATATAAAAACCCAGAAATTAGCCATAAAACCCTAAAAATTGTTAGAAAAACCCAACAGTTAGCTATAAAAACTTAAAAAATAGCTATAAAACCCAGAAATTAGCTAGGAAAACTCAAAAATTAGCCATAAAACCCAAAATTTACCAAGAAAAACTCGAAAATTAGCTAGAAAAATTCGAAAATTAGCTAGAAAAACTCAGAAATTAGCCACAAAAACCCAACAGTCAGCTAGAAAATCTCAGAAAATAGTCACAAAACCCAAAAATTGTTAGAAAAATCAAAAAGTAGATATAAAAACTCAAGAAATAGCTATGAAACTCATAAATTAGCTATAAAAACCCAAGAATTAGCTATACAACCCAAAAATTAGCTAGAAAACCTCAAAAATTAGCCATAAAAACCCAAAAATTAGCCATAAAATACGAAAATTAGCTAGAGAAACTCATAAATTAGTTAGAGACACCCAGAAATTAGCTAGAAAAACTCAAAAATTAGCCACAAAAATCCATAAATTGGCTAGAAAAACTCAAAATTTAGCCATAAAACCCAAACATTAGCTAGAAAAACTCAAGAATCAGGTAGATAAACTTGGAAATTAGCCACATAAACCCAAAAATTAGCCAGAGAAACTCAACAATTAGCCATAAAAACTCAAAAATTAGCCACAAAAACTCAAAAATTAGACATAAAAACCCACAAATTAGCCATAAAAACCAAAAAATTAGCCATAAAACCCTAATAATTTTTAGAAAAACCCAAAAGTTAGCTATAAAAACTCAAAAATTGGCTATAAAACACACAAATTAGCTAGAAAAACTCAACAATTAGGCGTAATAACTCAGAAATTAAACACAAAAACTCAAAAATTATTCATAAAAACCCACAAATTAGCCATAAAAACCAAAAAATTAGCCATAAAACCCAAAAATTGTTAGAAAAACCCAAAAATTATCTATAAAAACTCAAAAAATAGCTATAAAACCCAGAAACTAGCTAGAAAAACTCTAAAATTAGCCATAAAAACTCAAAAATTAGCTATAAAACCCAAAAATTAGCTAGAAAACCTCGAAAATTAGCTAGAGAAACATTTAAATTAGCTAGAGATACTCAGAAATTTGCTATAAAAACTCAAAAATTAGCGACAAAACCCATAAATTGGCTAGAAAAACTCAAGAATCAGGTAGAAAAACTTGGAAATCAGCCACAAAAAACAAAAAATTGCTAGAAAAACCCAAAAATTAGCTATAAAAACCCAAAAAGTAGCCAGAAAAACAAAACATTAGCTAAAAAAACCCAAAAATCAGCTAGAATAACTCGAAAACTAGCCACACACCCAAAAATTAGCCATTAAAACTCAACAATTTGCCATAAAAACTCAAAAATTAGCCACAGAAACTCAATAATTAGCCATAAAAACTCAAAAATTAGCCACAAAAACCCAAAAGTTAGCCACAAAAACCTAAAAATTAGCCATAAAAACCCAAGAATTAGCTAGACAACCCAAAAATTAGCATAAAAACTCAAAAATTAGCCACAAAAACTCAAAAATTGGACATAAAAACCCAAAAATTACCCATAAAAACCAAAAAATTAGCCATAAAACCCAAAAATTGTTAGAAAAACCCATAAATTAGCTGGAAAAATAGCCATAAAATTAATAAATTAGCTATAAAAACCCAAAAATTAGCTATACAACCCAAAAATTAGCTATAAAACCTCAAAAATTAGCCATAAAAACTCAAAAATTAACCATAAAACCCAAACATTAGGTAGAAAAACTCAAGAATCAGGTAGAAAAACTTGGAAAGTAGCCACATAAATCCAAAAATTGCTAGAAAAACCCATCAATTAGCTATAAAAACCCAAAAATTGCAAGAAAACCCAAAAATTATCCAGAAAAACTCAGAAATTAGCCACAAAAACCCAAAAACTGGTAGAAAAACCTAAAAATTAGCAATAAAAACTCGTAAAATAGCTATAAAACCCAAAAATTAACTAGAAAAACCCAAAAATTAGCCATAGAAACCCGAAAATTAGCCATAAAAACCCAAAAATTAGATATAAAAACTCAAAAAATATCTATAAAACTCATAAATTAGCTATAAAAACCCAAGAATTAGCTGTACAACCCAAAAATTAGCATAAAAACTCAAAAATTAGCCACAAAAACTCAAAAATTGGACATAAAAACCCAAAAATTAGCCATAAAACCAAAAAATTAGCCATAAAACCCTAAAAATTGTTAGAAAAACCCAAAAGTTAGCTATAAAAACTCAAAAATTAGCTATAAAGCACACAAATTAGCTAGAAAAACTCAAAAATTAGCCATAAAACCCAAAATTTACCAAGAAAAACTCGAAAATTAGCTAGAAAAATTCGAAAATTAGCTAGAAAAACTCAGAAATTAACCACAAAAACCCAACAGTCAGCTAGAAAAACTCAGAAAATAGTCACAAAACCCAAAAATTGTTAGAAAAACCCAAAAATTATATATAAAAACTCAAAAAATAGCTATAAAACTCATAAATTAGCTATAAAAACCCAAGAATTAGCTGTACAACCCGAAAATTAGCATAAAAACTCAAAAATTAGCCACAAAAACTCAAAAACTAGACATAAAAACCCAAAAAATGAAAACCAAAAAATTAGCCATAAAACCCAAAAATTGTTAGAAAAACATATAAATTAGCTGAAAAAACTCAAAAAATAGCCATAAAATTCATAAATTAGCTATAAAAAACCAAAAATTAGCTATACAACCCAAAAATTAGCTATGAAACCTCAAAAATTAGCCATAAAAACTCAAAAATTAACCATAAAACCAAAACATTAGCTAGAAAAAGTCAAGAATCAGGTAGAAAAACTTGGAAAGTAGCCACATAAATCCAAAATTGCTAGAAAAACCCATCAATTAGCTATAAAAACCCAAAAATTGCAAGGAAACCCAAAAATTATCCAGAAAAACTCAAAAATTAGCCACAAAAACCCAGAAATTGCTAGAAAATTCAAAAAGCAGACAGAAAAATCCAAAAAATAAGCCATGAAAACCCAAAAATTAGCTAGAAAAACTAAGAAATTAGCCACAAAACCCAAAAACTGGTAGAAAAACCTAAAAATCAGCAATAAAAACTCGTGAAATAGCGAAAAAAACCCAAAAATTAACTAGAAAAACCCAAAAATCAGCCATAGAAACCCAAAAATTAGCCATAAAAACCCACAAATTAGCCATAAAAATCACAAAATTAGCCATGAAACCCGAAAATTGTTAGAAAAACCCAAAAATTAGCTGAAAAAACTCAGAAATTAGCGACAAAAACCCAAAAACTGCTAGAAGATTCTTAAAATTAGATATAAAAACCCAAAAATTAGCCATAAAACCCAAATATTAGCCATGAAACCCAGAAATTAGCTACAAAACTTAGAAATTAGCTAGAAAAACTCAGAAACTCAGAAATTAGCCACAAAAACCAATTGTTGGAAAACCCAGAAATTAGCTTTAAGAACTAAAAAAAAGCTAAAAAACCCAAAAATTAGCTAGAATAACTCGAAAACTAGCCATAAAAACCCAAAAATTAGCCATAAAACTCAAAATTAGCTAGAGAAACTCAACAATTAGCCATAAAAACTCAGAAATTAACCACAAAAGCTCAAAAATTAGCCATAAAATCCCACAAATTAGCCATAAAAATCAAAAAATTAGCCATAAAACCCTAAAAATTGTTAGAAAAACCCAACAGTTAGCTATAAAAACTCAAAAAATAGTTTTAAAACCCAGAAATTAGCTAGAAAAACTCAAAAATTAGCCATAAAACCCAAAATTTACCAAGAAAAACTCGAAAATTAGCTAGAAAAATTCGAAAATTAGCTAGAAAAACTCAGAAATTAGCCACAAAAACCCAACAGTCAGCTAGAAAAACTCATAAAATAGTCACAAAACCTAAAAATTAGCCACAAAAACTAATTGTTGGAAAAACCCAGAAATTAGCTTCAAGAACTCAAAAATTGGCTATAAAACCCAAAACTTAGCCGGAGAAACAAAAAATAAGCTAAAAAAACCCAAAAATTAGCTAGAATAACTCGAAAACTAGCCATAAAAACCCAAAAATTAGCCATAAATCTCAAAATTAGCTAGAGACACTCAACAATTAGCCATAAAAACTTTAACAACAAAAACTCAAAAATTTTTGGGTTTTTGTGGCTAATTTCTGAGTTTTTCTTGCTAATTTCTGAGTGTCTCTAGCTAATTTATGAGTTTCTCTAGCTAATTTTCGGATTTTATGGCTGATTTTTGGGTTTTCATGGCTAATTTTTGAGGTTTTCCAGCTAATTTAGCCAGAAAAATTCAAAAATTAGCTATAAAAACCCAAAAAGTAGCTATAAAAGAAACTCAACAATTAGCCATAAAAACTCAAAAATTAGCAACAAAAACTCAAAAATTAGACATAAAAACCCACAAATTAGCCATAAAAACCAAAAAATTAGCCATAAAACACTAAAAATTGTTAGAAAAACCCAACAGTTAGCTATAAAAACTCAAAAATTAGCCATAAAACCCAAAATTTACCAAGAAAAACTCGAAAATTAGCTAGAAAAACTCAGAAATTAGCCACAAAAACCCAACAGTCAGCTAGAAAAACTCAGAAAATAGTCACAAATCCCAAAAATTGTTAGAAAAACCCAAAAATTAGATATAAAAACTCAAAAAATATCTATAAAACTCATAAATTCGCTATAAAAACCCAAGAATTAGCTATACAACCCAAAAATTAGCATAAAAACTCAGAAATTAGCCACAAAAACTCAAAAATTAGCTATAAAAACCCAAGAATTAGCTATACAACCCTAAAAATTGTTAGAAAAACCCAAAAGTTAGCTATAAAAACCCAAGAATTAGCTATACAACCCAAAAATTAGCATAAAAACTCAAAAATTTGCCACAAAAACTCAAAAACTAGGCATAAAAACCCAAAAATTAGCATAAAAACTCAAAAATTAGCCACAAAAACTCAAAAACTAGACATAAAAACCCAAAAATTAGCCATAAAACCCAAAAATTGTTAGAAAAACATATAAATTAGCTGAAAAAACTCAAAAAATAGCCATAAAATTCATAAATTAGCTATAAAAAACCAAAAATTAGCTATACAACCCAAAAATTAGCTATGAAACCTCAAAAATTAGCCATAAAAACTCAAAAATCAACCATAAAACCCAAACATTAGCTAGAAAAACTCAAGAATCAGGTAGAAAAACTTGGAAAGTAGCCACATAAATCCAAAAATTGCTAGAAAAACCAATCAATTAGCTATAAAAACCCAAAAATTGCAAGGAAACCCAAAAATTATCCAGAAAAACTCGAAAATTAGCCACAAAAACCCAGAAATTGCTAGAAAATTCAAAAATCAGACGGAAAATTCCAAAAAATAAGCCATGAAAACCCAAATATTAGCTAGAAAAACTCAGAAATTAGCCACAAAACCCAAAAACTGGTAGAAAAACCTAAAAATTAGCAATAAAGACTCGTAAAATAGCTATAAAACCCAAACATTAACTAGAAAAACCCAAAAATTAGCCATAGAAACCCAAAAATTAGCCATAAAAACCCAAAAATTAGCCATAAAAACCCAAAAATTAGCCAGAACACTCAAACATTAGCTAGGAAAACTCAAAAATTAGCCATGAAAACCCAAAAATTAGCTATAAAATTCCAAAGATTAGCTATGAAACCCATAAATTTTTGGGTTTTATAGCTACTTTTTGGGTTCTTATAGCTAATTCTTGGGTTTTTATAGCAATTTTTGGGTTTTTATGGCTAATTTTTGAGTTTTTCTAACTAATGTCTAAGTTTTCTTGCTAATTTTTGGGTTTCCATGGCTTATTTTTTGGGTTTTTCCATCTTAGTTTTGGGTTTTCTAGCTAATTTTTGAATTTTTCTGGCTAATTTTTGGGTTTTATAGCTATTCTTTGAGATTTTATAGCTAGAAAAACTCTAAAAATCAGCTAGAAAAACTCAGAAATTACCCACAAAAATCCAAAAATTGGTAGAAGAACCCGAAAATTAGCTAGAAAAACCCAAAAATTAGCCATAAATCCCAAATATTAGCAATAAAACCCAAAAATTAGCTACAAAAAATCAGAAATTAGCTAGAAAAACTCAGAAATTAGCCACAAAAACCAATTGTTGGAAAAACCCAAAAATTAGCTTTGAAACTCAAAAATTAGCCACAAAAACTCAAAAATTAGCCATGAAAACTCAAAAATTAGCCGCAAAAACTCAAAAATTAGCCATAAAAACCCACAAATTATCCATAAAAATCAAAAAATTAGCCATGAAACCCGAAAATTGTTAGAAAAACCCAAAAATTAGCCATAAAATACGAAAATTAGCTAGAGAAACTCATAAATTAGTTAGAGACACCCAGAAATTAGCTAGAAAAACTCAAAAATTAGCCACAAAAACCCATAAATTGGCTAGAAAAACTCAAAATTTAGCCATAAAACCCAAACATTAGCTAGAAAAACTCAAGAATCAGGTAGATAAACTTGGAAATTAGCCACATAAACCCAAAAATTAGCCAGAGAAACTCAACAATTAGCCATAAAAACTCAAAAATTAGCCACAAAAACTCAAAAATTATTCATAAAAACCCACAAATTAGCCATAAAAACCAAAAAATTAGCCATAAAACCCAAAAATTGTTAGAAAAACCCAAAAATTATCTATAAAAACTCAAAAAATAGCTATAAAACCCAGAAACTAGCTAGAAAAACTATAAAATTAGCCATAAAAACTCAAAAATTAGCTATAAAACCCAAAAATTAGCTAGAAAACCTCAAAAATTAGCTAGAGAAACATTTAAATTAGCTAGAGATACTCAGAAATTTGCTAAAAAAACTCAAAAATTAGCGACAAAACCCATAAATTGGCTAGAAAAACTCAAGAATCAGGTAGAAAAACTTGGAAATCAGCCACAAAAAACAAAAAATTGCTAGAAAAACCCAAAAATTAGCTATAAAAACCCAAAAAATAGCCAGAAAAACAAAACATTAGCTAAAAAAACCCAAAAATCAGCTAGAATAACTCGAAAACTAGCCACACACCCAAAAATTTGCCATTAAAACTCAACAATTTGCCATAAAAACTCAAAAATTAGCCACAGAAACTCAATAATTAGCCATAAAAACTCAAAAATTAGCCACAAAAACCCAAAAGTTAGCCACAAAAACCTAAAAATTAGCCATAAAAACCCAAGAATTAGCTAGACAACCCAAAAATTAGCATAAAAACTCAAAAATTAGCCACAAAAACTCAAAAATTAGACATAAAAACCCAAAAATTACCCATAAAAACCAAAAAATTAGCCATAAAACCCAAAAATTGTTAGAAAAACCCATAAATTAGCTGGAAAAATAGCCATAAAATTCATAAATTAGCTATAAAAACCCAAAAATTAGCTATACAACCCAAAAATTAGCTATAAAACCTCAAAAATTAGCCATAAAAACTCAAAAATTAACCATAAAACCCAAACATTAGGTAGAAAAACTCAAGAATCAGGTAGAAAAACTTGGAAAGTAGCCACATAAATCCAAAAATTGCTAGAAAAACCCATCAATTAGCTATAAAAACCCAAAAATTGCAAGAAAACCCAAAAATTATCCAGAAAAACTCAGAAATTAGCCACAAAAACCCAAAAACTGGTAGAAAAACCTAAAAATTAGCAATAAAAACTCGTAAAATAGCTATAAAACCCAAAAATTAACTAGAAAAACCCAAAAATTAGCCATAGAAACCCGAAAATTAGCCATAAAAACCCAAAAATTAGATATAAAAACTCAAAAAATATCTATAAAACTCATAAATTAGCTATAAAAACCCAAGAATTAGCTGTACAACCCAAAAATTAGCATAAAAACTCAAAAATTAGCCACAAAAACTCAAAAATTGGACATAAAAACCCAAAAATTAGCCATAAAACCAAAAAATTAGCCATAAAACCCTAAAAATTGTTAGAAAAACCCAAAAGTTAGCTATAAAAACTCAAAAATTAGCTATAAAACACACAAATTAGCTAGAAAAACTCAAAAATTAGCCATAAAACCCAAAATTTACCAAGAAAAACTCGAAAATTAGCTAGAAAAATTCGAAAATTAGCTAGAAAAACTCAGAAATTAGCCACAAAAACCCAACAGTCAGCTAGAAAAACTCAGAAAATAGTCACAAAACCCAAAAATTGTTAGAAAAACCCAAAAATTAGATATAAAAACTCAAAAAATAGCTATAAAACTCATAAATTAGCTATAAAAACCCAAGAATTAGCTGTACAACCCAAAAATTAGCATAAAAACTCAAAAATTAGCCACAAAAACTCAAAAACTAGACATAAAAACCCAAAAAATGAAAACCAAAAAATTAGCCATAAAACCCAAAAATTGTTAGAAAAACATATAAATTAGCTGAAAAAACTCAAAAAATAGCCATAAAATTCATAAATTAGCTATAAAAAACCAAAAATTAGCTATACAACCCAAAAATTAGCTATGAAACCTCAAAAATTAGCCATAAAAACTCAAAAATTAACCATAAAACCAAAACATTAGCTAGAAAAAGTCAAGAATCAGGTAGAAAAACTTGGAAAGTAGCCACATAAATCCAAAATTGCTAGAAAAACCCATCAATTAGCTATAAAAACCCAAAAATTGCAAGGAAACCCAAAAATTATCCAGAAAAACTCAAAAATTAGCCACAAAGACCCAGAAATTGCTAGAAAATTCAAAAAGCAGACAGAAAAATCCAAAAAATAAGCCATGAAAACCCAAAAATTAGCTAGAAAAACTAAGAAATTAGCCACAAAACCCAAAAACTGGTAGAAAAACCTAAAAATCAGCAATAAAAACTCGTGAAATAGCGAAAAAAACCCAAAAATTAACTAGAAAAACCCAAAAATCAGCCATAGAAACCCAAATATTAGCCATAAAAACCCACAAATTAGCCATAAAAATCACAAAATTAGCCATGAAACCCGAAAATTGTTAGAAAAACCCAAAAATTAGCTGAAAAAACTCAGAAATTAGCGACAAAAACCCAAAAACTGCTAGAAGATTCTTAAAATTAGATATAAAAACCCAAAAATTAGCCATAAAACCCAAATATTAGCCATGAAACCCAGAAATTAGCTACAAAACTTAGAAATTAGCTAGAAAAACTCAGAAACTCAGAAATTAGCCACAAAAACCAATTGTTGGAAAACCCAGAAATTAGCTTTAAGAACTAAAAAAAAGCTAAAAAACCCAAAAATTAGCTAGAATAACTCGAAAACTAGCCATAAAAACCCAAAAATTAGCCATAAAACTCAAAATTAGCTAGAGAAACTCAACAATTAGCCATAAAAACTCAGAAATTAACCACAAAAGCTCAAAAATTAGCCATAAAATCCCACAAATTAGCCATAAAAATCAAAAAATTAGCCATAAAACCCTAAAAATTGTTAGAAAAACCCAACAGTTAGCTATAAAAACTCAAAAAATAGTTTTAAAACCCAGAAATTAGCTAGAAAAACTCAAAAATTAGCCATAAAACCCAAAATTTATCAAGAAAAACTCGAAAATTAGCTAGAAAAATTCGAAAATTAGCTAGAAAAACTCAGAAATTAGCCACAAAAACCCAACAGTCAGCTAGAAAAACTCATAAAATAGTCACAAAACCTAAAAATTAGCCACAAAATCTAATTGTTGGAAAAACCCAGAAATTAGCTTCAAGAACTCAAAAATTGGCTATAAAACCCAAAACTTAGCCGGAGAAACAAAAAATAAGCTAAAAAAACCCAAAAATTAGCTAGAATAACTCGAAAACTAGCCATAAAAACCCAAAAATTAGCCATAAATCTCAAAATTAGCTAGAGACACTCAACAATTAGCCATAAAAACTTTAACAACAAAAACTAAAAAATTTTTGGGTTTTTGTGGCTAATTTCTGAGTTTTTCTTGCTAATTTCTGAGTGTCTCTAGCTAATTTATGAGTTTCTCTAGCTAATTTTCGGATTTTATGGCTGATTTTTGGGTTTTCATGGCTAATTTTTGAGGTTTTCCAGCTAATTTAGCCAGAAAAATTCAAAAATTAGCTATAAAAACCCAAAAAGTAGCTATAAAAGAAACTCAACAATTAGCCATAAAAATTCAGAAATTAACCACAAAAACTCGAAAATTAGCCATAAAAACTCAAAAATTAGCAACAAAAACTCAAAAATTAGACATAAAAACCCACAAATTAGCCATAAAAACCAAAAAATTAGCCATAAAACACTAAAAATTGTTAGAAAAACCCAACAGTTAGCTATAAAAACTCAAAAATTAGCCATAAAACCCAAAATTTACCAAGAAAAACTCGAAAATTAGCTAGAAAAACTCAGAAATTAGCCACAAAAACCCAACAGTCAGCTAGAAAAACTCAGAAAATAGTCACAAATCCCAAAAATTGTTAGAAAAACCCAAAAATTAGATATAAAAACTCAAAAAATATCTATAAAACTCATAAATTCGCTATAAAAACCCAAGAATTAGCTATACAACCCAAAAATTAGCATAAAAACTCAGAAATTAGCCACAAAAGTTCAAAAATTAGACATAAAAACCCAAAAATTAGTCATAAAACCAAAAAATTAGCCATAAAACCCTAAAAATTGTTAGAAAAACCCAAAAGTTAGCTATAAAAACCCAAGAATTAGCTATACAACCCAAAAATTAGCATAAAAACTCAAAAATTTGCCACAAAAACTCAAAAACTAGACATAAAAACCCAAAAATTAGCATAAAAACTCAAAAATTAGCCACAAAAACTCAAAAACTAGACATAAAAACCCAAAAATTAGCCATAAAAACCAAAAAATTAGCCATAAAACCCAAAAATTGTTAGAAAAACATATAAATTAGCTGAAAAAACTCAAAAAATAGCCATAAAATTCATAAATTAGCTATAAAAAACCAAAAATTAGCTATACAACCCAAAAATTAGCTATGAAACCTCAAAAATTAGCCATAAAAACTCAAAAATCAACCATAAAACCCAAACATTAGCTAGAAAAACTCAAGAATCAGGTAGAAAAACTTGGAAAGTAGCCACATAAATCCAAAAATTGCTAGAAAAACCAATCAATTAGCTATAAAAACCCAAAAATTGCAAGGAAACCCAAAAATTATCCAGAAAAACTCGAAAATTAGCCACAAAAACCCAGAAATTGCTAGAAAATTCAAAAATCAGACGGAAAATTCCAAAAAATAAGCCATGAAAACCCAAATATTAGCTAGAAAAACTCAGAAATTAGCCACAAAACCCAAAAACTGGTAGAAAAACCTAAAAATTAGCAATAAAGACTCGTAAAATAGCTATAAAACCCAAACATTAACTAGAAAAACCCAAAAATTAGCCATAGAAACCCAAAAATTAGCCATAAAAACCCAAAAATTAGCCATAAAAACCCAAAAATTAGCCAGAACACTCAAACATTAGCTAGGAAAACTCAAAAATTAGCCATGAAAACCCAAAAATTAGCTATAAAATTCCAAAGATTAGCTATGAAACCCATAAATTTGTGGGTTTTATAGCAACTTTTTGGGTTCTTATAGCTAATTCTTGGGTTTTTATAGCAATTTTTGGGTTTTTATGGCTAATTTTTGAGTTTTTCTAACTAATGTCTAAGTTTTCTTGCTAATTTTTGGGTTTCCATGGCTTATTTTTTGGGTTTTTCCATCTTAGTTTTGGGTTTTCTAGCTAATTTTTGAATTTTTCTGGCTAATTTTTGGGTTTTATAGCTATTCTTTGAGATTTTATAGCTAGAAAAACTCTAAAAATCAGCTAGAAAAACTCAGAAATTACCCACAAAAATCCAAAAATTGGTAGAAGAACCCGAAAATTAGCTAGAAAAACCCAAAAAATAGCCATAAATCCCAAATATTAGCAATAAAACCCAAAAATTAGCTACAAAAAATCAGAAATTAGCTAGAAAAACTCAGAAATTAGCCACAAAAACCAATTGTTGGAAAAACCCAAAAATTAGCTTTGAAACTCAAAAATTAGCCACAAAAACTCAAAAATTAGCCATGAAAACTCAAAAATTAGCCGCAAAAACTCAAAAATTAGCCATAAAAACCCACAAATTATCCATAAAAATCAAAAATTAGCCATGAAACCCGAAAATTGTTAGAAAAACCCAAAAATTAGCTATAAAAACTCAAAAATTAGCCATGAAACCCGAAAATTGTTAGAAGAACCCAAAAATTAGCTATAAAAACTCAAAAAATAAGCCATGAAAACTCAAAAATTAGCCATAAAAACTCAAAAATTAGCCATAAAAAAATCAAAAATTAGCCATTAAACCCAAAATTCACCAAGAAAAACTCGAAAATTAGCTAGAAAAATTCGAAAATTAGCTAGAAAAACTCAGAAATTAGCCACAAAAACCCAACAGTCAGCTAGAAAAACTCAGAAAATAGTCACAAAACCCAAAAATTGTTAGAAAAACCCAAAAATTAGATATAAAAACTCAAAAAATAGCTATAAAACTCATAAATTAGCTATAAAAACCCAAGAATTAGCTGTACAACCCAAAAATTAGCATAAAAACTCAAAAATTAGCCACAAAAACTCAAAAACTAGACATAAAAACCCAAAAAATAAAAACCAAAAAATTAGCCATAAAACCCAAAAATTGTTAGAAAAACATATAAATTAGCTGAAAAAACTTGAAAAATAGCCATAAAATTCATAAATTAGCTATAAAAAACCAAAAATTAGCTAAACAACCCAAAAATTAGCTATGAAACCTCAAAAATTAGCCATAAAAACTCAAAAATTAACCATAAAACCCAAACATTAGCTAGAAAAACTCAAGAATCAGGTAGAAAAACTTGGAAAGTAGCCACATAAATCCAAAATTGCTAGAAAAACCCATCAATTAGCTATAAAAACCCAAAAATTGCAAGGAAACCCAAAAATTATCCAGAAAAACTCAAAAATCAGCCACAAAAACCCAGAAATTACTGGAAAATTCAAAAATCAGACAGAAAAATCTAAAAAATAAGCCATGAAAACCCAAAAATTAGCTAGAAAAACTCAGAAATTAGCCACAAAACCCAAAAACTGGTAGAAAAACCTAAAAATCAGCAATAAAAAATCGTAAAATAGCTAAAAAAATTAGCTAGAAAAATTCGAAAATTAGCTAGAAAAACTCAAAAATCAGTCACAAAAACCCAACAGTCGGCTAGAAAAACTCAGAAAATAGTCACAAAACCCAAAAATTGTTAGAAAAACCTTAAAATTAGATATAAAAACTAAAAAAATAGCTATAAAACTCATAAATTAGCTATAAAAACCCAAGAAGTAGCTATACAACCCAAAAATTAGCTAGAAAACCTCAAAAATTAGCCATAAAAACCCAAAAATTAGCAATAAAATTCAAAAATTAGCTAGAGAAACTCATTAATTAGCTAGAGACACTCAGACATTAGCTAGAAAAACTCAAAAATTAGCCACAAAAACCCATAAATTGGCTAGAAAAACTCAAAATTTAGCCATAAAACCCAAATATTAGCTAGAAAAACTCAAGAATCAGGTAGATAAACTTGGAAATTAGCCACATAAACCCAAAAATTGCTAGAAAAACCCATCAATTAGCTATAAAAACCCAAAAATTAGCCAGAAAAACTCAAAAATTAGCCACAAAAACCAAAAAATTGCTAGAAAATTCAAAAATCAGATAGAAAACTCCAAAAAATAAGCATAAAAACCCAAAAATTAGCTAGAAAAACTCAGAAATCAGCCACAAAACCCAAAAATTTGTAGAAAAACCTAAAAATTAGCTATAAATACTCGTAAAATAGCTATAGAACCCAAAAATTAGCCATAGAAACCCGAAAATTAGCCATAAAATCCCAAAAATTAGCCATAAAGCCCCAAAAATTAGCTAGAACACTTAAACATTAGCTATAAAAACTCAAAAATTAGCCATCGAAACCCAAAAATTAGCTATAAAATTCCAAAGATTAGCTATGAAACCCATAAATTTTTGGGTTTTATAGCTACTTTTTGGGTTTTTATAGCTAATTTCTGAATATTTCTGGCTAATTTTTGGGTTTAATAGCTATTCTTTGAGTTTTTATAGTTTCTAAGGCTAGAAAAACTCTAAAAATTAGCTGAAAAAACTCAGAAATTAGCGACAAAAACCCAAAAACTGCTAGAAGATTCTTAAAATTAGATATAAAAACCCAAAAATTAGCCATAAAACCCAAATATTAGCCATGAAACCCAGAAATTAGCTACAAAACTCAGAAATTAGCTAGAAAAACTCAGAAATTAGCCACAAAAACCAATTGTTGGAAAACCCAGAAATTAGCTTTAAGAACTAAAAAATAAGCTAAAAACCCAAAAATTAGCTAGAATAACTCAAAAACTAGCCATAAAAACCCAAAAATTAGCCATAAAACTCAAAATTAGCTAGAGAAACTCAACAATTAGCCATAAAAACTCAGAAATTAACCACAAAAGCTCAAAAATTAGCCATAAAATCCCACAAATTAGCCATAAAAATCAAAAAATTAGCCATAAAACCCTAAAAATTGTTAGAAAAACCCAACAGTTAGCTATAAAAACTCAAAAAATAGTTTTAAAACCCAGAAATTAGCTAGAAAAACTCAAAAATTAGCCATAAAACCCAAAATTTACCAAGAAAAACTCGAAAATCAGCTAGAAAAATTCGAAAATTAGCTAGAAAAACTCAGAAATTAGCCACAAAAACCCAACAGTCAGCTAGAAAAACTCATAAAATAGTCACAAAACCTAAAAATTGTTAGAAAAACCCAGAAATTAGATATAAAAACTCAAAAAATAGCTATACAACCCAAAAATTAGCTGGAAAACCTCAAAAATTAGCCATAAAAACCCAAAAATTAGCCATAACATCCGAAAATTAGCTAGAGAAACTCATAAATTAGCTAGAGACATTCAGAAATTAGCTAGAAACACTCAAAAATTAGCCACAAAAACCCATAAATTAGCTAGAAAAACTCAAAATTTAGCCATAGAACCCAAACATCAGCTAGAAAAACTCAAGAATCAGGTAGATAAACTTGGAAATTAGCACATAAACCCAAAAATTGCTAGAAAAACCCATCAATTAGCTAGAAAAACCCAAAAATTTCTAGAAACCAGAAAATTAGCTTGAAAAACCCAGAAATTAGCCATAAAAACCCAAAAATTAGCCAGAAAAACTCAACAATTAGCCACAAAAATCCAAAAATTGCTAGAAAACCCAAAAATCAGATAGAAAAATCCAGAAAATAAGCCACAGAAACCCAAAAATTAGCCATAAAAACCCAAAAATTAGCCATAAAACTCAAAGATTAGCTAGAGAAACCCAACAATTAGCCATAAAAACTCAAAAATTAGCCACAAAAACTCAAAAATTAGCCATAAAAACTCAAAGAATAGCCACAAAAACTCAAAAATTAGACATAAAAACCCAAAAATTAGCCATAAAAACCCAAAAATTAGCCATAAAACCCTAAAAATTGTTAGAAAAACCCAAAAGTTAGCTATAAAAACTCAAAAATTAGCTACAAAACACACAAATTAGCAAGAAAAACTCAACAATTAGGCGTAAAAACTCAAAAATTAGCCGCAAAAACTCAAAAATTAGCCATAAAAAACCCACAAATTAGCCATAAAAACCAAAAAATTAACCATAAAACCCAAAAATTGTTAGAAAAACCCAAAAATTAGCTATAAAAACTCAAAAATAGCTATAAAACCCAGAATCTAGCTTGAAAAACTCAAAAATTAGCCATAAAAACTCAAAAATTAGCTATAAAACCCAAAATTTAGCAAGAAAAACTCGAAAATTGGTTAGAAAAACTCAGAAATTAGCCACAAAAACCCAACAGTCAGCTAGAAAAACTCAGAAATTAGTCACAAAACCCAAAAATTGTTAGAAAAACCCAAACATTAGCTATAAAAACCCAAATATTAGCTATACAACCCAAAAATTAGCTAGAAAACCTCGAAAATTAGCTGGAGAAACGAAGAAATTAGCTGGAAAAACTAAACAATCAGCCACAAAAACCCATAAATTGGCTAGAAAAACTCAAGAATCAGGTAGAAAAACTTGGAAATTAGCCACAAAGACCAATTGTTGGAAAAACCCAGAAATTAGCTTCAAGAACTCAAAAATTGGCTATAAAACCCAAAACTTAGCCAGAGAAACAAAAAATTAACTAAAAAAACCCAAAAATTAGCTAGAATAACTCGAAAACTAGCCATAAAAACCCAGAAATTAGCCATAAAACTCAAAATTAGCTAGAGAAACTCAACAATTAGCCGTAAAAACTCAGAAATTAACAACAAAAACTCAAAAATTTTTGGGTTTTTGTGGCTAATTTCTGAGTGTCTCTAGCTAATTTATGAGTTTCTCTAGCTAATTTTCGGATTTTATGGCTGATTTTTGGGTTTTCATGGCTAATTTTTGAGTTTTTCCAGCTAATTTAGCCAGAAAAATTCAAAAATTAGCTATAAAAACCCAAAAAGTAGCTATAAAAGAAACTCAACAATTAGCCATAAAAATTCAGAAATTAACCACAAAAACTCGAAAATTAGCCATAAAAACTCAAAAATTAGCAACAGAAACTCAAAAATTAGACATAAAACTCCACAAATTAGCCATAAAAACCAAAAAATTAGCCATAAAACCCAAAAAATTGTTAGAAAAACCCAACAGTTAGCTATAAAAACTCAAAAAATAGCTATAAAACCCAGAAATTAGCTAGGAAAACTCAAAAATTAGCCATAAAACCCAAAATTTACCAAGAAAAACTCAAAAATTAGCTAGAAAAATTCGAAAATTAGCTAGAAAAACTCAGAAATTAGCCACAAAAACCCAACAGTCAGCTAGAAAAACTCAGAAAATTGTCACAAAACCCAAAAATTGTTAGAAAAACCCAAAAATTAGATATAAAAACTCAAAAAATATCTATAAAACTCATAAATTAGCTATAAAAACCCAAGAATTAGCTATACAACCCAAAAATTAGCTAGAAAACCTCAAAAATTAGCCATAAAAACCCAAAAATCAGCCATAAAATCCGAAAATTAGCTAGAGAAACTCATAAATTAGCCAGAGACACTCAGAAATTAGCTAGAAAATCTCAAAAATTAGCCACAAAAACCCATAAATTGGATAGAAAAACTCAAAATTTAGCCATAAAACCCAAACATTAGCTAGAAAAACTCAAGAATCAGGTAGATAAACTTGGAAATTGGCCACATAAACCCAAAAATTGCTAGAAAAACCCATCAATTAGCTAGAAAAACCCAAAAATTTCTAGAAACCAGAAAATTAGCTTGAAAAACCCAGAAATTAGCCATAAAAACCCAAAAATTAGCCAGAAAAACTCAACAATTAGCCACAAAAATCCAAAAATTGCTAGAAAACCCAAAAATCAGATAGAAAAATCCAGAAAATAAGCCACAGAAACCCAAAAATTAGCCATAAAAACCCAAAAATTAGCCATAAAACTCAAAGATTAGCTAGAGAAACTCAACAATTAGCCATAAAAACTCAAAAATTAGCCACAAAAACTCAAAAATTAGCCATAAAAACTCAAAGAATAGCCACAAAAACTCAAAAATTAGACATAAAAACCCAAAAATTAGCCATAAAAACCCAAAAATTAGCCATAAAACCCTAAAAATTGTTAGAAAAACCCAAAAGTTAGCTATAAAAACTCAAAAATTAGCTACAAAACACACAAATTAGCAAGAAAAACTCAACAATTAGGCGTAAAAACTCAAAAATTAGCCGCAAAAACTCAAAAATTAGCCATAAAAAACCCACAAATTAGCCATAAAAACCAAAAAATTAACCATAAAACCCAAAAATTGTTAGAAAAACCCAAAAATTAGCTATAAAAACACAAAAATAGCTATAAAACCCAGAATCTAGCTTGAAAAACTCAAAAATTAGCCATAAAAACTCAAAAATTAGCTATAAAACCCAAAATTTAGCAAAAAAAACTCGAAAATTGGTTAGAAAAACTCAGAAATTAGCCACAAAAACCCAACAGTCAGCTAGAAAAACTCAGAAATTAGTCACAAAACCCAAAAATTGTTAGAAAAACCCAAACATTAGCTATAAAAACCCAAATATTAGCTATACAACCCAAAAATTAGCTAGAAAACCTCGAAAATTAGCTGGAGAAACGAAGAAATTAGCTAGAGAAACTCAGAAATTAGCTGGAAAAACTAAACAATCAGCCACAAAAACCCATAAATTGGCTAGAAAAACTCAAGAATCAGGTAGAAAAACTTGGAAATTAGCCACAAAGACCAATTGTTGGAAAAACCCAGAAATTAGCTTCAAGAACTCAAAAATTGGCTATAAAACCCAAAACTTAGCCAGAGAAACAAAAAATTAGCTAAAAAAACCCAAAAATTAGCTAGAATAACTCGAAAACTAGCCATAAAAACCCAGAAATTAGCCATAAAACTCAAAATTAGCTAGAGAAACTCAACAATTAGCCGTAAAAACTCAGAAATTAACAACAAAAACTCAAAAATTTTTGGGTTTTTGTGGCTAATTTCTGAGTGTCTCTAGCTAATTTATGAGTTTCTCTAGCTAATTTTCGGATTTTATGGCTGATTTTTGGGTTTTCATGGCTAATTTTTGAGTTTTTCCAGCTAATTTAGCCAGAAAAATTCAAAAATTAGCTATAAAAACCCAAAAAGTAGCTATAAAAGAAACTCAACAATTAGCCATAAAAATTCAGAAATTAACCACAAAAACTCGAAAATTAGCCATAAAAACTCAAAAATTAGCAACAGAAACTCAAAAATTAGACATAAAACTCCACAAATTAGCCATAAAAACCAAAAAATTAGCCATAAAACCCTAAAAATTGTTAGAAAAACCCAACAGTTAGCTATAAAAACTCAAAAAATAGCTATAAAACCCAGAAATTAGCTAGGAAAACTCAAAAATTAGCCATAAAACCCAAAATTTACCAAGAAAAACTCAAAAATTAGCTAGAAAAATTCGAAAATTAGCTAGAAAAACTCAGAAATTAGCCACAAAAACCCAACAGTCAGCTAGAAAAACTCAGAAAATTGTCACAAAACCCAAAAATTGTTAGAAAAACCCAAAAATTAGATATAAAAACTCAAAAAATATCTATAAAACTCATAAATTAGCTATAAAAACCCAAGAATTAGCTATACAACCCAAAAATTAGCTAGAAAACCTCAAAAATTAGCCATAAAAACCCAAAAATTAGCAATAAAATTCAAAAATTAGCTAGAGAAACTCATTAATTAGCTAGAGACACTCAGACATTAGCTAGAAAAACTCGAAAATTAGCCACAAAAACCCATAAATTGGCTAGAAAAACTCAAAATTTAGCCATAAAACCCAAACATTAGCTAGGAAAACTCAAGAATCAGGTAGATAAACTTGGAAATTAGCCACATAAACCCAAAAATTGCTAGAAAAACCCATCAATTAGCTATAAAAACCCAAAAATTAGCCAGAAAAACTCAAAAATTAGCCACAAAAACCAAAAAATTGCTAGAAAATTCAAAAATCAGATAGAAAAATCCAAAAAATAAGCATAAAAACCCAAAAATTAGCTAGAAAAACTCAGAAATCAGCCACAAAACCCAAAAATTTGTAGAAAAACCTAAAAATTAGCTATAAATACTCGTAAAATAGCTATAAAACCCAAAAATTAGCCATAGAAACCCGAAAATTAGCCATAAAATCCCAAAAATTAGCCATAAAGCCCCAAAAATTAGCTAGAACACTTAAACATTAGCTATAAAAACTCAAAAATTAGCCATCGAAACCCAAAAATTAGCTATAAAATTCCAAAGATTAGCTATGAAACCCATAAATTTTTGGGTTTTATAGCTACTTTTTGGGTTTTTATAGCTAATTTCTGAATATTTCTGGCTAATTTTTGGGTTTAATAGCTATTCTTTGAGTTTTTATAGTTTCTAAGGCTAGAAAAACTCTAAAAATTAGCTGAAAAAACTCAGAAATTAGCGACAAAAACCCAAAAACTGCTAGAAGATTCTTAAAATTAGATATAAAAACCCAAAAATTAGCCATAAAACCCAAATATTAGCCATGAAACCCAGAAATTAGCTACAAAACTCAGAAATTAGCTAGAAAAACTCAGAAATTAGCCACAAAAACCAATTGTTGGAAAACCCAGAAATTAGCTTTAAGAACTAAAAAATAAGCTAAAAAACCCAAAAATTAGCTAGAATAACTCAAAAACTAGCCATAAAAACCCAAAAATTAGCCATAAAACTCAAAATTAGCTAGAGAAACTCAACAATTAGCCATAAAAACTCAGAAATTAACCACAAAAGCTCAAAAATTAGCCATAAAATCCCACAAATTAGCCATAAAAATCAAAAAATTAGCCATAAAACCCTAAAAATTGTTAGAAAAACCCAACAGTTAGCTATAAAAACTCAAAAAATAGTTTTAAAACCCAGAAATTAGCTAGAAAAACTCAAAAATTAGCCATAAAACCCAAAATTTACCAAGAAAAACTCGAAAATCAGCTAGAAAAATTCGAAAATTAGCTAGAAAAACTCAGAAATTAGCCACAAAAACCCAACAGTCAGCTAGAAAAACTCATAAAATAGTCACAAAACCTAAAAATTGTTAGAAAAACCCAGAAATTAGATATAAAAACTAAAAAAATAGCTATAAAACTCATAAATTAGCTATGAAAACCCAAGAATTAGCTATACAACCCAAAAATTAGCTAGAAAACCTCAAAAATTAGCCATAAAAACCCAAAAATTAGCAATAAAATTCAAAAATTAGCTAAAGAAACTCATTAATTAGCTAGAGACACTCAGACATTAGCTAGAAAAACTCAAAAATTAGCCACAAAAACCCATAAATTGGCTAGAAAAACTCAAAATTTAGTCATAAAACCCAAACATTAGCTAGAAAAACTCAAGAATCAGGTAGAGAAACTTGGAAATTAGCCACATAAACCCAAAAATTGCTAGAAAAACCCATCAATTAGCTATAAAAACCCAAAAATTAGCCAGAAAAACTCAAAAATTAGCCACAAATACCAAAAAATTGCTAGAAAATTCAAAAATCAGATAGGAAAATCCAAAAAATAAGCATAAAAACCCAAAAATTAGCTAGAAAAACTAAGAAATTAGCCACAAAACCCAAAAATTTGTAGAAAAACCTAAAAATTAGATATAAAAACTGAAAAAATAGCTATAAAACTCATAAATTAGCTATAAAAACCCAAGAATTAGCTATACAACCCAAAAATTAGCTAGAAAACCTCAAAAATTAGCCATAAAAACCCAAAAATTAGCAATAAAATTCAAAAATTAGCTAGAGAAACTCATTAATTAGCTAGAGACACTCAGACATTAGCTAGAAAAACTCAAAAATTAGCCACAAAAACCCATAAATTGGCTAGAAAAACTCAAAATTTAGCCATAAAACCCAAACATTAGCTAGAAAAGCTCAAGAATCAGGTAGATAAACTTGGAAATTAGCCATAAATCCCAAATATTAGCCATAAAACCCAAAAATTAGCTACAAAAACCCAGAAATTAGCTAGAAAAACTCAGAAATTAGCCACAAAACCCAAAAACTGGTAGAAAAACCCAAAAATTAGCAATAAAAACTCGTAAAATAGCTATAAAACCCAAAAATTAACTAGAAGAACCCAAAAATTAGCAATAGAAACCCAAAAATTGGCCATAAAAACCAAAATATTAGCCATAAAACCCAAAAATTAGCTACAAAACCTCAGAAATTAGCTAGAAAAACTCAGAAATTAGCCACAAAAACCAATTGTTGGAAAAACTCGAAAGCTAGCTTCAAAACTCAAAAATTAGCCACAAAAACTCGAAAATTAGCCATGAAAACTCAAAAATTAGCCGCAAAAACTCAAAAATTAGACATAAAAACCCAAAAATCAGCCATAAAAACCAAAAAATTAGCCATAAAACCCTAAGCAATAAAAACTCGCAAAATAGCTATAAAACCCAAAAATTAACTAGAAAAACCCAAAAATTAGCAATAGAAACCCAAAAATTGGCCATAAAAACCAAAATATTAGCCATAAAACCCAAAAATTAGCTACAAAACCTCAGAAATTAGCTGGAAAAACTCAAAAATCAGATAAAAACTCAAAAATTAGCTAGAATAATTCGAAAACTAGCCACAGAAACCCAAAAATTAGCCATAAAAACCCAAAAATTAGCAATAAAACTCAAAAATTAGCTAGAGAAACTCAACAATTAGCCATAAGAACTCAAAAATTTGCCACAAAAACTCAAAAATTAGCCATGAAAACCCAAAAATTAGCCACAAAATCCCAAAAATTAGCTATAAAACCCACAAATTAGCCAGGAAAACTCAACAATTAGCCATAAGAACTCAAAAATTAGCCTCAAAAACTCAAAAATTAGCCATAAAAACCCACAAATTAGCCATAAAAATAAAAAAATTAGCCATGAAACCCAAACATTGTTAGAAAAACCCAAAAATTAGCTATAAAAACTCAAAAATTAGCCACAAAAACCCATAAATTGGCTAGAAAAACTCAAAATGTAGCCATAGAACCCAAACATTAGCTAGAAAAACTCAAGAATCAGGTAGATAAACTTGGAAATTAGCGACATAAACCCAAAAATTGCTAGAAAAACCTATCAATTAGCTAGAAAAACCCAAAAATTTCTAGAAAACCAAAAAATTAGCTTGAAAAACCCAGAAATTAGCCATAAAAACCTAAAAATTAGCCAGAAAAACTCAACAATTAGCCACAAAATCCCAAAAATTGCTGGAAAACGCATAAATTAGCCATAAAACTCAAAGATTAGCTAGAGAAACTCAACAATTAGCCATAAAAACTCAAAAATTAGCCACAAAAACTCAAAAATTAGCGATAAAAACTCAAACATTAGCCACAAAAACTCAAAAATTAGACATAAAAACCCAAAAATTAGCCATAAAAATCCAAAAATTAGCCATAAAACCCTGAAAATTGTTAGAAAAACCCAACAGTTAGCTATAAAAACTCAAAAAATAGCTATAAAACCCAGAAATTAGCTAGGAAAACTCAAAAATTAGCCATAAAACCCAAAATTTACCAAGAAAAACTCTAAAATTAGCTAGAAAAATTCGGAAATTAGCTAGAAAAACTCAGAAATTAGCCACAAAAACCCAACAGTCAGCTAGAAAGACTCAAAAAATAGTCACAAAACCCAAAAATTGTTAGAAAACCCAAAAATTAGATATAAAAACTTAAAAAATGGCTATAAAACTCATAAATTAGCTATAAAAACCCAAGAATTAGCCATAAAACCCAAAAATTAACTAGAAAAACCCAAAAATTAGCCATAGAAACCCAAAAATTAGCCATAAAAACCCAAATATTAGCCATAAAACCCAAAAATTAGCTACAAAAACTCAGAAATTAGCTAGAAAAACTCAGAAATTAGCCACAAAAACCAATTGTTGGAAAAACCCGAAAGTTAGATTCAAAACTCAAGAATTAGCCACAAAAACTCGAAAATTAGCCATGAAAACTCAAAAATTAGCCGCAAGAACTCAAAAATTAGACATAAAAACCCAGAAATTAGCCATAAAAACCAAAAAATTAGCCATAAAACCCTAAAAATTGTTAGAAAAACCCAAAAGTTAGCTATAAAAACTCAAAAAATAGCTATAAAACCCAGAAATTAGCTGGAAAAACTCAAAAATCAGATAAAAACTCAAAAATTAGCTAGAATAACTCGAAAACTAGCCACAGAAACCCAAAAATTAGCCATAAAAACCCAAAAATTAGCAATAAAACTCAAAAATTAGCTAGAGAAACTCAACAATTAGCCATAAGAACTCAAACATTAGCTACAAAAACTCAAAAATTAGACATAAAAACCCAAAAATTAGCCATAAAAATCCAAAACTTAGCCATAAAACCCTAAAAATTGTTAGAAAAACCCAACAGTTAGCTATAAAAACTCAAAAAATAGCTATAAAACCCAAAAATTACCTAGAAAAACCCAAAAATTAGCTAGAACACTTAAACATTAGCTAGAAAAACTCAAAAATTAGCCATTAAAACCCAAAAATTGTATATAAAATTCCAAAGATTAGCTATGGAACCCATAAATTTTTGGGTTCTTATAGCTAATTTTTGGGTTTTTATAGCAATTTTTGGGTTTTTATGGCTAATTTTTGAGTTTTTCTAACTAATGTCTAAGTTTTCTTGCTAATTTTTGGGTTTCCATGGCTTATTTTTTGGGTTTTTCTATCTTAGTTTTGGGTTTTCTAGCTAATTTTTGAGTTTTTCTGGCTAATTTTTGGGTTTTTATGGCTAATTTCTGAGTGTCTCTAGCTAATTTCTGAGTTTCTCCAGCTAATTTTCGGGTTTTATTGCTAATTTTTGGGTTTAAAACCCAAAAATTAGCCACAAAATCCCAAAAATTAGCTATAAAACCCACAAATTAGCCAGAAAAACTCAACAATTAGCCATAAGAACTCAAGAATTAGCCTCAAAAACTCAAAAATTAGCCATAAAAACCCACAAATTAGCCATAAAAATCAAAAAATTAGCCATGAAACCCAAAAATTGTTAGAAAAACCCAAAAATTAGCTATAAAAACTCAAAAATTAGCCACAAAAACCCATAAATTGGCTAGAAAAACTCAAAATTTAGCCATAGAACCCAAACATTAGCTAGAAAAACTCAAGAATCAGGTGGATAAACTTGGAAATTAGCCACATTAACCCAAAACTTGCTAGAAAAACCCATCAATTAGATAGAAAAACCCAAAAATTTCTAGGAAACCAAAAAATTAGCTTGAACACCCCAGAAATTAGCCATAAAAACCCAAAAATTAGCCAGAAAAACTCAACAATTAGCCACAAAATCCCAAAAATTGCTAGAAAACGCAAAAATTAGCCATAAAACTCAAAGATTAGCTAGAGAAACTCAACAATTAGCCATAAAAACTCAAACATTAGCCACAAAAACCAATTGTTGGAAAAACCCAGAAATGAGCTTTAAGAACTCGAAAATTGGCTATAAAACCCAAAACTTAGCCAGAAAAACAAAAAATAAGCTAAAAAAACCCAAAAATTAGCTAGAATAACCACAAAACTCAAAATTAGCTAGAGAAACTCAACAATTAGCCATAAAAACTCAGAAATTAAGTTTTTCTAGCTGATTTTCAGAGTTTTTCTAGCTATAAAATCTCAAGGAATAGCTATAAAACCCAAAAATTAGCCAGAAAAATTCTAAAATTAGCTAGAAAACCCAAAACTAAGATAGAAAAACCCAGAAAATAAGCCTTGGAAACCCAAAAATTAGCAAGAAAACTTAGACATTAGTTAGAAAAACTCAAAAATTAGCCATAAAAACCCAAAAATTGCTATAAAAACCCAAAAATTAGCTATAAGAACCCAAAAAGTAGCTATAAAACCCAAAAATTTATGGGTTTCATAGCTAATCTTTGGAATTTTATAGCTAATTTTTGGGTTTTCATGGCTAATTTTTGAGTTTTTCTAGCTAATGTTCAAGTGTTCCAGCTAATTTTTGGGTTTCTATGGCTAATTTTTGGGTTTTTATGGCTAATTTTTGGGTTTCTATGGCTAATTTTTGGGGTTTTCTAGTTAATTTTTGGGTTTTATAGCTATTTTACGAGTTTTTATTGCTAATTTTTAAGTTTTTCTACCAATTTTTCGGTTTTGTGGCTAATTTCTGAGTTTTTCTAGCTAATTTTTGGGTTTTCATGGCTTATTTTTTGGATTTTTCTATCTGATTTTTGAATTTTCTAGCAATTTTGGGGTTTTTGTGGCTAATTTTTGAGTTTTTCTGGCTAAATTATGGGTTTTTATGGCTAATTTCTGGGTTTTCCAAGCTAAATTTTTGGTTTACTTGCAATTTTTGGGTTTTTATAGCTAATTTATGAATTTTATAGCTATTTTTTGAGTTTTTCTATCAATTTTTGGGTTTTATGGATAACTTTTTGGTTTTCATGGTTAATTTTTGAGTTTTTGTGGCTAATTGTTGAGTTTTTCTAGCTAATTTGTGGGTTTTATAGCTGAATTTTGGGTTTTTATGGCTAATTTTTAGGTTTTTGTGACCAACTTTTGGGTTTTTGTGGCTAATTTTTGAGTTTTTATGGCTAATTATTGAGTTTCTGTGGCTAATTTTTGAGTTGTTATGGCTAATTGTTGAGTTTCAATGGCTAATTTTTGGGTTTATGTGGCTAGTTTTCGAGTTATTCTAGCTGATTTTTGTTTTTTTTTTAGCTAATGTTTTGTTTTTCTGGCTAATTTTTGAGTTTTTCTAGCTAATTTCTGAGTGTCTCTAGCTAATTTCTGAGTTTCTCCAGCTAATTTTCGGGTTTTATTGCTAATTTTTGGGTTTTTATGGCTAATTTTTGGGTTTTTATAGCTACTTTATGAGTTTTATAGCTATTTTTTGGGTTTTTCTAGCAATTTTTGGGTTTTTGTGGCTAATTTCCAAGTTTTTCTTCCTGATTCTTGAGTTTTTCTAGCCAATTTATGGGTTTTTGTGGCTAATTTTTGAGTTTTTCTAGCAAATTTCTGATTTTCTCTAGCTAATTTATTTGTTTCTCTAGCTAATTTTTGAGGTTTTCTAGCTAATTTTTGGGTTGTATAGCTAATTTCTGGGTTTTATAGCTATTTTTTGAGTTTTATAGCTATTTTTTGAGTTTTTATAGTTATTCTTTGGGTTTTTCTAACAATTTTTGGGTTTTGTGACTAATTTCTGAGTTTCTCTAGCTGACTGTTGGGTTTTTGTGGCTAATTTCTGAGTTTTTCTAACTAATTTTCGAGTTTTTCTTGCTAAATTTTGGGTTTTATAGCTAATTTTTGAGTTTTTATGGCTAATTTTTAGTTTTTCTAGCTAGTTTCTGGGTTTTATAGCTATTTTTTGAGTGTTTATAGCTAATTTTTGGGTTTTTCTAACAATTTTTGGGTTTTATGGCTAATTCTTTGGTTTTTATGGCTAATTTTTGAGTTTTTGTGGCTAATTTCTGAGTTTTTACGCCTAATTGTTGAGTTTTTCTAGCTAATTTGTGTGTTTTATACCTAATTTTTGAGTTTCTATAGCTAACTTATGGGTTTTTCTAACAATTTTTACGGTTTTATGGCTAATCTTTTGGTTTTTATGGCTAATTTTTGAGTTTTTATAGCTAATTTCTGAGTGTCTCTAAATAATTTATGAGATTCTCTAGCTAATTTTCGGATTTTATGGCTAATTTTTGGGTTTTATGGCTAATTTTTGAGTTTTCCTAGCTAATTTCTGGGTTTTAAAACTATTGTTTGAGTTTTTATAGCTAACTGTTGGGTTTTTCTAACAATTTTTAGGGTTTTATGGCTAATTTTTTGATTTTTATGTCTAATTTTTGAGTTTTTGTGGCTAATTTTTGAGTTTTTCTGGCTAATTTTTGAGTTTTTGTGGTTAATTTCTGAGTTTTTATGGCTAATTGTTGAGTTTCTTTTATAGCTACTTTTTGGGTTTTTATAGCTAATTTTTGAATTTTTCTGGCTAAATTAGCTGGAAAACCTCAAAAATTAGCCATAAAATCCGAAAATTAGCTAGAGAAACTCATAAATTAGCTAGAGACAGTCAGAAATTAGCCACAAAATCCCAACAGTCAGCTAGAAAATCTCAGAAAATAGTCACAAAACCCAAAAATTGTTAGAAAAACCCAAAATTAGATATAAAACCTCAAAAAATAGCTATAAAACTCATAAATTAGCTATAAAAACCCAAGAATTAGCTATACAACCCAAAAATTAGCTAGAAAACCACAAAAATTAGCCATAAAAACCCAAAAATTAGCCATAAAATCCAAAAGTTAGCTAGAGAAACTCATAAATTAGTTAGAGACACCCAGAAATTAGCTAGAAAAACTCAAAAATTAGCCACAAAAACCCATATATTGGCTAGAAAAACTCAAAATTTAGCCATAAAACCCAAACATTAGCTAGAAAAACTCAAGAATCAGGTAGATAAACTTGGAAATTAGCCACATAAACCCAAAAATTAGCCAGAAAAACTCAACAATTAGCCACAAAAACCCAAAAATCAGCCATAAAAACCTAAAAATTAGCCATAAAACTCAAAGATTAGCCAGAGAAACTCAACAATTAGCCATAAAAACTCAAAAATTAGCCACAAAAACTCAAAAATTAGACATAAAAACCCACAAATTAGCCATAAAAACCAAAAAATTAGCCGTAAAACCCTAAAAATTTTTAGAAAAACCCAAAAGTTAGCTATAAAAACTCAAAATTAGCTATAAAACACACAAATTAGCTAGAAAACCTCAACAATTAGGCGTAAATACTCAGAAATTAGCCACAAAAACTCAAAAATTATCCATAAAAACCCACAAATTAGCCATAAAAACCAAAAAATTAGCCATAAAACCCAAAAATTAGCTATAAAAACTCAAAAAATAGCTATAAAACCCAGAAACTAGCTAGAAAAACTCTAAAATTAGCCATAAAAACTCAAAAATTAGCTATAAAACCCAAAATTTAGCAAGAAAAACTCGAATAGTAGTTAGAAAAACTCAGAAATTAGCCACAAAAACCCAACAGTCAGTTAGAAAAACTCAGAAATTAGTCACAAAACCCAAAAATTGTTAGAAAAACCCAGAAATTAGCTATACAACCCAAAAATTAGCTAGAAAACCTCAAAAATTAGCTAGAGAAACAAATAAATTAGCTAGAGGAACTCAGAAATTAGCTAGAAAAACTCAAAAATTAGCCACAAAAACCCATAAATTGCTAGAAAAACCCAAAAATTAGCTATAAAAACCCAAAAATTAGCTATAAAAACCCAAAAAGTAGCCAGAAAAACAAAACATTAGGAAAAAAAACCCAAAAATCAGCTAGAATAACTCGAAAACTAGCCACAAACCCCAAAAATTAGCCATTAAAACTCAACAATTAGCCATAAAAACTCAAAAATTAGCCACAGAAACTCAATAATTAGCCATAAAAACTCAAAAATTAGCCACAAAAACCCAAAAGTTAGCCACAAAAACCCAAAGATTAGCCATAAAAACCCAAGAATTAGCTATACAACCCAAAAATTAGCATAAAAACTCAAAAATTAGCCACAAAAACTCAAAAATTAGACATAAAAACCCAAAAATTAGCCATAAAAACCAAAAAATTAGCCATAAAACCCAAAAATTGTTAGAAAAACCCATAAATTAGCTGAAAAAACTCAAAAAATAGCCATAAAATTCATAAATTAGCTATAAAAACCCAAAAATTAGCTATACAACCCAAAAATTAACCATAAAACCCAAACATTAGCTAGAAAAACTCAAGAATCAGGTAGAAAAACTTGGAAAGTAGCCACATAAATCCAAAAATTGCTCGAAAAACCCATCAATTAGCTATAAAAACCCAAAAATTGCAAGGAAACCCAAAAATTATCCAGAAAAACTAAAGAATTAGCCACAAAAACCCAAAAATTGCTAGAAAATTCGAAAATCAGACAGAAAAATCCGAGAAATAAGCCATGAAAACCCAAAAATTAGCCATAAAAACCTGAAAATTAGCCATAAAACTCAAAGATTAGCCAGAGAAACTCAACAATTAGCCACAAAAACCCAAAAATCAGCCATAAAAACCTGAAAATTAGCCATAAAACTCAAAGATTAGCCAGAGAAACTCAACAATTAGCCATAAAAACTCAAAAATTAGCCACAAAAACTCAAAAATTAGACATAAAAACCCACAAATTAGCCATAAAAACCAAAAAATTAGCCGTAAAACCCTAAAAATTTCTAGAAAAACCCAAAAGTTAGCTATAAAAACTCAAAATTAGCTATAAAACACACAAATTAGCTAGAAAAACTCAACAATTAGGTGTAAAAACTCAGAAATTAGCCACAAAAACTCAAAAATTATCCATAAAAACCCACAAATTAGCCATAAAAACCAAAAAATTAGCCATAAAACCCAAAAATTGTTAGAAAAACCCAAAAATTAGCTATAAAAACTCAAAAAATAGCTATAAAACCCAGAAACTAGCTGGAAAAACTCTAAAATTAGCCATAAAAACTCAAAAATTAGCTATAAAACCCAAAATTTAGCAAGAAAAACTCAAAAATTAGTTAGAAAAACTCAGAAATTAGCCACAAAAACCCAACAGTCAGTTAGAAAAACTCAGAAATTAGTCACAAAACTCAAAAATTGTTAGAAAAACCCAGAAATTAGCTATACAACCGAAAAATTAGCTACAAAAATTCAGAAATTAGCTAGAAAAACTCAGAAATTAGCCACAAAAACCAATTGTTGGAAAAACCCGAAAGTTAGATTCAAAACTCAAGAATTAGCCACAAAAACTCGAAAATTAGCCATGAAAACTCAAAAATTAGCCGCAAGAACTCAAAAATTAGACATAAAAACCCACAAATTAGCCATAAAAACCAAAAAATTAGCCATAAAACCCTAAAAATTGTTAGAAAAACCCAACAGTTAGCTATAAAAACTCAAAAAATAGCTATAAAACCCAGAAATTAGCTGGAAAAACTCAAAAATCAGATAAAAACTCAAAAATTAGCTAGAATAACTCGAAAACTAGCCACAGAAACCCAAAAATTAGCCATAAAAACCCAAAAATTAGCAATAAAACTCAAAAATTAGCTAGAGAAACTCAACAATTAGCCATAAGAACTCAAAAATTAGCCACAAAAACTCAAAAATTAGCCATGAAAACCCAAAAATTAGCCACAAAATCCCAAAAATTAGCTATAAAACCCAAAAATTAGCTAGAAAAACTCAAACATTAGCCACAAAAACTCAAAAATTAGACAAAAAAACCCAAAAATTAGCCATAAAAATCCAAAAATTAGCCATAAAACCCTAAAAATTGTTAGAAAAACCCAACAGTTAGCTATAAAAACTCAAAAAATAGCTATAAAACCCAAAAATTACCTAGAAAAACTCAGAAATTAGCCAAAAAAACCCAAAAACTGGTAGAAAAACCTAAAAATTAGCAATAAAAACTCGTAAAATAGCTATAAAACCCAAAAATTAACTAGAAAAACCAAAAAATTAGCCATAAAAACCCAAAAATTAGCTAGAACACTTAAACATTAGCTAGAAAAACTCAAAAATTAGCCATGAAAACCCAAAAATTGGCTATAAAATTCCAAAGATTAGCTATGGAACCCATAAATTTTTGGGTTCTTATAGCTAATTTTTGGGTTTTTATAGCAATTTTTGGGTTTTTATGGCTAATTTTGGAGATTTTCTAACTAATGTCTAAGTTTTCTTGCTAATTTTTGGGTTTCCATGGCTTATTTTTTGGGTTTTTCTATCTTAGTTTTGGGTTTTCTAGCTAATTTCTGAGTTTTTCTGGCTAATTTTTGGGTTTTTATGGCTAGTTTTTGAGTTATTCTACCTAATTTTTTGGTTTCTCAGCAATTTTCGGGTTTTTATAGCTAACTTTTGGGTTTTTCTAGCTAATTTTTGGATTTTATGGCTAAATTTTGAGTTTTTCTAGCTAATTTTTGAATTTTTCTGGCTAATTTTTGGGTTTATAGCTATTCTTTGAGATTTTATAGCTAGAAAAACTCAGAAATTAGCCTCAAAAACCCAAAAATTGCTATAAAAACCCGAAAATTAGCTAGAAAAACCCAAAAATTAGCCAGACAAACTTAACAATTAGCCACAAAATCCCAAAAATTGCTAGAAAACGCAAAAATTAGCCATAAAACTCAAAGATTAGCTAGAGAAACTCAACAATTAGCCATAAAAATTCTAAAATTAGCCACAAAAACTCAAAAATTAGACATAAAAACTCAAAAAATAGCTATAAAACTCATAAATTAGCTATAAGAACCCAAAAAGTAGCTATAAAATCCAAAAATTTATGGGTTTCATAGCTAATCTTTGGAATTTTATAGCTAATTTTTGGGTTTTTATAGCCATTTTTGGGTTTTTATGGCTAATTTTTGAGTTTTTCTAACTAATGTCTAAGTTTTCTTGCTAATTTTTGGGTTTCCAAGGCTTATTTTCTGGGTTTTTCTATCTTAGTTTTGGGTTTTCTAGCTAATTTTAGAATTTTTCTGGCTAATTTTTGGGTTTTATAGCTATTCCTTGAGATTTTATAGCTAGAAAAACTCTAAAAATTAGCTAGAAAAACTTAATTCCTGAGTTTTTATGGCTAATTGTTGAGTTTCTCTAGCTAATTTTGAGTTTTATGGCTAATTTTTGGGTATTTATGGCTAGTTTTCGAGTTATTCTAGCTAATTTTTGGGTTTTTTTAGCTTATTTTTTGTTTTTCTGGCTAAGTTTTGGGTTTTATAGCCAATTTTCGAGTTCTTAAAGCTCATTTCTGGGTTTTTCCAACAATTGGTTTTTGTGGCTAATTTTTGAGTTTTTATGGCTAATTTTTGAGTTTTTGTGGCTAATGTTTGAGTTTTTATGGCTAATTGTTGAGTTTCTCTAGATAATCTTTGAGTTTTATGGCTAATTTTTGCGTTTTCTAGCAATTTTTGGGATTTTGTGGCTAATTGTTGAGTTTTTCTGGCTAATTTTTGGGTTTTTATGGCTAATTTCTGGGGTGTTCAAGCTAATTTTTTGGTTTCCTAGAAATTTTTGGGTTTTTCTATCTAATTGATGGGTTTTTCTAGCAAGTTTTGGGTTAATGTGGCTAATTTCCAAGTTTATCCACCTGATTCTTGAGTTTTTCTAGCTAATGTTTGGGTTCTATGGCTAAATTTTGAGTTTTTCTAGCCAATTTATGGGTTTTTGTGGCTAATTTTTGAGTTTTTATAGCTAATTTTTGGGTTTTTCTAACAATTTTTGGGTTTCATGGCTAATTTTTTGATTTTTATGGCTAATTTGTGGGTTTTTATGGCTAATTTTTGAGTTTTTGAGGCTAATTTTTGAGTTCTTATGGCTAATTGTTGAGTTTTTCTGGCTAATTTTTGGGTTTATGTGGCTAATTTCCAAGTTTATCTACCTGATTCTTGAGTTTTTCTAGCTAATGTTTGGGTTTTATGGCTGAATTTTGAGTTTTTCTAGCCAATATATGGGTTTTTGTGGCTAATTTTTGAGTTTTTCTAGCTAATTTCTGGGTGTCTCTAACTATTTTATGAGTTTCTCTAGCTAACTTTCGGATTTTATGGCTAATTTTTGGGTTTTTATGGCTAATTTTTGTGGTTTTCTAGCTAATTTTTGGGTTGTATAGCTAATTCTTGGGTTTTTATAGCTAATTTATGAGTTTTATAGCTATTTTTTGAGGTGTTATATCTAATTTTGGGTTTTTCTAACAATTTTTGGGTTTTGTGACTATTTTCTGAGATTTTCTAGCTGACTGTTGCTAATTTCTGAGTTTTTCTAGCTAATTTTCGAATTTTTCTAGCTAATTTTAGAGTTTTTCTAGCTAATGTTCAAGTGTTCCAGCTAATTTTTGGGTTTCTATGGCTAATTTTTGGGTTTTTATGGCTAATTTTTGGGTTTCTATGGCTAATTTTTGGGTTTTTCTAGTTAATTTTTGGGTATTATAGCTATTTTACGAGTTTTTATTGCTAATTTTTAGGTTTTTCTACCAATTTTTCGGTTTTGTGGCTAATTTCTGAGTTTTTCTAGCTAATTTTTGGGTTTTCATGGCTTATTTTTTGGATTTTTCCATCTGATTTTTGAATTTTCTAGCAATTTTGAGGTTTTTTGGCTAATTTTTGAGTTTTTCTGGCTAAATTATGGGTTTTTATGGCTAATTTCTGGGTTTTCCAAGCTAAATTTTTGGTTTACTTGCAATTTTTGGGTTTTTATAGCTAATTTATGAATTTTATAGCTATTTCTTGAGTTTTTCTATCAATTTTTGGGTTTTATGGCTAATTTTTTGGTTTTCATGGCTAATTTTTGAGTTTTTGTGGCTAATTGTTGAGTTTTTCTAGCTAATTTGTGGGTTTTATAGCTGAATTTTGGGTTTTTATGGCTAATTGTTAGGTTTTTGTGGCCAACTATTGGGTTTTTGTGGCTAATTTTTGAGTTTTTATGGCTAATTATTGAGTTTCTGTGGCTAATTTTTGAGTTGTTATGGCTAATTGTTGAGTTTCAATGGCTAATTTTTGGGTTTATGTGGCTAGTTTTCGAGTTATTCTAGCTGATTTTTGTTTTTTTTTAGCTAATGTTTTGTTTTTCTGGCTAATTTTTGGGTTTTTATAGCTAATTTTTGGGTTTTTATAGCTGATTTTTGATAAAAACCTGAAAATCAGCCATAAAACTCAAAGATTAGCCAGGGAAACTCAACAATTAGCCATAAAAACTCAAAAATTAGACATAAAAACCCACAAATTAGCCATAAAAACCAAAAAATTAGCCGTAAAACCCTAAAAGTTTCTAGAAAAACCCAAAAGTTAGCTATAAAAACTCAAAATTAGCTATAAAACACACAAATCAGCTAGAAAAACTCAACAATTAGGCGTAAAAACTCAGAAATTAGCCACAAAAACTCAAAAATTATCCATAAAAACCCACAAATTAGCCATAAAAACTGAAAAATTAGCCATAAAACCCAAAAATTGTTAGAAAAACTCAAAAATTAGCTATAAAAACTCAAAAAATAGCTATAAAACCCAGAAACTAGCTAAAAAAACTCTAAAATTAGCCATAAAAACTCAAAAATTAGCTATAAAACCCAAAATTTAGCAAGAAAATCTCAAAAATTAGTTAGAAAAACTCAGAAATTAGCCACAAAAATCCAACAGTCAGTTAGAAAAACTCAGAAATTAGTCACAAAACCCAAAAATTGTTAGAAAAACCCAGAAATTAGCTATACAACCCAAAAATTAGCTACAAAAACTCAGATATTAGCTAGAAAAACTCAGAAATTAGCCACAAAAACCAATTGTTGGAAAAACCCGAAAGTTAGCTTCAAAACTCAAAAATTAGCCACAAAAACTCGAAAATTAGCCATGAAAACTCAAAAATTAGCCGCAAAAACTCAAAAATTAGACATAAAAACCCACAAATTAGCCATAAAAACCAAAAAATTAGCCATAAAACCCTAAAAATTGTTAGAAAAACCCAAAAGTTAGCTATAAAAACTCAAAAAATAGCTATAAAACCCAGAAATTAGCTGGAAAAACTCAAAAATCAGATAAAAACTCAAAAATTAGCTAGAATAACTCGAAAACTAGCCACAGAAACCCAAAAATTAGCCATAAAAACCCAAAAATTAGCAATAAAACTCAAAAATTAGCTAGAGAAACTAAACAATTAGCCATAAGAACTCAAACATTAGCCACAAAAACTCAAAAATTAGCCATGAAAACCCAAAAATTAGCCATAAAACCCAAAAATTGTTAGAAAAACCCATAAATTAGCTGAAAAAACTCAAACATTAGCCACAAAAACTCAAAAATTAGACATAAAAACCCAAAAATTAGCCATAAAAATCCAAAAATTAGCCATAAAACCCTAAAAATTGTTAGAAAAACCCAACAGTTAGCTATAAAAACTCAAAAAATAGCTATAAAACCCAAAAATTACCTAGAAAAACTCAGAAATTAGCCACAAAACCCAAAAACTGGTAGAAAAACCTAAAAATTAGCAATAAAAACTCGTAAAATAGCTATAAAACCCAAAAATTAACTAGAAAAACCAAAAAATTAGCCATAAAAACCCAAAAATTAGCTAGAACACTTAAACATTAGCTAGAAAAACTCAAAAATTAGCCATGAAAACCCAAAAATTGGCTATAAAATTCCAAAGATTAGCTATGGAACCCATAAATTTTTGGGTTCTTATAGCTAATTTTTGGGTTTTTATAGCAATTTTTGGGTTTTTATGGCTAATTTTTGAGTTTTTCTAACTAATGTCTAAGTTTTCTTGCTAATTTTTGGGTTTCCATGGCTTATTTTTTGGGTTTTTCTATCTTAGTTTTGGGTTTTCTAGCTGATTTCTGAGTTTTTCTGGCTAATTTTTGGGTTTTTATGGCTAGGTTTTGAGTTATTCTACCTAATTTTTTGGTTTCTCAGCAATTTTTGGGTTTTTATAGCTAACTTTTGGGTTTTTCTAGCTAATTTTTGGATTTTATGGCTAAATTTTGAGTTTTTCTAGCTAATTTTTGAATTTTTCTGGCTAATTTTTGGGTTTATAGCTATTCTTTGAGATTTTATAGCTAGAAAAACTCAGAAATTAGACATAAATCCCAAATATTAGCCATAAAACCCAAAAATTACCTACAAAAACTCAGAAATTAGCTAGGTTTTTTGTCTAATTTTTGAGTTTTTGTGGCTAATTTTTGAGTTCTTATGGCTAATTTTTGAGTTTTTGTGGTTAATTTCTGAGTTTTTTATGGCTAATTTCTGAGTTTTCCTAGCTAATTTCTGGGTTTTAAAACTATTGTTTGAGTTTTTATAGCTAACTGTTGGGTTTTACTAACAATTTTTAGGGTTTTATGGCTAATTTTTTGATTTTTATGGCTAATTTGTGGGTTTTTATAAAAACTCCGAAATTAGCCACAAAAACTCAAGAATTATCCATAAAAACCCACAAATTAGCCATAAAAACCAAAAAATTAGCCATAAAACCCAGAAACTAGCTAGAAAAACTCTAAAATTAGCCATAAAAACTCAAAAATTAGCTATAAAACCCAAAATTTAGCAAGAAAAACTCGAAAATTAGTTAGAAAAACTCAAAAATTAGCCACAAAAACCCAACAGTCAGTTAGAAAAACTCAGAAATTAGTCACAAAACCCAAAAATTGTTAGAAAAACCCAGAATTTAGCTATAAAAACCCAAAAATTAGCTATAAAAACCCAAAAAGTAGCCAGAAAAACAAAACATTAGCTAAAAAAACCCAAAAATCAGCTAGAATAACTCGAAAACTAGCCACAAACCCAAAAATTAGCCATTAAAACTCAACAATTAGCCATAAAAACTCAAAAATAATATGGCTAATTTTTGAGGTTTCCAGCTAATTTTTGGGTTGTATAGCTATTTTTTGAGTTTTTATATCTAATTTTTGGGTTTTGTGATTATTTTCTGAGTTTTTCTAGCTGACTGTTGGATTTTCTAGTTTTTCTTGGTAAATTTTGGGTTTTATGGCTAATTTTTGAGTTTTCCTAGCTAATTTCTAGGTTTTAAAACTATTGTTTGAGTTTTTATAGCTAACTGTTGGGTTTTTCTAACAATTTTTAGGGTTTTATGGCTAATTTTTTGATTTTTATGCCTAATTTGTGGTTTTTCATGTCTAATTTTTGAGTTTCTTTTATAGCTACTTTTTGGGTTTTTATAGCTAATTTTTGAATTTTTCTGGCTAAATTAGCTGGAAAACCTCAAAAATTAGCCATAAAAACCCAAAAATTAGCCATAAAATCCGAAAATTAGCTAGAGAAACTCATAAATTAGCTAGAGACACTCAGAAATTAGCCAGAAAAACTCAACAATTAGCCACAAAAACCCAAAAAATAGCCATAAAAACCCAAAAATTAGCCATAAAACTCAAAGATTAGCCAGAGAAACTCAACAATTAGCCATAAAAACTCAAAAATTAAGTACATAAACTCAAAAATTTCTAGCTAATTTTTGGGTTGTATAGCTAATTTCTGGATTTTTCTAATAATTTTTGGGTTTTGTGACTAATTTCTGAGTTTTTCTAACTGACTGTTGGGTTTTTGTGGCTAATTTCTGAGTTTTTCTAACTACTTTTCGAGTTTTTCTTGCTAAATTTTGGGTTTTATAGCTAATTTTTGAGTTTTTATGGCTAATTTTAGAGTTTTTCTAGCTAGTTTCTGGGTTTTATAGCTATTTTTTGAGTTTTTATAGCTAATTTTTGGGTTTTTCTAACAATTTTTGGGTTTTATGGCTAAGTTTTTGGTTTTTATGGCTAATTTGTGGGTTTTTATGGATAATTTTTGAGTTTTTGTGGCTAATTTCTGAGTTTTTACGCCTAATTGTTGAGTTTTTCTAGCTAATTTGTGTGTTTTATAGCTAATTTTGAGTTTTTATAGCTAACTTTTGGGTTTTTCTAAAAATTTTTAGGGTTTTACGGCTAATTTTTTGGTTTTTATGGCTAATTTGTGGGTTTTTATGTCTAATTTTTGAGTTTTTGTGGCTAATTTTTGAGTTTTTATGGCTAATTGTTGAGTTTCTCTGGCTAATCTTTGAGTTTTATGGCTAATTTTCAGGTTTTTATGGCTAATTTTTGGGTTTTTGTGGCTAATTGTTGAGTTTTTCTGGCTAATTTTTGGGTTTATGTGGCTAATTTCCAAGTTTATCTACCTGATTCTTGAGTTCTTCTAGCCAATATATGGGTTTTTGTGGCTAATTTTTGAGTTTTTCTAGCTAATTACTGGGTGTCTCTAACTATTTTATGAGTTTCTCTAGCTAATTTTTGAGGTTTTCTAGCTAATTTTTGGGTTTTATAGCTAATTTTTGAGTTTTTATGGCTACTTTTTGGGTTTTTCTAACAATTTTTGGGTTTTGTGACTATTTTCTGAGATTTTCTAGCTGACTTTTGGGATTTTGTGGCTAATTTTTGAATTTTTATGGCTAATTGTTGAGTTTGTCTGGCTAATTTTTGAGTTTTTATGGCTAATTTCTGGGTTTTTCAAGCTAATTTTTGGGTTTTCTAGAGATTTTTGGGTTTTTCTAGCTAATTGATGGGTTTTTCTAGAAGTTTTTGGGATTATGTGGCTAATTTCCAAGTTTATCTACCTGATTCTTGAGTTTTTCTAGCTAATGCTTGGTTTCTATGGCTAAATTTTGAGTTTTTCTAGTCAAATTATGGGTTTTTGTGGCTAATTTTTGAGTTTTCTAGCTAATTTCTGACTGTCTCTAGCCAATTTATGAGTTTCTCTAGCTAATTTTCGGATTTTATGGCTAATTTTTGAGGTTTTCCAGCTAATTTAGCCAGAAAAATTCAAAAATTAGCTATAAAAACCCAAAAAGTAGCTATAAAAGAAACTCAACATTAGCCATAAAAATTCAGAAATTAACCACAAAAACTCGAAAATTAGCCATGAAAACTCAAAAATTAGCCACAAAAACTCAAAAATTAGACATAAAAATCAAAAAATTAGCCATAAAACCCCAGAAATTGTTAGAAAAACCCAACAGTTAGCTATAAAAACTCAAACAATAGTTTTAAAACCCAGAAATTAGCTAGGAAAACTCAAAAATTAGCCATAAAACCCAAAATTTACCAAGAAAAACTCGAAAATTAGCTAGAAAAATTCGAAAACTAGCTAGAAAAACTCAGAAATTAGCCACAAAAACCCAACAGTCAGCTAGAAAAACTCAGAAAATAGTCACAAAACCCAAAAAATGTTAGAAAAACCCAAAAATTAGATATAAAAACTCAAAAAATAGCTATACAACCCAAAAATTAGCTGGAAAACCTCAAAAATTAGCCATAAAAACCCAAAAATTAGCCATAAAATCCGAAAATTAGCTAGAGAAACTCATAAATTAGCTAGAGACACTCAGAAATTAGCTAGAAAAACTCAAAAATTAGCCACAAAAACCCATAAATTGGCTAGAAAAACTCAAAATTTAGCCATAGAACCCAAACATTAGCTAGAAAAACTCAAGAATCAGGTAGATAAACTTGGAAATTAGCCACATAAACCCAAAAATTGCTAGAAAAACCCATCAATTAGCTAGAAAAACCCAAAAATTTCTAGAAAACCAAAAAATTAGCTTGGAAAACCCAGATATTAGCAATAAAAACCCAAAAATTATCCAGAAAAACTCAACAATTAGCCACAAAAACCCAAAAATTGCTAGAAAACCCAAAAATCAGATAAAAAAATCCAGAAAATAAGCCACAGAAACCCAAAAATTAGCCATAAAAACCCAAAAATTAGCCATAAAACTGAAAGATTAGCTAGAGAAATTCAAAAATTAGCTATAAAACTCAAAAATTAGCCACAAAAACTCAAAAATTAGCGATAAAAACTCAAACATTAGCCACAAAAACTCAAAAATTAGACATAAAAACCCGAAAATTAGCCATAAAAACCCAAAAATTAGCCATAAAACCCTAAAAATTGTTAGAAAAACCCAACAGTTAGCTATAAAAAATCAAAAAATAGCTATAAAACCCAGAAATTAGCTAGGAAAACTCAAAAATTAGCCATAAAACCCAAAATTTACCAAGAAAAACTCGAAAATTGGCTAGAAAAATTCGAAAATTAGCTAGAAAAACTCAGAAATTAGCCACAAAAACCCAACAGTCAGCTAGAAAAACTCAGAAAATAGTCACAAAACCCAAAAATTGTTAGAAAAACCCAAAAATTAGATATAAAAACTCAAAAAATAGCTAATTTTTGAGTTTTTATAGCTAACTTTTGGGTTTTTCTAAAAATTTTTAGGGTTTTATGGCTAATTTTTTGGTTTTTATGGCTAATTTGTGGGTTTTTATGTCTAATTTTTGAGTTTATGTGCTTAATTTTTGAGTTTTTATGGCTAATTGTTGAGTTTCTCTGGCTAATCTTTGAGTTTTATGGCTAATTTTTGGGTTTTTATGGCTATTTTTTGGGTTTTTGTGGCTAATTGTTGAGTTTTTCTGGCTAATTTCTGAGTGTCTCTAGATAATTTATGAGTTTCTCTAGCTAATTTTCGGATTTTATGGCTAATTTTTGGGTTTTTATGGCTAATTTTTGAGGTTTTCCAGCTAATTTAGCCAGAAAAATTCAAAAATTAGCTATAAAAACCCAAAAAGTAGCTATAAAAGAAACTCAACAATTAGCCATAAAAACTCAGAAATTAACCACAAAAACTCAAAAATTAGCCATAAAAACTCAAAAATTAGCCACAAAAACTCAAAAATTAGACATAAAAACCCACAAATTAGCCACAAAAACCCAAAAAATAGCCATAAAAACCCAAAAATTAGCCATAAAAACTCAAAAATTAACCATAAAACCAAAACATTAGCTAGAAAAAGTCAAGAATCAGGTGGAAAAACTTGGAAAGTAGCCACATAAATCCAAAATTGCTAGAAAAACCCATCAATTAGCTATAAAAACACAAAAATTGCAAGGAAACCCAAAAATTATCCAGAAAAACTCAAAATTTAGCCACAAAAACCCAGAAATTGCTAGAAAATTTAAAAATCAGACAGAAAAATCCAAAAAATAAGCCATGAAAACCCAAAAATTAGCTAGAATAACTCAGAAATTAGCCACAAAACCCAAAAACTCGTAGAAAAACCTAAAAATCAGCAATAAAAACTCGTGAAATAGCGAAAAAAACCCAAAAATTAACTAGAAAAACCCAAAAATCAGCCATAGAAACCCAAAAATTAGCCATAAAAACCCACAAATTAGCCATAAAAATCAAAAAATTAGCCATGAAACCCGAAAATTGTTAGAAAAACCCAAAAATTAGCTATAAAAACCCAAAAATTAGCTATAAAAACTCAAAAATTAGCCATGAAAACTCAAAAATTAGCCATAAAAACTCAAAAATTAGCCATAAAAAATCAAAAATTAGCCATAAGACCCAAAATTCACCAAGAAAAACTCGAAAATTAGCTAGAAAAATTCGAAAATTAGCTAGAAAAACTCAAAAATCAGTCACAAAAACCCAACAGTCGGCTAGAAAAACACAGAAAATAGACACAAAACCCAAAAATTGTTAGAAAAACCTTAAAATTAGATATAAAAACTAAAAAAATAGCTATAAAACTCATAAATTAGCTATAAAAACCCAAGAATTAGCTATACAACCCAAAAATTAGCTAGAAAACCTCAAAAATTAGCCATAAAAACCCAAAAATTAGCAATAAAATCCAAAAATTAGCTACAGAAACTCATTAATTAGCTAGAGACACTCAGAAATTAGGTAGAAAAACTCAAAAATTAGCCACAAAAACCCATAAATTGGCTAGAAAAACTCAAAATTCAGCCATAAAACCCAAACATTAGCTAGAAAAACTCAAGAATCAGGTAGATAAACTTGGAAATTAGCCAAATAAACCCAAAAATTGCTAGAAAAACCCATCAATTAGCTATAAAAACCCAAAAATTAGCCAGAAAAACTCAAAAATTAGCCACAAAACCCAAAAATTTGTAGAAAAACCTAAAAATTAGCTATAAAAACTCGTAAAATAGCTATAAAACCCAAAAATTAGCCATAGAAACTCGAAAATTAGCCATAAAATCCCAAAAATTAGCCATAAAGCCCCAAAAATTAGCTAGAACACTTAAACATTTGCTATAAAAACTCAAAAATTAGCCATCGAAACCCAAAAATTAGCTATAAAATTCCAAAGATTAGCTATGAAACCCATAAATTTTTGGGTTTTATAGCTACTTTTTGGGTTTTTATAGCTAATTTTTGAATATTTCTGGCTAATTTTTGGGTTTAATAGCTATTCTTTGAGATTTTATAGTTTCTAAGGCTAGAAAAACTCTAAAAATTAGCTGAAAAAACTCAGAAATTAGCGACAAAAACCCAAAAACTGCTAGAAGATTCTTAAAATTAGATATAAAAACCCAAAAATTAGCCATAAAACCCAAATATTAGCCATGAAACCCAGAAATTAGCCATAAAACCCTAAAAATTGTTAGAAAAACCCAACAGTTAGCTATAAAAACTTAAAAAATAGCTATAAAACCCAGAAATTAGCTAGGAAAACTCAAAAATTAGCCATAAAACCCAAAATTTACCAAGAAAAACTCGAAAATTAGCTAGAAAAACTCAGAAATTAGCCACAAAAACCCAACAGTCAGCTAGAAAATCTCAGAAAATAGTCACAAAACTAAAAAATTGTTAGAAAAATCAAAAAGTAGATATAAAAACTCAAAAAATAGCTATGAAACTCATAAATTAGCTATAAAAACCCAAGAATTAGCTATACAACCCAAAAATTAGCTAGAAAACCTCAAAAATTAGCCAAAAAAACCCAAAAATTAGTCATAAAATACGAAAATTAGCTAGAGAAACTCATAAATTAGTTAGAGACACCCAGAAATTAGCTATAAAAACTCAAAAATTAGCCACAAAAACCCATAAATTGGCTAGAAAAACTCAAAATTTAGCCATAAAACCCAAACATTAGCTAGAAAAACTCAAGAATCAGGTAGATAAACTTGGAAATTAGCCACATAAACCCAAACATTAGCCAGAGAAACTCAACAATTAGCCATAAAAACTCAAAGATTAGCCACAAAAACTCAAAAATTAGACATAAAAACCCACAAATTAGCCATAAAAACAAAAAATTAGCAATAAAACCCTAATAATTTTTGGAAAAACCCAAAAAGTAGCCAGAAAAACAAAACATTAGCTAAAAAAAACCCAAAAATCAGCTAGAATAACTCGAAAACTAGCCACAAACCCAAAAATTAGCCATTAAAACTCAACAATTTGCCATAAAAACTCAAAAATTAGCCACAGAAACTCAATAATTAGCCATAAAAACTCAAAAATTAGCCACAAAAACCCAAAAGTTAGCCACAAAAACCTAAAAATTAGCCATAAAAACCCAAGAATTAGCTATACAACCCAAAAATTAGCATAAAAACTCAAAAATTAGCCACAAAAACTCAAAAATTAGATATAAAAACCCAAAAATTAGCCATAAAAACCAAAAAATCAGCCATAAAACCCAAAAATTGTTAGAAAAACCCATGAATTAGCTGAAAAAATAGCCATAAAATTCATAAATTAGCTATAAAAACCCAAAAATTAGCTATACAACCCAAAAATTAGCTATAAAACCTCAAAAATTAGCCATAAAAACTCAAAAATTAACCATAAAACCCAAACATTAGCTAGAAAAAGTCAAGAATCAGGTAGAAAAACTTGGAAAGTAGCCACATAAATCCAACAATTGCTAGAAAAACCCATCAATTAGCTATAAAAACCCAAAAATTGCAAGAAAACCCAAAAATTATCCAGAAAAAGTCAGAAATTAGCCACAAAAACCCAAAAACTGGTAGAAAAACCTAAAAATTAGCAATAAAAACTCGTAAAATAGCTATAAAACCCAAAAATTAACTAGAAAAACCCAAAAATTAGCCATAGAAACCCGAAAATTAGCCATAAAAACCCAAAAATTAGATATAAAAACTCAAAAAATATCTATAAAACTCATAAATTAGCTATAAAAATCCAAGAATTAGCTATACAACCCAAAAATTAGCATAAAAACTCAAAAATTAGCCACAAAAACTCAAAAATTAGACATAAAAACCCAAAAATTAGCCATAAAACCCTAAAAATTGTTAGAAAAACCCAACAGTTAGCTATAAAAACTCAAAAATTAGCTATAAAACACACAAATTAGCTAGAAAAACTCAAAAATTAGCCATAAAACACAAAATTTACCAATAAAAACTCGAAAATTAGCTAGAAAAATTCGAAAATTAGCTAGAAAAACTCAGAAATTAGCCACAAAAACCCAACAGTCAGCTAGAAAAACTCAGAAAATAGTCACAAAACCCAAAAATTGTTAGAAAAACCCAAAAATTAGATATAAAAACTCAAAAAATAGCTATAAAACTCATAAATTAGCTATAAAAACCCAAGAATTAGCTGTACAACCCAGAAATTAGCATAAAAACTCAAAAATTAGCCACAAAAACTCAAAAACTAGACATAAAAACCCAAAAAATAAAAACCAAAAAATTAGCCATAAAACCCAAAAATTGTTAGAAAAACATATAAATTAGCTGAAAAAACTCGAAAAATAGCCATAAAATTCATAAATTAGCTATAAAAAACCAAAAATTAGCTATACAACCCAAAAATTAGCTATGAAACCTCAAAAATTAGCCATAAAAACTCAAAAATTAACCATAAAACCAAAACATTAGCTAGAAAAAGTCAAGAATCACGTAGAAAAACTTGGAAAGTAGCCACATAAATCCAAAATTGCTAGAAAAACCCATTAATTAGCTATAAAAACACAAAAATTGCAAGGAAACCCAAAAATTATCCAGAAAAACTTGAAATTTAGCCACAAAAACCCAGAAATTGCTAGAAAAACCCAAAAATCAGCCATAGAAATCCAAAAATTAGCCATAAAAACCCACAAATTAGCCATAAAAATCAAAAAATTAGCCTTGAAACCCGAAAATTGTTAGAAAAACCCAAAAATTAGCTATAAAAACCCAAAAATTAGCTATAAAAACTCAAAAATTAGCCATGAAAACTCAAACATTAGCGATAAAATCCAAAAATTAGCTAGAGAAACTCAAAAATTAGCCACAAAAACCCATAAATTGGCTAGAAAAACTCAAAATTTAGCCATAAAACCCAAACATTAGCTAGAAAAACTCAAGAATCAGGTAGATAAACTTGGAAATTAGCCACATAAACCCAAAAATTGCTAGAAAAACCCATCAAAAAACCCCATAAAACCCAAAATTTACCAAGAAAAACTCGAAAATTAGCTAGAAAAACTCAGAAATTAGCCACAAAAACCCAACAGTCAGCTAGAAAATCTCAGAAAATAGTCACAAAACCCAAAAAGTAGATATAAAAACTCAAGAAATAGCTATGAAACTCATAAATTAGCTATAAAAACCCAAGAATTAGCTATACAACCCAAAAATTAGCTAGAAAACCTCAAAAATTAGCCATAAAAACCCAAAACTTAGCCATAAAATACGAAAATTAGCTAGAGAAACTCATAAATTAGTTAGAGACACCCAGAAATTAGCTAGAAATACTCAAAAATTAGCCACAAAAACCCATAAATTGGCTAGAAAAACTCAAAATTTAGCCATAGAACCCAAACATTAGCTAGAAAAACTCAAGAATCAGGTAGAAAAATTTGGAAATCAGCCACAAAAAACAAAAAATTGCTAGAAAAACCCAAAAATTAGCTATAAAAACCCAAAAATTAGCTAAAAAAACCCAAAAATCAGCTAGAATAACTCGAAAACTAGCCACAAACTCAAAAATTAGCCATTAAAACTCAACAATTTGCCATAAAAACTCAAAAATTAGCCACAAAAACCCAAAAGTTAGCCACAAAAACCTAAAAATTAGCCATAAAAACCCAATAATTAGCTATACAACCCAAAAATTAGCATAAAAACTCAAAAATTAGCCACAAAAACTCAAAAATTAGACATAAAAACCCAAAAATTAGCTATAAAAACCCAAAAATTAGCTATACAACCCAAAAATTAACTATAAAACCTCAAAAATTAGCCATAAAAACCCATCAATTAGCTATAAAAACCCAAAAATTGCAAGAAAACCCAAAAATTATCCAGAAAACTCAGAAATTAGCCACAAAAACCCAAAAACTGGTAGAAAAACCTAAAAATTAGCAATAAAAACTCGTAATATAGCTATAAAACCCAAAAATTAACTAGAAAAACCAAAAAATTAGCCATAGAAACCCAAAAATTAGCCATAAAAACCCAAAAATTAGATATAAAAACTCAAAAAATATCTATAAAACTCATAAATTAGCTATAAAAACCCAAGAATTAGCTATACAACCCAAAAATTAGCATAAAAACTCGAAAATTAGCAACAAAAACTCAAAAATTAGCCATAAAACCAAAAAATTAGCCATAAAACCCTAAAAATTGTTAGAAAAACCCAAAAGTTAGCTATAAAAACTCAAAAATTAGCTATAAAACACACAAATTAGCTAGAAAAACTCAAAAATTAGCCATAAAACCCAAAATTTACCAAGAAAAACTCGAAAATTAGCTAGAAAAATTCGAAAATTAGCTAGAAAACCTCAACAATTTGCCACAAAATCCCAAAAATTGCTAGAAAATTCAAAAATCAGATGAAAAAATCCAAAAAATAAGCCATAAAAACCCAAAAATTAGCTAGAAAAACTCAGAAATTAGCCACAAAACCCAAAAATTTGTAGAAAAACCTAAAAATTAGCTATAAAAACTCGTAAAATAGCTATAAAACCCAAAAATTAGCCATAGAAACCCGAAAATTAGCCATAAAATCCCAAAAATTAGCCATAAAGCCCCAAAAATTAGCTAGAACACTTAAACATTAGCTATAAAAACTAAAAAATTAGCCATCGAAACCCAAAAATTAGCTAGAAAAACCCAAAAACTAGATATAAAAACTCAAAAAATAACTTTAAAACTCATAAATTAGCTATAAAAACCCAAGAATTAGCTGTACAACCCAAAAATTAGCATAAAAACTCAAAAATTAGCCACAAAAACTCAAAAACTAGACATAAAAACCCAAAAATTAGCCATAAAACCAAAAAATTAGCCATAAAACCCTAAAAATTGTTAGAAAAACCCAAAAGTTAGCTATAAAAACTCAAAAATTAGCTACAAAACACACAAATTAGCTAGAAAAACTCAAAAATTAGCCATAAAACCCAAAATTTACCAAGAAAAACTCGAAAATTAGCTAGAAAAATTCGAAAATTAGCTAGAAAAACTCAAAAACTAGACATAAAAACCCAAAAAATAAAAACCAAAAAATTAGCCATAAAACCCAAAAATTGTTAGAAAAACATATAAATTAGCTGAAAAAACTCAAAAAATAGCCATAAAATTCATAAATTAGCTATAAAAAACCAAAAATTAGCTATACAACCCAAAAATTAGCTATTAAACCTCAAAAATTAGCCATAAAAACTCAAAAATTAACCATAAAACCAAAACATTAGCTAGAAAAAGTCAAGAATCAGGTGGAAAAACTTGGAAAGTAGCCACATAAATCCAAAATTGCTAGAAAAACCCATCAATTAGCTATAAAAACACAAAAATTGCAAGGAAACCCAAAAATTATCCAGAAAAACTTAAAATTTAGCCACAAAAACCCAGAAATTGCTAGAAAATTTAAAAATCAGACAGAAAAATCCAAAAAATAAGCCATGAAAACCCAAAAATTAGCTAGAATAACTCAGAAATTAGCCACAAAACCCAATAACTGCTAGAAAAACCTAAAAATCAGCAATAAAAACTCGTGAAATAGCGAAAAAACCCAAAAATTAACTAGAAAAACCCAAAAATCAGCCATAGAAATCCAAAAATTAGCCATAAAAACCCACAAATTAGCCATAAAAATCAAAAAATTAGCCATGAAACCCGAAAATTGTTAGAAAAACCCAAAAATTAGCTATAAAAACCCAAAAATTAGCTATAAAAACTCAAAAATTAGCCATGAAAACCCAAACATTAGCGATAAAATCCAAAAATTAGCTAGAGAAACTCAAAAATTAGCCACAAAAACCCATAAATTGGCTAGAAAAACTCAAAATTTAGCCATAAAACCCAAACATTAGCTAGAAAAACTCAAGAATTAGGTAGATAAACTTGGAAATTAGCCACATAAACCCAAAAATTGCTAGAAAAACCCATCAATTAGCTATAAAAACCCAAAAATTAGCCAGAAAAACTCAAAAATTAGCCACAAAACCCAAAAATTTGTAGAAAAACCTAAAAATTAGCTATAAAAACTCGTAAAATAGCTATAAAACCCAAAAATTAGCCATAGAAACACAAAAATTAGCCATAAAATCCCAAAAATTAGCCATAAAGCCCCAAAAATTAGCTAGAACACTTAAACATTAGCTATAAAAACTCAAAAATTAGCCATCGAAACCCAAAAATTAGCTATAAAATTCCAAAGATTAGCTATGAAACCCATAAATGTTTGGGTTTTATAGCTACTTTTTGGGTTTTTATAGCTAATTTTTGAATATTTCTGGCTAATTTTTGGTTTTAATAGCTATTCTTTGAGTTTTTATAGTTTCTAAGGCTAGAAAAACTCTAAAAATTAGCTGAAAAAACTCAGAAATTAGCGATAAAAACCCAAAAACTGCTAGAAGATTCTTAAAATTAGATATAAAAACCCAAAAATTAGCCATAAAACCCAAATATTAGCCATGAAACCCAGAAATTAGCCATAAAACCCTAAAAATTGTTAGAAAAACTCAACAGTTAGCTATAAAAACTTAAAAAATAGCTATAAAACCCAGAAATTAGCTAGGAAAACTCAAAAATTAGCCATAAAACCCAAAATTTACCAAAAACTCGAAAATTAGCTAGAAAAATTCGAAAATTAGCTAGAAAAACTCAGAAATTAGCCACAAAAACCCAACAGTCAGCTAGAAAATCTCAGAAAATAGTCACAAAACCCAAAAAGTAGATATAAAAACTCAAGAAATAGCTATGAAACTCATAAATTAGCTATAAAAACCCAAGAATTAGCTATACAACCCAAAAATTAGCTAGAAAACCTCAAAAATTAGCCATAAAAACCCAAAACTTAGCCATAAAATACGAAAATTAGCTAGAGAAACTCATAAATTAGTTAGAGACACCCAGAAATTAGCTAGAAATACTCAAAAATTAGCCACAAAAACCCATAAATTGGCTAGAAAAACTCAAAATTTAGCCATAGAACCCAAACATTAGCTAGAAAAACTCAAGAATCAGGTAGAAAAATTTGGAAATCAGCCACAAAAAACAAAAAATTGCTAGAAAAACCCAAAAATTAGCTATAAAAACCCAAAAATTAGCTATAAAAACCCAAAAAGTAGCCAGAAAAACAAAACATTAGCTAAAAAAACCCAAAAATCAGCTAGAATAACTCGAAAACTAGCCACAAACCCAAAAATTAGCCATTAAAACTCAACAATTTGCCATAAAAACTCAAAAATTAGCCACAAAAACCCAAAAGTTAGCCACAAAAACCTAAAAATTAGCCATAAAAACCCAATAATTAGCTATACAACCCAAAAATTAGCATAAAAACTCAAAAATTAGCCACAAAAACTCAAAAATTAGACATAAAAACCCAAAAATTAGCCATACAAACCAAAAAATTAGCCATAAAACCCAATAATTGTTAGAAAAACACATAAATTAGCTGAAAAAATAGCCATAAAATTCATAAATTAGCTATAAAAACTCAAAAATTAGCTATACAACCCAAAAATTAACTATAAAACCTCAAAAATTAGCCATAAAAACCCATCAATTAGCTATAAAAACCCAAAAATTACAAGAAAACCCAAAAATTATCCAGAAAACTCAGAAATTAGCCACAAAAACCCAAAAACTGGTAGAAAAACCTAAAAATTAGCAATAAAAACTCGTAAAATAGCTATAAAACCCAAAAATTAACTAGAAAAATCAAAAAATTAGCCATAGAAACCCAAAAATTAGCCATAAAAACCCAAAAATTAGATATAAAAACTCAAAAAATATCTATAAAACTCATAAATTAGCTATAAAAACCCAAGAATTAGCTATACAACCCAAAAATTAGCATAAAAACTCAAAAATTAGCAACAAAAACTCAAAAATTAGACATAAAAACCCAAAAATTAGCCATAAAACCAAAAAATTAGCCATAAAACCCTGAAAGTTGTTAGAAAAACCCAAAAGTTAGCTATAAAAACTCAAAAATTAGCTATAAAACACACAAATTAGCTAGAAAAACTCAAAAATTAGCCATAAAACCCAAAATTTACCAAGAAAAACTCGAAAATTAGCTAGAAAAATTCGAAAATTAGCTAGAAAAACTCAACAATTTGCCACAAAATCCCAAAAATTGCTAGAAAATTCAAAAATCAGATGAAAAAATCCAAAAAATAAGCCATAAAAACCCAAAAATTAGCTAGAAAAACTCAGAAATTAGCCACAAAACAAAAAATTTGTAGAAAAACCTAAAAATTAGCTATAAAAACTCGTAAAATAGCTATAAAACCCAAAAATTAGCCATAGAAACCCGAAAATTAGCCATAAAATCCCAAAAATTAGCCATAAAGCCCCAAAAATTAGCTAGAACACTCAAACATTAGCTATAAAAACTCAAAAATTAGCCATCGAAACCCAAAAATTAGCTAGAAAAACCCAAAAATTAGATATAAAAACTCAAAAAATAACTATAAAACTCATAAATTAGCTATAAAAACCCAAGAATTAGCTGTACAACCCAAAAATTAGCATAAAAACTCAAAAATTAGCCACAAAAACTCAAAAACTAGACATAAAAACCCAAAAATTAGCCATAAAACCAAAAAATTAGCCATAAAACCCTAAAAATTGTTAGAAAAACCCAAAAGTTAGCTATAAAAACTCAAAAATTAGCTATAAAACACACAAATTAGCTAGAAAAACTCAAAAATTAGCCATAAAACCCAAAATTTACCAAGAAAAACTCGAAAATTAGCTAGAAAAATTCGAAAATTAGCTAGAAAAACTCAGAAATTAGCCACAAAAACCCAACAGTCAGCTAGAAAAACTCAGAAAATAGTCACAAAACACAAAAATTTTCAGAAAAACCCAAAAATTAGATATAAAAACTCAAAAAATAGCTATAAAACTCATAAATTAGCTATAAAAACCCAAGAATTAGCTGTACAACCCAAAAATTAGCATAAAAACTCAAAAATTAGCCACAAAAACTCAAAAACTAGACATAAAAACCCAAAAAATAAAAACCAAAAAATTAGCCATAAAACCCAAAAATTGTTAGAAAAACATATAAATTAGCTGAAAAAACTCAAAAAATAGCCATAAAATTCATAAATTAGCTATAAAAAACCAAAAATTAGCTATACAACCCAAAAATTAGCTATTAAACCTCAAAAATTAGCCATAAAAACTCAAAAATTAACCATAAAACCAAAACATTAGCTAGAAAAAGTCAAGAATCAGGTGGAAAAACTTGGAAAGTAGCCACATAAATCCAAAATTGCTAGAAAAACCCATCAATTAGCTATAAAAACACAAAAATTGCAAGGAAACCCAAAAATTATCCAGAAAAACTCAAAATTTAGCCACAAAAACCCAGAAATTGCTAGAAAATTTAAAAATCAGACAGAAAAATCCAAAAAATAAGCCATGAAAACCCAAAAATTAGCTAGAATAACTCAGAAATTAGCCACAAAACCCAAAAACTCGTAGAAAAACCTAAAAATCAGCAATAAAAACTCGTGAAATAGCGAAAAAAACCCAAAAATTAACTAGAAAAACCCAAAAATCAGCCATAGAAACCCAAAAATTAGCCATAAAAACCCACAAATTAGCCATAAAAATCAAAAAATTAGCCATGAAACCCGAAAATTGTTAGAAAAACCCAAAAATTAGCCATAAAAACCCACAAATTAGCCATAAAAATCAAAAAATTAGCCATGAAACCCGAAAATTGTTAGAAAAACCCAAAAATTAGCTATAAAAACCCAAAAATTAGCTATAAAAACTCAAAAATTAGCCATGAAAACTCAAAAATTAGCCATAAAAACTCAAAAATTAGCCATAAAAAATCAAAAATTAGCCATAAGACCCAAAATTCACCAAGAAAAACTTGAAAATTAGCTAGAAAAATTCGAAAATTAGCTAGAAAAACTCAAAAATCAGTCACAAAAACCCAACAGTCGGCTAGAAAAACACAGAAAATAGACACAAAACCCAAAAATTGTTAGAAAAACCTTAAAATTAGATATAAAAACTAAAAAAATAGCTATAAAACTCATAAATTAGCTATAAAAACCCAAGAATTAGCTATACAACCCAAAAATTAGCTAGAAAACCTCAAAAATTAGCCATAAAAACCCAAAAATTAGCAATAAAATCCAAAAATTAGCTAGAGAAACTCATTAATTAGCTAGAGACACTCAGAAATTAGCTAGAAAAACTCAAAAATTAGCCACAAAAACCCATAAATTGGCTAGAAAAACTCAAAATTTAGCCATAAAACCCAAACATTAGCTAGAAAAACTCAAGAATCAGGTAGATAAACTTGGAAATTAGCCACATAAACCCAAAAATTGCTAGAAAAACCCATCAATTAGCTATAAAAACCCAAAAATTAGCCAGAAAAACTCAAAAATTAGCCACAAAACCCAAAAATTTGTAGAAAAACCTAAAAATTAGCTATAAAAACTCGTAAAATAGCTATAAAACCCAAAAATTAGCCATAGAAACTCGAAAATTAGCCATAAAATCCCAAAAATTAGCCATAAAGCCCCAAAAATTAGCTAGAACACTTAAACATTTGCTATAAAAACTCAAAAATTAGCCATCGAAACCCAAAAATTAGCTATAAAATTCCAAAGATTAGCTATGAAACCCATAAATTTTTGGGTTTTATAGCTACTTTTTGGGTTTTTATAGCTAATTTTTGAATATTTCTGGCTAATTTTTGGGTTTAATAGCTATTCTTTGAGTTTTTATAGTTTCTAAGGCTAGAAAAACTCTAAAAATTAGCTGAAAAAACTCAGAAATTAGCGACAAAAACCCAAAAACTGCTAGAAGATTCTTAAAATTAGATATAAAAACCCAAAAATTAGCCATAAAACCCAAATATTAGCCATGAAACCCAGAAATTAGCCATAAAACCCTAAAAATTGTTAGAAAAACCCAACAGTTAGCTATAAAAACTTAAAAAATAGCTATAAAACCCAGAAATTAGCTAGGAAAACTCAAAAATTAGCCATAAAACCCAAAATTTACCAAGAAAAACTCGAAAATCAGCTAGAAAAACTCAGAAATTAGCCACAAAAACCCAACAGTCAGCTAGAAAATCTCAGAAAATAGTCACAAAACTAAAAAATTGTTAGAAAAATCAAAAAGTAGATATAAAAACTCAAAAAATAGCTATGAAACTCATAAATTAGCTATAAAAACCCAAGAATTAGCTATACAACCCAAAAATTAGCTAGAAAACCTCAAAAATTAGCCATAAAAACCCAAAAATTAGTCATAAAATACGAAAATTAGCTAGAGAAACTCATAAATTAGTTAGAGACACCCAGAAATTAGCTAGAAAAACTCAAAAATTAGCCACAAAAACCCATAAATTGGCTAGAAAAACTCAAAATTTAGCCATAAAACCCAAACATTAGCTAGAAAAACTCAAGAATCAGGTAGATAAGCTTGGAAATTAGCCACATAAACCCAAACATTAGCCAGAGAAACTCAACAATTAGCCATAAAAACTCAAAGATTAGCCACAAAAACTCAAAAATTAGACATAAAAACCCACAAATTAGCCATAAAAACCAAAAAATTAGCCATAAAACCCTAATAATTTTTAGAAAAACCCAAAAAGTAGCCAGAAAAACAAAACATTAGCTAAAAAAACCCAAAAATCAGCTAGAATAACTCGAAAACTAGCCACAAACCCAAAAATTAGCCATTAAAACTCAACAATTTGCCATAAAAACTCAAAAATTAGCTATACAACCCAAAAATTAGCATAAAAACTCAAAAATTAGCCACAAAAACTCAAAAATTAGATATAAAAACCCAAAAATTAGCCATAAAAACCAAAAAATCAGCCATAAAACCCAAAAATTGTTAGAAAAACCCATAAATTAGCTGAAAAAATAGCCATAAAATTCATAAATTAGCTATAAACACCCAAAAATTAGCTATACAACCCAAAAATTAGCTATAAAACCTCAAAAATTAGCCATAAAAACTCAAAAATTAACCATAAAACCCAAACATTAGCTAGAAAAACTCAAGAATCAGGTAGAAAAACTTGGAAAGTAGCCACATAAATCCAAAAATTGCTAGAAAAACCCATCAATTAGCTATAAAAACCCAAAAATTGCAAGAAAACCCAAAAATTATCCAGAAAAAGTCAGAAATTAGCCACAAAAACCCAAAAACTGGTAGAAAAACCTAAAAATTAGCAATAAAAACTCGTAAAATAGCTATAAAACCCAAAAATTAACTAGAAAAACCCAAAAATTAGCCATAGAAACCCGAAAATTAGCCATAAAAACCCAAAAATTAGATATAAAAACTCAAGAAATAGCTATGAAACTCATAAATTAGCTATAAAAACCCAAGAATTAGCTATACAACCCAAAAATTAGCTAGAAAACCTCAAAAATTAGCCATAAAAACCCAAAACTTAGCCATAAAATACGAAAATTAGCTAGAGAAACTCATAAATTAGTTAGAGACACCCAGAAATTAGCTAGAAATACTCAAAAATTAGCCACAAAAACCCATAAATTGGCTAGAAAAACTCAAAATTTAGCCATAGAACTCAAACATTAGCTAGAAAAACTCAAGAATCAGGTAGAAAAATTTGGAAATCAGCCACAAAAAACAAAAAATTGCTAGAAAAACCCAAAAATTAGCTATAAAAACCCAAAAATTAGCTATAAAAACCCAAAAAGTAGCCAGAAAAACAAAACATTAGCTAAAAAAACCCAAAAATCAGCTAGAATAACTCGAAAACTAGCCACAAACCCAAAAATTAGCCATTAAAACTCAACAATTTGCCATAAAAACTCAAAAATTAGCCACAAAAACCCAAAAGTTAGCCACAAAAACCTAAAAATTAGCCATAAAAACCCAATAATTAGCTATACAACCCAAAAATTAGCATAAAAACTCAAAAATTAGCCACAAAAACTCAAAAATTAGACATAAAAACCCAAAAATTAGCCATAAAAACCAAAAAATTAGCCATAAAACCCAATAATTGTTAGAAAAACACATAAATTAGCTGAAAAAATAGCCATAAAATTCATAAATTAGCTATAAAACCCCAAAAATTAGCTATACAACCCAAAAATTAACTATAAAACCTCAAAAATTAGCCATAAAAACCCATCAATTAGCTATAAAAACCCAAAAATTGCAAGAAAACCCAAAAATTATCCAGAAAACTCAGAAATTAGCCACAAAAACCCAAAAACTGGTAGAAAAACCTAAAAATTAGCAATAAAAACTCGTAAAATAGCTATAAAACCCAAAAATTAACTAGAAAAACCAAAAAATTAGCCATAGAAACCCAAAAATTAGCCATAAAAACCCAAAAATTAGATATAAAAACTCAAAAAATATCTATAAAACTCATAAATTAGCTATAAAAACCCAAGAATTAGCTATACAACCCAAAAATTAGCTATGAAACCTCAAAAATTAGCCATAAAAACTCAAAAATTAACCATAAAACCAAAACATTAGCTAGAAAAAGTCAAGAATCAGGTAGAAAAACTTGGAAAGTAGCCACATAAATCCAAAATTGCTAGAAAAACCCATCAATTAGCTATAAAAACCCAAAAATTAGCCAGAAAAACTCAAAAATTAGCCACAAAACCCAAAAATTTGTAGAAAAACCTAAAAATTAGCTATAAAAACTCGTAAAATAGCTATAAAACCCAAAAATTAGCCATAGAAACCCGAAAATTAGCCATAAAATCCCAAAAATTAGCCATAAAGTCCCAAAAATTAGCTAGAACACTTAAACATTAGCTATAAAAACACAAAAATTGCAAGGAAACCCAAAAATTATCCAGAAAAACTCAAAATTTAGCCACAAAAACCCAGAAATTTCTAGAAAATTTAAAAATCAGACAGAAAAATCCAAAAAATAAACCATGAAAACCCAAAAATTAGTTAGAATAACTCAGAAATTAGCCACAAAACCCAATAACTGCTAGAAAAACCAAAAAATCAGCAATAAAAACTCGTGAAATAGCGAAAAAAACCCAAAAATTGACTAGAAAAACCCAAAAATCAGCCATAGAAACCCAAACATTAGCCATAAAAACCCACAAATTAGCCATAAAAATCAAAAAATTAGCCATGAAACCCGAAAATTGTTAGAAAAACCCAAAAATTAGCTATAAAAACCCAAAAATTAGCTATAAAAACTCAAAAATTAGCCATGAAAACTCAAAAATTAGCCATAAAAACTCAAAAATTAGCCATAAAAACTCACAAATTAGCCATAAGACCCAAAATTCACCAAGAAAAACTCGAAAATTAGCTAGAAAAATTCGAAAATTAGCTAGAAAAACTCAAAAATCAGTCACAAAAACCCAACAGTCGGCTAGAAAAACTCAGAAAATAGTCACAAAACCCAAAAATTGTTAGAGAAACCTCAAAATTAGATATAAAAACTAAAAAAATAGCTATAAAACTCATAAATTAGCTATAAAAACCCAAGAATTAGCTGTACAACCCAAAAATTAGCTAGAAAACCTCAAAAATTAGCCATAAAAACCCAAAAATTAGCAATAAAATCCAAAAATTAGATAGAGAAACTCATTAATTAGCTAGAGACACTCAGACATTAGCTAGAAAAACTCAAAAATTAGCCACAAAAACCCATAAATTGGCTAGAAAAACTCAAAATTTAGCCATAAAACCCAAACATTAGCTAGAAAAACTCAAGAATCAGGTAGATAAACTTGAAAATTAGCCACATAAACCCAAAAATTGCTAGAAAAACCCATCAATTAGCTATAAAAACCCAAAAATTAGCCAGAAAAACTCAAAAATTAGCCACAAAACCCAAAAATTTGTAGAAAAACCTAAAAATTAGCTATAAAAACTCGTAAAATAGCTATAAAACCCAAAAATTAGCCATAGAAACCCGAAAATTAGCCATAAAATCCCAAAAATTAGCCATAAAGTCCCAAAAATTAGCTAGAACACTTAAACATTAGCTATAAAAACTCAAAAATTAGCCATCGAAACCCAAAAATTAGCTATAAAATTAGCTATGAAACCCATAAATTTTTGGGTTTTATAGCTACTTTTTGGGTTTTTATAGCTAATTTTTGAATGTTTCTGGCTAATTTTTGGGTTTAATAGCTATTCTTTGAGTTTTTATAGTTTCTAAGGCTAGAAAAACTCTAAAAATTAGCTGAAAAAACTCAGAAATTAGCGACAAAAACCCAAAAACTGCTAGAAGATTCTTAAAATTAGATATAAAAACCCAAAAATTAGCCATAAAACCCAAATATTAGCCATGAAACCCAGAAATTAGCCATAAAACCCTAAAAATTGTTAGAAAAACCCAACAGTTAGCTATAAAAACTTAAAAAATAGCTATAAAACCCAGAAATTAGCTAGGAAAACTCAAAAATTAGCCATAAAAACTCAGAAATTAACCACAAAAGCTCAAAAATTAGCCATAAAATCCCACAAATTAGCCATAAAAATCAAAAAATTAGCCATAAAACCCTAAAAATTGTTAGAAAAACCCAACAGTTAGCTATAAAAACTCAAAAAATAGTTTTAAAACCCAGAAATTAGCTAGAAAAACTCAAAAATTAGCCATAAAACCCAAAATTTACCAAGAAAAACTCGAAAATTAGCTAGAAAAATTCGAAAATTAGCTAGAAAAACCCAACATTAGCTAGAAAAACTCAAGAATCAGGTAGATAAACTTGGAAATTAGCCACATAAACCCAACAATTGCTAGAAAAATCCATCAATTAGCTATAAAAACCCAAAAATTAGCCAGAAAAACTCGAAAATTAGCCACAAAAACCAAAAAATTGCTAGAAAATTCAAAAATCAGATAGAAAAATCCAAAAAATAAGCATAAAAACCCAAAAATTAGCTAGAAAAACTCAGAAATTAGCCACAAAACCCAAAAATTTGTAGAAAAACCTAAAAATTAGCTATAAATACTCGTAAAATAGCTATAAAATCCCAAAAATTAGCCATAAAGCCCCAAAAATTAGCTAGAACACTTAAACATTAGCTATAAAAACTCAAAAATTAGCTAGAATAACTCGAAAACTAGCCATAAAAACCCAGAAATTAGCCATAAAACTCAAAATTAGCTAGAGAAACTCAATAATTAGCCATAAAAACTCAGAAATTAACCACAAAAGCTCAAAAATTAGCCATAAAATCCCACAAATTAGCCATAAAAATCAAAAAATTAGCCATAAAACCCTAAAAATTGTTAGAAAAACCCAACAGTTAGCTATAAAAACTCAAAAAATAGTTTTAAAACCCAGAAATTAGCTAGAAAAACTCTCAAAAATTAGCCATAAAACCCAAAATTTACCAGGAAAAACTCGAAAATCAGCTAGAAAAATTCGAAAATCAGCTAGAAAAACTCAGAAATTAGCCACAAAAACCCAACAGTCAGCTAGAAAAACTCATAAAATAGTCACAAAACCTAAAAATTGTTAGAAAAACCCAGAAATTAGATATAAATACTCAAAAAATAGCTATACAACCCAAAAATTAGCTGGAAAACCTCAAAAATTAGCCATAAAAACCCAAAAATTAGCCATAACATCCGAAAATTAGCTAGAGAAACTCATAAATTAGCTAGAGACATTCAGAAATTAGCTAGAAAAACTCAAAAATTAGCCACAAAAACCCAAAAATTGGCTAGAAAAACTCAAAATTCAGCCATAGAACCCAAACATCAGCTAGAAAAACTCAAGAATCAGGTAGATGAACTTGGAAATTAGCCACATAAACCCAAAAATTGCTAGAAAAACCCAGAAATTTCTAGAAAACCAGAAAATTAGCTTGAAAAACCAAGAACTTAGCCATAAAAACCCAAAAATTAGCCAGAAAAACTCAACAATTAGCCACAAAAATCCAAAAATTGCTAGAAAACCCAAAAATCAGATAGAAAAATCCAGAAAATAAGCCACAGAAACCCAAAAATTAGCCATAAAAACCCAAAAATTAGCCATAAAACTCAAAGATTAGCTAGAGAAACTCAACAATTAGCCATAAAAACTCAAAAAGTAGCCACAAAAACTCAAAAATTAGCCATAAAAACTCAAAGAATAGCCACAAAAACTCAAAAATTAGACATAAAAACCCAAAAATTAGCCATAAAAACCCAAAAATTAGCCATAAAACCCTAAAAATTGTTAGAAAAACCCAAAAGTTAGCTATAAAAACTCAAAAATTAGCTACAAAACACACAAATTAGCAAGAAAAACTCAACAATTAGGCGTAAAAACTCAAAAATTAGCCGCACAAACTCAAAAATTAGCCATAAAAACCCACAAATTAGCCATAAAAACCAAAAAATTAACCATAAAACCCAAAAATTGTTAGAAAAACCCAAAAATTAGCTATAAAAACTCAAAAAATAGCTATAAAACCCAGAATCTAGCTTGAAAAACTCAAAAATTAGCCATAAAAACTCAAAAATTGGCTATAAAACCCAAAATTTAGCAAGAAAAACTCGAAAATTGGTTAGAAAAACTCAGAAATTAGCCACAAAAACCCAACAGTCAGCTAGAAAAACTCAGAAATTAGTCACAAAACCCAAAAATTGTTAGAAAAACCCAAACATTAGCTATAAAAACCCAAATATTTTTATAGCTAATTTCTGAATATTTCTGGCTGATTTTTGGGTTTAATAGCTATTCTTTGAGTTTTTATAGTTTCTAAGGCTAGAAAAACTCTAAAAATTAGCTGAAAAAACTCAGAAATTAGCGACAAAAACCCAAAAACTGCTAGAAGATTCTTAAAATTAGATATAAAAACCCAAAAATTAGCCATAAAACCCAAATATTAGCCATGAAACCCAGAAATTAGCTACAAAACTCAGAAATTAGCTAGAAAAACTCAGAAATTAGCCACAAAAACCAATTGTTGGAAAACCCAGAAATTAGCTTTAAGAACTAAAAAATAAGCTAAAAAACCCAAAAATTAGCTAGAATAACTCAAAAACTAGCCATAAAAACCCAAAAATTAGCCATAAAACTCAAAATTAGCTAGAGAAACTCAACAATTAGCCATAAAAACTCAGAAATTAACCACAAAAGCTCAAAAATTAGCCATAAAATCCCACAAATTAGCCATAAAAATCAAAAAATTAGCCATAAAACCCTAAAAATTGTTAGAAAAACCCAACAGTTAGCTATAAAAACTCAAAAAATAGTTTTAAAACCCAGAAATTAGCTAGAAAAACTCAAAAATTAGCCATAAAACCCAAAATTTACCAAGAAAAACTCGAAAATCAGCTAGAAAAATTCGAAAATTAGCTAGAAAAACTCAGAAATTAGCCAAAAAAACCCAACAGTCAGCTAGAAAATCTCAGAAAGTAGTCACAAAATCCAAAAATTGTTAGAAAAACCCAAAAATTAGATATAAAAACTCAAAAAATAGCAATAAAACTCATAAATTAGCTATAAAAACCCAAGAATTAGCTGTACAACCCAAAAATTAGCATAAAAACTCAAAAATTAGCCACAAAAACTCAAAAACTAGACATAAAAACCCAAAAAATAAAAACCAAAAAATTAGCCATAAAACCCAAAAATTGTTAGAAAAACATATAAATTAGGTGAAAAAACTCAAAAAATAGCCATAAAATTCATAAATTAGCTATAAAAAACCAAAAATTAGCTATACAACCCAAAAATTAGCTATGAAACCTCAAAAATTAGCCATAAAAACTCAAAAATTAACCATAAAACCAAAACATTAGCTAGAAAAAGTCAAGAATCAGGTAGAAAAACTTGGAAAGTAGCCACATAAATCCAAAATTGCTAGAAAAACCCATCAATTAGCTATAAAAACCCAAAAATTAGCCAGAAAAACTCAAAAATTAGCCACAAAACCCAAAAATTTGTAGAAAAACCTAAAAATTAGCTATAAAAACTCGTAAAATAGCTATAAAACCCAAAAATTAGCCATAGAAACCCGAAAATTAGCCATAAAATCCCAAAAATTAGCCATAAAGTCCCAAAAATTAGCTAGAACACTTAAACATTAGCTATAAAAACACAAAAATTGCAAGGAAACCCAAAAATTATCCAGAAAAACTCAAAATTTAGCCACAAAAACCCAGAAATTTCTAGAAAATTTAAAAATCAGACAGAAAAATCCAAAAAATAAGCCATGAAAACCCAAAAATTAGCTAGAATAACTCAGAAATTAGCCACAAAACCCAATATCTGCTAGAAAAACCAAAAAATCAGCAATAAAAACTCGTGAAATAGCGAAAAAAACCCAAAAATTGACTAGAAAAACCCAAAAATCAGCCATAGAAACCCAAACATTAGCCATAAAAACCCACAAATTAGCCATAAAAATCAAAAAATTAGCCATGAAACCCGAAAATTGTTAGAAAAACCCAAAAATTAGCTATAAAAACCCAAAAATTAGCTATAAAAACTCAAAAATTAGCCATGAAAACTCAAAAATTAGCCATAAAAACTCAAAAATTAGCCATAAAAACTCACAAATTAGCCATAAGACCCAAAATTCACCAAGAAAAACTCGAAAATTAGCTAGAAAAATTCGAAAATTAGCTAGAAAAACTCAAAAATCAGTCACAAAAACCCAACAGTCGGCTAGAAAAACTCAGAAAATAGTCACAAAACCCAAAAATTGTTAGAGAAACCTCAAAATTAGATATAAAAACTAAAAAAATAGCTATAAAACTCATAATATAGCTATAAAAACCCAAGAATTAGCTGTACAACCCAAAAATTAGCTAGAAAACCTCAAAAATTAGCCATAAAAACCCAAAAATTAGCAATAAAATCCAAAAATTAGATAGAGAAACTCATTAATTAGCTAGAGACACTGAGACATTAGCTAGAAAAACTCAAAAATTAGCCACAAAAACCCATAAATTGGCTAGAAAAACTCAAAATTTAGCCATAAAACCCAAACATTAGCTAGAAAAACTCAAGAATCAGGTAGATAAACTTGAAAATTAGCCACATAAACCCAAAAATTGCTAGAAAAACCCATCAATTAGCTATAAAAACCCAAAAATTAGCCAGAAAAACTCAAAAATTAGCCACAAAACCCAAAAATTTGTAGAAAAACCTAAAAATTAGCTATAAAAACTCGTAAAATAGCTATAAAACCCAAAAATTAGCCATAGAAACCCGAAAATTAGCCATAAAATTAGCTATGAAACCCATAAATTTTTGGGTTTTATAGCTACTTTTTGGGTTTTTATAGCTAATTTTTGAATGTTTCTGGCTAATTTTTGGGTTTAATAGCTATTCTTTGAGTTTTTATAGTTTCTAAGGCTAGAAAAACTCTAAAAATTAGCTGAAAAAACTCAGAAATTAGCGACAAAAACCCAAAAACTGCTAGAAGATTCTTAAAATTAGATATAAAAACCCAAAAATTAGCCATAAAACCCAAATATTAGCCATGAAACCCAGAAATTAGCCATAAAACCCTAAAAATTGTTAGAAAAACCCAACAGTTAGCTATAAAAACTTAAAAAATAGCTATAAAACCCAGAAATTAGCTAGGAAAACTCAAAAATTAGCCATAAAAACTCAGAAATTAACCACAAAAGCTCAAAAATTAGCCATAAAATCCCACAAATTAGCCATAAAAATCAAAAAATTAGCCATAAAACCCTAAAAATTGTTAGAAAAACCCAACAGTTAGCTATAAAAACTCAAAAAATAGTTTTAAAACCCAGAAATTAGCTAGAAAAACTCAAAAATTAGCCATAAAACCCAAAATTTACCAAGAAAAACTCGAAAATTAGCTAGAAAAATTCGAAAATTAGCTAGAAAAACCCAACATTAGCTAGAAAAACTCAAGAATCAGGTAGATAAACTTGGAAATTAGCCACATAAACCCAACAATTGCTAGAAAAATCCATCAATTAGCTATAAAAACCCAAAAATTAGCCAGAAAAACTCGAAAATTAGCCACAAAAACCAAAAAATTGCTAGAAAATTCAAAAATCAGATAGAAAAATCCAAAAAATAAGCATAAAAACCCAAAAATTAGCTAGAAAAACTCAAAAATTAGCCATAAAACCCAAAATTTACCAAGAAAAACTCGAAAATCAGCTAGAAAAATTCGAAAATTAGCTAGAAAAACTCAGAAATTAGCCACAAAAACCCAACAGTCAGCTAGAAAAACTCATAAAATAGTCACAAAACCTAAAAATTGTTAGGAAAACCTTAAAATTAGATATAAAAACTAAAAAAATAGCTATAAAACTCATAAATTAGCTATGAAAACCCAAGAATTAGCTATACAACCCAAAAATTAGCTAGAAAACCTCAAAAATTAGCCATAAAACCCAAAAATTAGCAATAAAATTCAAAAATTAGCTAGAGAAACTCATTAATTAGCTAGAGACACTCAGACATTAGCTAGAAAAACTCAAAAATTAGTCACAAAAACCCATAAATTGGCTAGAAAAACTCAAAATTTAGTCATAAAACCCAAACATTAGCTAGAAAAACTCAAGAATCAGGTAGATAAACTTGGAAATTAGCCACATAAACCCAACAATTGCTAGAAAAATCCATCAATTAGCTATAAAAACCCAAAAATTAGCCAGAAAAACTCGAAAATTAGCCACAAAAACCAAAAAATTGCTAGAAAATTCAAAAATCAGATAGAAAAATCCAAAAAATAAGCATAAAAACCCAAAAATTAGCTAGAAAAACTCAGAAATTAGCCACAAAACCCAAAAATTTGTAGAAAAACCTAAAAATTAGCTATAAATACTCGTAAAATAGCTATAAAATTCAGAAAAATTCAACAATTAGCCACAAAAATCCAAAAATTGCTAGAAAACCCAAAAATCAGATAGGAAAATCCAGAAAATAAGCCACAGAAACCCAAAAATTAGCCATAAAAACCCAAAAATTAGCCATAAAACTCAAAGATTAGCTAGAGAAACTCAACAATTAGACATAAAAACTCAAAAATTAGCCACAAAAACTCAAAAATTAGCCACAAAAACTCAAAAATTAGCCATGAAAACTCAAAGAATAGCCACAAAAACTCAAAAATTAGACATAAAAACCTAAAAATTAGCCATAAATAATCACAAAACTCAACAATTGTTAGAAAAACCCAAAAATTAGATATAAAAACTCAAAAAATAGCTATAAAACTCATAAATTAGCCACAAAACCCAAAAATTTGTAGAAAAACCTAAAAATTAGCTATAAAAACTCGTAAAATAGCTATAAAACCCAAAAATTAGCCATAGAAACCCAACAATTAGCCATAAAATCCCAAAAATTAGCCATAAAGCCTCAAAAGTTAGCTAGAACACTTAAACATTAGCTAGAAAAACTCAAAAATTAGCCATCGAAACCCAAAAATTAGCTATAAAATTCCAAAGATTAGCTATGAAACCCATAAATTTTTGGGTTTTATAGCTACTTTTTGGGTTTTTATAGCTAATTTTTGAATTTTTCTGGCCAAATTTTGGGTTTAATAGCTATTCTTTGAGTTTTTATAGTGTCTAAGGCTAGAAAAACTCTGAAAATTAGCCGAAAAAACTCAGAAATTAGCGACAAAAACCCAAAAATTGCTAGAAGAACCTTAAAATTAGCTAGGAAAACACAAAAATTAGCCATAAAACCCAAATATTAGCCATGAAACCCAGAAATTAGCTACAAAACTCAGAAATTAGCTAGAAAAACTCAGAAATTAGCCACAAAAACCAATTGTTGGAAAAACCCAGAAATTAGCTTTAAGAACTAAAAAAAAAGCTAAAAAACCCAAAAATTAGCTAGAATAACTCGGAAACCAGCCATAAAAACCCAAAAATTAGCCATAAAACTCAAAATTAGCTAGAGAAACTCAACAATTAGCCATAAAAATTCAGAAATTAACCACAAAAACTCAAAAATTAGCCATAAAAACTTAAAAATTAGCCACAAAAACTCAAAAATTAGACATAAAAACCCACAAATTAGCCATAAAAATCAAAAAATTAGCCATAAAACCCTAAAAATTGTTAGAAAAACCCAAAAATTAGCTATAAAAACTCAAAAAATAGCTAGAAAACATAGAAACTAGCTTGAAAAACTCAAAAATTAGTCATAAAAACTCAAAAATTAGCTATAAAACCCAAAATTTAGCAAGAAAAACTCCAAAATTGGTTAGAAAAACTCAGAAATTAGCCAAAAAAACCCAACAGTCAGCTAGAAAAACTCAGAAATTAGTCACAAAACCCAAAAATTGTTAGAAAAACCCAAACATTAGCTATAAAAACCCAAAAATTAGCTATACAACCCAAAATTTAGCAAGAAAACCTCGAAAATTAGCTAGAGAAACGAAGAAATTAGCTAAAGAAACTCAGAAATTAGCTAGAAAAACTCAACAATCAGCCACAAAAACCCATAAATTGGCTAGAAAAACTCAAGAATCAGTTAGAAAAACCCAGAAATTAGCTTCAAGAACTCAAAAATTGACTATAAAACCCAAAACTTAGCCAGAAAAACAAAAAATAAGCTAAAAAAACCCAAAAATTAGCTAGAATAACTCGAAAACTAGCCATTAAAATCCAAAAATTAGCCATAAAACTCAAAATTAGCTAGAGAAACTCAACAATTAGCCATAAAACTTCAGAAATTAACCACAAAAACTCAATAATTAGCCATAAAAACTCAAAAATTAGCCACAAAAACTCAAAAATTAGACATAAAAACTCACAAATTAGCCATAAAAACCAAAAAATTAGCTATAAAACCCTAAAAATTGTTAGAAAAACCCAACAGTTGGCTATAAAAACTCAAAAAATAGCTATAAAACCCAGAAATTAGCTAGGAAAACTCTAAAATTAGCCATAAAACCCAAAATTTACCAAGAAAAACTCGAAAATTAGCTAGAAAAATTCGAAAATTAGATATAAAAACTCTAAAAATAGCTATAAAACTCATAAATTAGCTATAAAAACCCAAGAATTAGCTATACAACCCAAAAATTAGCATAAAAACTCAAAAATTAGCCACAAAAACTCAAAAATTAGACATAAAAACCCACAAATTAGCCATAAAAATCAAAAAATTAGCCATAAAACCCTAAAAATTGTTAGAAAAACCCAACAGTTAGCTATAAAAACTCAAAAAATAGTTTTAAAACCCAGAAATTAGCTAGGAAAACTCTAAAATTAGCCATAAAACCCAAAATTTACCAAGAAAAACTCGAAAATTAGCTAGAAAAATCCGAAAATTAGATATAAAACTCTAAAAATAGCTATAAAACTCATAAATTAGCTATAAAAACCCAAGAATTAGCTATACAACCCAAAAATTAGCATAAAAACTCAAAAATTAGCCACAAAAACTCAAAAATTAGACATAAAAACCCAAAAATTAGCCATAAAAACCAATAAATTAGCCATAAAACCCAAAAATTGTTAGAAAAACATATAAATTGGCTGAAAAAACTCAAAAAATAGCCATAAAATTCATAAATTAGCTATAAAAACCCAAAAATTAGCTATACAACCCAAAAATTAGCTATGAAACCTCAAAAATTAGCCATAAAAACTCAAAAATTAACCATAAAACCCAAACATTAGTTAGAAAAACTCAAGAATCAGGTAGAAAAACTTGGAAAGTAGTCACATGAATCCAAAAATTGCTAGAAAAACCCATCAATTAGCTATAAAAACCCAAAAATTGCAAGAAAACCCAAAAATTATCCAGAAAAACTCAAAAATTAGCCACAAAAACCCAAAAATTGCTAGAAAATCCAAAAATCAGATAGAAAAATCCAAAAAATAAGCCATGAAAACCCAAAAATTAGCTAGAAAAACTCAGAAATTAGCCACAAAACCCAAAAACTGGAAGAAAAACCTAAAAATTAGCAATAAAAACTCGTAAAATAGCTATAAAACCCAAAAATCAACTAGAAAAACCCAAAAATTAGCCATAGAAACCCAAAAATTAGCAATAAAAACCCAAAAATTAGCCATAAAAACCCAAAAATTAGCTAGAACACTTAAACATTAGCTAGAAAAACTCAAAAATTAGCCATGAAAACCCAAAAATTAGCTATAAAATTCCAAAGATTAGCTATGAAACCCATAAATTTTTGGGTTTTATAGCTACTTTTTGGGTTCTTATAGCTAATTTTTGGGTTTTAATAGCAATTTTTGGGTTTTTATGGCTAATTTTTGAGTTTTTCTAACTAATGTCTAAGTTTTCTTGCTAATTTTTGGGTTTCCATGGCTTATTTTTTGGGTTTTTCTATCTTAGTTTTGGGTTTTCTAGCTAATTTATGAGTTTTTCTGGCTAATTTTTGGGTTTTTATGGCAAATTTTTGAGTTATTCTACCTAATTTTTGGGTTTCTTAGCAAGTTTTGGGTTTTTATAGCTAATTTTGTGTTTTTATAGCTATTCGTTGAGATTTTATAGCTAGAAAAACTCTGAAAATTAGCTAGAAAAACTCAGAAAGTAGCCACAAAAACCCAAAATTGCTAGAAGAACCCGAAAATTAGCTAGAAAAACCCAATAATTAGCCATAAATCCCAAATATTAGCCATAAAACCCAAAAATTAGCTACAAAAAATCAGAAATTAGCTAGAAAAACTCAGAAATTAGCCACAAAAACCAATTGTTGAAAAACCCAAAAATTAGCTTTAAAACTCAAAAATTAGCCAAAAAAACTCGAAAATTAGCCATGAAAACTCAAAAATTAGCCGCAAAAACTAAAAAATTAGACATAAAAACCCACAAATTAGCCATAAAAACCAAAAAATTAACCATAAAACTCAAAAATTGTTAGAAAAACCCAAAAATTAGCTGGAGAACCTCAAAAATTAGCCATAAAAACCGAATGTTAGCTAGAGAAACTCATAAATTAGCTAGAGACACTCAGAAATTAGCTAGAAAAACTCAAAAATTAGCCACAAAAACCCATAAATTGGCTAGAAAAACTCGAAATTTAGCCATAGAACCCAAACATTAGCTAGAAAAACTCGAGAATCAGGTAGATAAACTTGGAAATTAACCACATGAACCCAAAAATTGCTAGAAAAACCCATCAATTAGCTAGAAAAACCCAAAAATTTCTAGAAAACCAAAAAATTAGCTTGGAAAACCCAGAAATTAGCCATAAAAACCCAAAAATTAGCCAGAAAAACTCAACAATTAGCCACAAAAACCCAAAAATTGCTAGAAAACCCAAAAATCAGATAGAATAATCCAGAGAATAAGCCACGGAAACCCAAAAATTAGCCATAAAAACCCAAAATTTAGCCATAAAATCCGAAAATTAGCTAGAGAAACTCATAAATTAGCTAGAGACACTCAGAAATTAGCTAGAAAAACTCAAAAATTAGCCACAAAAACTCAAAAATTAGAAAATTAGACATAAAAACCCAAAAATTAGCCATAAAACCAAAAAATTAGCCATAAAACCCTAAAAATTGTTGGAAAAACCCAAAAGTTAGCTATAAAAACTCAAAAATTAGCTATAGAACACACAAATTAGCTAGAAAAACTCAAAAATTAGCCATAAAACCAAAAATTTACCAAGAAAAACGCGAAAATTAGCTAGAAAAATTCGAAAATTAGCTAGAAAAACTCAGAAATTAGCCACAAAAACCCAACAGTCAGCTAGAAAAACTCAGAAAATAGTCACAAAACCCAAAAATTGTTGGAAAAACCCAAAAATTAGATAAAAAACTCTAAAAATAGCTATAAAACTCATAAATTAGCTATAAAATCCCAAGAATTAGCTATACAACCCAAAAATTAGCATAAAAACTCAAAAATTAGCCACAAAAACTCAAAAATTAGACATAAAAACCCAAAAATTAGCCATAAAAACCAAAAAATTAGCCATAAAACCCAAAAATTGTTAGAAAAACATATAAATTGGCTGAAAAAACTCAAAAAATAGCCATAAAATTCATAAATTAGCTATAAAAACCCAAAAATTAGCTATACAACCCAAAAATTAGCTATGAAACCTCAAAAATTAGCCATAAAAACTCAAAAATTAACCATAAAACCCAAACATTAGCTAGAAAAACTCAAGAATCAGGTAGAAAAACTTGGAAAGTTGTCACATGAATCCAAAAATTGCTAGAAAAACCCATCAATTAGCTATAAAAACCCAAAAATTGCAAGAAAACCCAAAAATTGCTAGAAAATCCAAAAATCAGATAGAAAAATCCAAAAAATAAGCCATGAAAAACCAAAAATTAGCTAGAAAAACTCAGAAATTAGCCACAAAACCCAAAAACTGGAAGAAAAACCTAAAAATTAGCAATAAAAACTCGTAAAATAGCTATAAAACCCAAAAATCAACTAGAAAAACCCAAAAATTAGCCATAGAAACCCAAAAATTAGCAATAAAAACCCAAAAATTAGCCATAAAAACCCAAAAATTAGCTAGAACACTTGAACATTAGCTAGAAAAACTCAAAAATTAGCCATGAAAACCCAAAAATTAGCTATAAACTTCCAAAGATTAGCTATGAAACCCATAAATTTTTGGGTTTTATAGCTACTTTTTGGGTTCTTATAGCTAATTTTTGGGTTTTAATAGCAATTTTTGGGTTTTTATGGCTAATTTTTGAGTTTTTCTAACTAATGTCTAAATTTTCTTGCTAATTTTTGGGTTTCCATGGCTTATTTTTTGGGTATTTCTATCTTAGTTTTGGGTTTTCTAGCTGATTTATGAGTTTTTCTGGCTAATTTTTGGGTTTTTATGGCTAATTTTTGAGTTATTCTACCTAATTTTTGGGTTTCTTAGCAATTTTTGGGTTTTTATAGCTAATTTTTGTGTTTTTATAGCTATTCGTTGAGATTTTATAGCTAGAAAAACTCTGAAAATTAGCTAGAAAAACTCAGAAATTAGCCACAAAAACCCAAAAATTGCTAGAAGAACCCGAAAATTAGCTAGAAAAACCCAAAAATTAGCCATAAATCCCAAATATTAGCCATAAAACCCAAAAATAAGCTACAAAAAATCAGAAATTAGCTAGAGAAACTCAGAAATTAGCCACAAAAACCAATTGTTGGAAAAAACCAAAAATTAGCTTTAAAACTCAAAAATTAGCCACAAAATCTCGAAAATTAGCCATGAAAACTCAAAAATTAGCCGCAAAAACTCAAAAATTAGACATAAAAACCCACCAATTAGCCATAAAAACCAAAAAATTAACCATAAAACCCAAAAATTGTTAGAAAAACCCAAAAATTAGCTGGAGAACCTCAAAAATTAGCCATAAAAACCCAAAAATTAGACATAAAATCCGAATATTAGCTAGAGAAACTCATAAATTAGCTAGAGACACTCAGAAATCAGCTAGAAAATCTCAAAAATTAGCCACAAAAACCCATAAATTGGCTGGAAAAACTCAAAATTTAGCCATAGAACCCAAACATTAGCTAGAAAAACTCGAGAATCAGGTAGATAAACTTGGGAATTAGCCACATGAACCCAAAAATTGCTATAAAAACCCATCAATTAGCTAGAAAAACTCAAAAATTTCTAGAAAAACAAAAAATTAGCTCGGAAAACCCAGAAATTAGCCATAAAAACCCAAAAATTAGCCAGAAAAACTCAACAATTAGCCACAAAAACCCAAAAATTACTAGAAAACCCAAAAATCAGATAGAATAATCCAGAAAATAAGCCACGGAAACCCAAAAATTAGCCATAAAAACCCAAAATTTAGCCATAAAATCCGAAAATTTGCTAGAGAAACTCATAAATTAGCCATAAAAACCCAAAAATTAGCTATAAAACCCACAAATCATCTAGATAAACCCAAAAATTAGCCAGAAAAACTCAAAAATTTGCTAGAAAATCAAAAATAGATAGAAAAACTCGAAAATTGGCCATAAAAACTCAAAAATTAGCCACCTAAACCCAAAAATTGCTAGAAAACCCAAAAATCAGATAGAATAATCCAGAAAATAAGCCACGGAAACCCAAAAATTAGCCATAAAAACCCAAAATTTAGACATAAAATCCGAAAATTAACTAGAGAAACTCATAAATTAGCCATAAAAACCCAAAAATTAGCTATAAAACCCACAAATCATCTAGATAAACCCAAAAATTAGCCAGAAAAATTCAAAAATTAGCTAGAAATTCAAAAATAGATAGAAAAACTCGAAAATTGGCCATAAAAACTCAAAAACTAGCCACCTAAACCCAAAAATTGCTAGAAAACCCAAAACTCAGATAGAAAAATCCAAAAATAAGCCATAAAAACCCAAAAATTTGCTAGAAAAACTCAGAAATTAGCCACAAAACCCAAAAATTGTTAGAAATACCTAAAAATTGGATATAAAAACTCGTAAAATAGCTATAAAACCCAAAAATTAGCTTGAAAAACCCAAAAATTAGCCATAGAAACCCAAAAATTAGCCATAAAAACCCAAAAATTAGCCATTAAAACCCAAAAATTGGTTAGAAAAACTTAAAATTTAGCCATAAAACCCGAACTTTAGCTGGAAAAACTCAAGAATCACGTAGCAAAACTTGGAAATTAGCCACATAAACCCAAAAATTGCTAGAAAACAAAAAAATTAGCTTGAAAAACCCAGAAATTAGCAATAAAAACCCAAAAATTAGCCAGAAAAACTCAAAACTTAGCCACAAAACCCCAAAAATTGCTAGAAAACCCAATAATCAGATAGAAAAATCCAAAAAAATTAAGCCATAAAAACCCAAAAATTAGCTAGAAAAACTCAGAAATTAGCCATAAAACCCAAAAATTGGTATAAAAACCTAAAAATTAGCTATAAAAGCTCATAAAATAGCTATAAAACCCAAAAATTTGCTAGGAAAACTCAAAAATTAGCCATAAAACCCAAAATTTACCAAGAAAAACTCGAAAATTAGCTAGAAAAATTCGAAAATTAGCTAGAAAAACTCAGAAATTAGTCACAAAACCCAAAAATTGTTAGAAAAACCCAAAAATTAGCTATAAAATCTCAAAAAGTAGCCATAAAACTCATAAATTAGCCATAAAAACTCAAAAATTAGCGATAAAAAATCAAAAATTAGCTATAAAACCCAAAATTTACCAAGAAAAACTCGAAAATTAGCTAGAAAAATTCGAAAATTAACTAGAAAAACTCAGAAATTAGCCACAAAAACCCAACAGTCAGCTAGAAAAACTCAGAAAATAGTCACAAAACCCACAAATTGTTAGAAAAACCAAAAAATTAGATATAAAAACTCAAAAAATAGCTATAAAACTCATAAATTAGCTATAAAAACCCAAGAATTAGCTATACAACCCAAGCATAAGCTAGAAAACCTCAAAAATTAGCCATAAAAACCCAAAAATTGGCTAGAAAAACTCAAAATTTAGCCATAAAACCCGAACTTTAGCTAAATTTCGAGTTTTTCTAGCTAATTTTTGAATTCTTCTGGCTAATTTTTGGGTTTTATAGCTATCCTTTGAGTTTTTATGGCTGGAAAAACTCTGAAAATTAGCTAGAAAAACTCAGAAATTAGCCTCAAAAACCCAAAAATTAGCTACAAAAACTCGGAAATTAGCTAGAAAAACTCAAAAATTAGCCATAAAAACCCAACAGTCAGCTAGAAAAACTCAGAAATTAGCCATAAAACCCAAAAATTGGTATAAAAACCTAAAAATTAGCTATAAAAGCTCATAAAATAGCTATAAAACCCAAAAATTTGCTAGGAAAACTCAAAAATTAGCCATAAAACCCAAAATTTACCAAGAAAAACTCGAAAATTAGCTAGAAAAATTCGAAAATTAGCTAGAAAAACTCAGAAATTAGCCACAAAAACCCAACAGTTAGCTAGAAAAACTCAGAAAATAGTCACAAAACCCAAAAATTGTTAGAAAAACCAAAAAATTAGATATAAAAACTCAAAAAATAGCTATAAAACTCATAAATTAGCTATAAAAACCCAAGAATTAGCTATACAACCCAAAAATTAGCTAGAAAACCTCAAAAATTAGCCATAAAAACCCAAAAATTGGCTAGAAAAACTCAAAATTTAGCCATAAAACCCGAACTTTGGCTAAATTTCGAGTTTTTCTAGCTAAGTTTTGAATTCTTCTGGCTAATTTTTGGGTTTTATAGCTATCCTTTGAGTTTTTATAGTTTTTATAGCTAGAAAAACTCAGAAATCAGCCTCAAAAACACAAAAATTGCTAGAACTCGAAAATTAGCTAGAAAAACCAAAAAAAAATTAGCCATAAAACCCAAATATTAGCCATAAAACCCAAAAATTAGCCACAAAAACTCGGAAATTAGCTAGAAAAATCCAAAAATTAGCGATAAAAACTCAAAAAGTATCTATAAAACTCAAAAAATAGCCATAAAACCCAAAAACTAGCCAGAAGAACTCGAAAATTAGCCAAGAAAACTCAGAAATTAGCCATAAAAACCCAAAAATTAGCTATAAAACCCTCAAATTAGCAGGAAAAACTCAAAAATTAGCCATAAAAACTAAAAAATTAGCCACAAAAACCCAAAAATTAGCCATAAAAACCCAAAAATTAGCTATAAAACCCACAAATCAGCTAGAAAAACCCAAAATTAGCCAGAAAAACTCAAAAATTAGCTAGAAAATCAAAAATTAGATAGAAAAACTCGAAAAATGGCCATGAAAACTCAAAAATTAGCCACCTAAACCCAAAAATTGCTAGAAAACCCAAAACTCAGATAAAAAAATCCAAAAAATGAGCCTAAAAACCCAAAAATTTGCTGGAAAAACTCAAAAATTAGCCACAAAACCCAAAAATTTGTAGAAAAACCTAAAAATTACCTATAAAAACTCGTAAAATAGCTATAAAACCCAAAAATTAGCCATAGAAACCCAAAAATTAGCCATAAAATCCCAAAAATCAGCTAGATCACTCAAACATTAGCTAGAAAAACTCAAAAATTAGCCATCGAAACCCAAAAATTTGCTATAAAATTCCAAAGATTAGCTATGAAACCCATAAATTTTTGGGTTTTATAGCTACTTTTTGAGTTTTTATAGCTAATTTTTGAATTTTTCTGGCTAATTTTTGGGTTTAATAGCTATTCTTCGAGTTTTTATAGTTTTTATAGCTAGAAAAACTCAGAAATTAGCCTCAAAAACTCAAAAATTGCTAGAACTCGAAAATTAGCTAGAAAAACCCAAAAAATTAGCCATAAAACCCAAACATAAGCCATAAAACCCAAAAATTAGCTACAAAAACTCGGAAATTACCTAGAAAAACTCAAAAATTAGCCATAAAAACCCAAAAATTAGCTAGAAAACCCTCAAATTAGCTGGAAAAACTCAAAAATTAGTCATAAAAACTCAAAAACTCTGAAAATTAGCTAGAAAAACTCAGAAATTAGCCTCAAAAACCCAAAAATTGCTTGAACTCGAAAATTAGCTGGAAAAACCCAAAAAAATTAGCCATAAAACGCAAAGATTAGCCATAAAAACCCGAACTTTAGCTAGAAAAACTCAAGAATCAGGTAGAAAAACTTGGAAATTAGCCACATAAACCCAAAAATTGCTAGAAAACAAAAAAATTAGCTTGAAAAACCCAGAAATTAGCCATAAAAACCCAAAAATTAGCCAGAAAAACTCAAAAATTAGCCACAAAAACCCAAAAATTGCTAGAAAACCCAATAATTAGCCATAAAAACTCAGAAATTAACCACAAATCTCAAAAATTTTTGGGTTTTTGTGGCTAATTTCTGAGTTTCTCTAGCTAATTTTTAGAGTTTTTCTAGCTATAAAATCTCGAAGAATAGCTATAAAACCCAAAAATTAGCCAGAAAAATTCTAACATTCCTAACTAACACTAACATTCCTAGAAAAACTCAGAAATTAGCCTCAAAAACCCAAAAATTGCTAGAACTCGAAAATTAGCTAGAAAAACCCAAAAAAATTAGCCATAAAACCCAAATATTAGCCATAAAACCCAAAAATTAGCTACAAAAACTCGGAAATTAGCTGGAAAAACTCAAAAATTAGCCATAAAAACCCAACAGTCAGCTAGAAAAACTCAGAAATTAGCCATAAAACCCAAAATTTACCAAGAAAAACTCAAAAATTAGCTAGAAAAATTCGAAAATTAGCTAGAAAAACTTAGAAATTAGTCACAAAACCCAAAAATTGTTAGAAAAACCCAAAAATTAGCTATAAAATCTCAAAAAGTAGCCATAAAACTCATAAATTAGCCATAAAAACTCAAAAATTAGCGATAAAAAATCAAAAATTAGCCATAAAACCCAAAATTTACCAAGAAAAACTCGAAAATTAGCTAGAAAAATTCGAAAATTAGATAGAAAAACTCAGAAATTGGCCACAAAAACCCAACAGTCAGCTAGAAAAACTCAGAAAATAGTCACAAAACCCAAAAATTGTTAGAAAAACCAAAAAATTAGATATAAAAACTCAAAAAATAGCTATAAAACACATAAATTAGCTATAAAAACCCAAGAATTAGCTATACAACCCAAACATTAGCTAGAAAACCTCAAAAATTAGCCATAAAAACCCAAAAATTGGCTAGAAAAACTCAAAATTTAGCCATAAAACCCGAACTTTAGCTAAATTTCGAGTTTTTCTAGCTAATTTTTGAATTCTTCTGGCTAATTTTTTTGGGTTTTATAGCTATTTTTTGAGTTTTTATAGCTAACTGTTGGGTTTTTCTAACAATTTTTAGGGTTTTATGGCTAATTTTTGGGTTTTTATGTCTAATTTTTGAGTTTTTGTGGCTAATGTTTGAGTTTTTATGGCTAATTTTTGAGTTTTTGTGGCTAATTTTTGAGTTTTTATGGCTAATTGTTGAGTTTCTCTATCTAATCTTTGAGTTTTATGGCTAATTTTTGGGTTTTTATGGCTAATTTTTGGGTTTCTGTGGCTTATTTTCTGGATTTTTCTATCTGATTTTTGCGTTTTCTAGCAATTTTTGGGATTTTGTGGCTAATTGTTGAGTTTTTCTGGCTAATTTTTGGGTTTTTATGGCTGATTTCTGGGTTTTTCAAGCTAATTTTTTGGTTTTCTAGAAATTTTTGGGTTTTTCTAGCTAATTGATGGGTTTTTCTAGCAATTTTTGGGTCTATGTGGCTAATTTCCAAGTCTATCTACCCGATTCTTGAGTTTTTCTAGCTAATGTTTGGGTTCTATCGCTAATTTTTGAGTTTTTCTAGCTAACTTATGAGTGTCTCTAGCAAATTATGAGTTTCTCTTGCTAATTTTTGGGTTTCTATGGCTAATTTTTGAGGTTTTCCAGCTGATTTTTGGGTTGTATAGCTATTTTTTGAGTTTTTATATCTAATTTTTGGGGTTTTCTAACAATTTTTGGGTTTTGTGATTATTATCTGAGTTTATCTAGCTGACTGTTGGATTTTTGTGGCTAATTTCTGAGTTTTTCCAGCTAATTTTCGAATTTTTCTAGCTAATTTTCGAGTTTTTCTTGGTAACTTTTGGGTTTTATGGCTAATTTTTGAGTTTTCCTAGCTAATTCCTGGGTTTTAAAACTATTTTTTGAGTTTGAGCTAACTGTTGGGTTTTTCTAACAATTTTTAGGGTTTTATGGCTAATTTTATGATTTTTATGGCTAATTTGTGGGTTTTGGGTTTTTATGTCTGATTTTTGAGTTTTTGTGGCTAATTTTGAGTTTTTATGGCTAATTTTTGAGTTTTTGTGGCTAACTTTTGAGTTTTTATGACTAATTTTTGAGTTTTTGTGGTTAATTTCTGAGTTTTTATGGCTAATTGTTGAGTTCCTTTTATAGCTACTTTTTGGGTTTTTATAGCTAATTTTTGAATTTTTCTGACTGAATTAGCTGGGAAATCTGAAAAATTAGCCACAAAAACCCATAAATTGGCTAGAAAAACTAAAAATTTAGCCATAGAACCCAAACATTAGCTAGAAAAACTCAAGAATCAGGTGGATAAACTTGGAAATTAGCCACATAAACCCAAAAACTGCTAGAAAAACCCATCAATTAGCTAGAAAAACCCAATAATTTCTAGAAAACCAAAAAATTAGCTTGAAAAACCCAGAAATTAGCCATAAAAACCCAAAAATTAGCCAGAAAAACTCAACAATTAGCCACAAAATCCCAAAAATTGCTAGAAAACGCAAAAATTAGCCATAAAACTCAAAGATTAGCTAGAGAAACTCAACAATTAGACATAAAAACATAAAAATTAGCCACAAAAATCCAAAAATTAGCCATAAAACCCTAAAAATTGTTAGAAAAACCCAACAGTTAGCTATAAAAACTCAAAAAATAGCTATAAAACCCAGAAATTAGCTAGGAAAACTCAAAAATTAGCCATAAAACCCAAAATTTACCAAGAAAAACTTGAAAATTAGCTAGAAAAATTCGAAAATTAGCTAGAAAAACTCAGAAATTAGCCACAAAAACCCAACAGTCAGCTAGAAAAACTTGGAAATCAGCCACAAAAACCCAAAAATTGCTAGAAAAACCCAAAAATTAGCTATAAAAACCCAAAAATTAGCTATAAAAACCCAAAAATTAGCCAGAAAAACAAAACATTAGCTAAAAAAAACCCTAAAATCAGCTAGAATAACTCGAAAACTAACCACATAAACCCAAAAATTAACCATTAAAACTCAACAATTAGCCATAAAAACTCGAAAATTAGCCACAGAAACTCAATAATTAGCCATAAAAACTCAAAAATTAGCCACAAAAACCCACAAATTTGCCATAAAACCCAAAAATTGTTAGAAAAACCCAAAAATTAACTATAAAAACTCAACAATTAGCCAGATAAACTCAAAAATTAGCCACAAATACTCAAAAATTAGCCATAAAAACCAAAAAATTAGCCTCAAAACCCAAAAATTGTTAGAAAAACCCATAAATTAGGTGAAAAAACTCAAAAAATAGCCATAAAATCCATAAATTAGCTATAAAAACCCAAAAATTAGCTAAAAAACCTCAAAAATTATCCATAAAAACTCAAAAATTAACCATAAAACACTAACATTAGCTAGAAAAACTCAAGAATTAGGTAGAAAAACTTGGAAAGTAGCCACATAAATCCAAAAATTGCTAGAAAAACCCATCAATTAGCCATAAAAACCCAAAAATTGCAGGAAAACCCAAAAATTAGCCAGAAAAACTCAAAAATTAGCCACAAAACCCAGAAACTGGTAGAAAAACCCAAAAATTAGCAATAAAAACTCGTAAAATAGCTATAAAACCCAAAAATTAACTAGAAAAACCCAAAAATTAGCCATAGAAACCCAAAAATTAGCCATAAAAACCCAAAAATTAGCCAAAAAAACCCAAAAATCAGCTAGAACACTTAAACATTAGCTAGAAAAACTCAAAAATTAGCCATGAAAACCCAAAAATTAGCTATAAAATTCCAAAGATTAGCTATGCAACCCATAAATTTTTGGGTTTTATAGCTACTTTTTGGGTTCTTATAGCTAATTTTTGGGTTTTTATAGCAATTTTTGGGTTTTCATGGCTAATTTTTGAGTTTTTCTAACTAATGTCTAAGTTTTCTTGCTAATTTTTGGGTTTCCATGGCTTATTGTTTGGGTTTTTCTATCTTAGTTTTGGGTTTTCTACCTAATTTTTGAGTTTCTTAGCAATTTTTGGGTTTTTATAGCTAATTTTTGGGTTTTTGTAGCTAATTTTTGGATTTTATGGCTAAATTCTGAGTTTTTCTAGCTAATTTTTGAATTTTTCTGGCTAATTTTTGGGTTTTATAGCTATTCTTTGAGATTTTATAGCTAGAAAAACTCTAAAAATTAGCTAGAAAAACTCAGAAATTAGCCACAAAAACCCAAAAATTGCTAGAAGAACCCGAAAATTAGCTAGAAAAACCCAAAAATTACCCATAAATCCCAAATATTAGCCATAAAACCCAAAAATTAGCTACAAAAACTAAAAAATTAAAAACCCACAAATTAGCCATAAAAACCAAAAAATTAGCCAAAAAACCCTAAAAATTGTTAGAAAAACCCAACAGTTAGCTATAAAAACTCGAAAAATAGCTATAAAACCCAGAAATTAGCTGGAAAAACTCAAAAATCAGATAAAAACACAAAAATTAGCTAGAATAACTCGAAAACTAGCCACAGAAACCCAAAAATTAGCCATAAAAACCCAAAAATTAGCGATAAAACTCAAAAATTAGCTAGAGAAACTCAACAATTAGCCATAAAAACTCAAAAATTAGTCACAAAAACTCAAAAATTAGCCATGAAAACCCAAAAATTAGCCACAAAATCCCAAAAATTAGCTATAAAACCCACAAATTAGCTAGAAAAACTCAACAATTAGCCATAAGAACTCAAAGATTAGCCTCAGAAACTCAAAAATTAGCCATAAAAACCCACAAATTAGCCATAAAAATCAAAAAATTAGCCATGAAACCCAAAAATTGTTAGGAAAACCAAAAAATTAGCTATAAAAACTCAAAAATTAGCCATGAAAACTCAAAAATTAGCCATAAAAACTCAAAAATTAGCGATAAAAAATCAAAAATTAGCCATAAAACCCAAAATTTACCAAGAAAAACTCGAAAATTAGCTAGAAAAATTCGAAAATTAGCTAGAAAACTTCAGAAATTAGTCACAAAAATCCAACAGTCAGCTAGAAAAACTCAGAAAATAGTCACAAAACCCAAAAATTATTAGAAAAACCTAAAAATTAGATATAAAAACTCAAAAAATAGCTATAAAACTCATGAATTAGCTATAAAAACCCAAGAATTAGCTATACAACCCAAAAATTAGCTAGAAAACCTCAAAAATTAGCCATGAAAATCCAAAAATTAGTCATAAAACTCAAAATTAGCTAGAGAAACTCAACAATTAGCCATAAAAACTCAGAAATTAACCACAAAAACTCAAAAATTTTTGGGTTTTTGTGGCTAATTTCTGAGTTTTTCTAGCTAATTTTTAGAGTTTTTCTAACTATAAAAACTCAAAGAATAGCTATAAAACCCAAAAATTTGCCAGAAAAATTCTAAAATTAGCTAGAAAAACTCAATATTTAGGCATAAAATCCAAAAATTAGCTAGAAAAACCCATAAATTAGCTATAAAAACCCAAAAATTGCTAAAAAACCCAAAAATTAGTTAGAAAAACTCAAAAATTAGCCATAAAAACCCAAAAATTGCTATAAAAACCCAAAAATTAGCTATAAGAACCCAAAAAGTAGCTATAAAACCCAAAAATTTATGGGTTTCATAGCTAATCTTTGGAATGTTATAGTTAATTTTTGGGTTTTCATGGCTAATTGTTGAGTTTTTCTAGCTAATGTTCAAGTGTTCTAGCTAATTTTTGAGTTTTTATGGCTAATTTTTGGGTTTTTCTAGTTAATTTTTGGGTTTTATAGCTATTTTACGAGTTTTTATTGCTAATTTTTAGGTTTTTCTACCAATTTTTGAGTTTTTATGGCTAGATTTTGAGATTTTATAGCTAATTTCTGGGTTTTTTCAGCTAATTTTTGGGATTTTCTAACAATTTTTGGTTTTATGGCAAATTTTTTGGTTTTCATGGCTAATTTTTGAGTTTTTTGTGGCTAATTTTTGAGTTTATATGGCTAATTGTTGAGTTTTTCTAGCTAATTTGTGGGTTTTCTAGCTGATTTTTGGGTTTTTATGGCTAATTTTTAGGTTTTTGTGGCTAACTTTTGGGTTTTTGTAGCTAATTTTTGAGTTTTTATGGCTAATTATTGAGTTTCTGTGGCTAATTTTTGAGATTTTATGGCTAATTGTTGAGTTTTTATGGCTAATTTTTGGGTTTATGTGGCTAGTTTTCGAGTTATTCTAGCTGATTTTTGGGTTTTTTTAGCTAATGTTTTGTTTTTCTGGCTAATTTTTGGGTTTTTATAGCTAATTTTTGGGTTTTTCTAGCAATTTTTGGGTTTTTGTGGCTGATTTTCAAGTTTTTCTACCTGATTCTTGAGTTTTTCTAGCTAATGTTTGGGTTTTATGGCTAATTTTTGAGTTTTTCTAGCTAATTTCTGAGTGTCTCTAGCTATCTTCTGAGTTTCTCCAGCTAATTTCCGGGTTTTATGGCTAATTTTTGGGTTTTTATGGCTAATTTTTGGGTTTTTATGGCTAATTTTTGGGTTTTTATAGCTAATTTATGAGTTTTATAGCTATTTTTTGGGTTTTTGTGGCTAATTTCCAAGTTTTTCTACCTGATTCTTGAGTTTTTCTAGCCAACTTATGGGTTTTTGTGGCTAATTTTTGAGTTTTTCTAGCTAATTCCTGAGTTTCTCTAGCTAATTTATTTGTTTCTCTAGCTAATTTTTGAGGTTTTCTAGCTAATTTTTGGGTTTTATAGCTATTTTTTGAGTTTTATAGCTATTTTTTAAGTTTTTATAGTTAATGTTTGGGTTTTTCTAACAATTTTTGGGTTTTGTGACTAATTTCTGAGTTTTTCTAGCTGACTGTTGGGTTTTTGTGGATAATTTCTGAGTTTTTCTAACTAATTTTCGAGTTTTTCTTGCTAAATTTTGGGTTTTATAGCTAATTTTTGAGTTTTTATGGCTAATTTTTGAGTTTTTCTAGCTAGTTTCTGGGTTTCATAGCAATTTTTCGAGTTTTTATAGCTAATTTTTGGGTTTTTCCAACAATTTTTGGGTTTTATGGCTAATTTTTTGGTTTTTATGGCTAATTTGTGGATTTTTATGCCTAATTTTTGTGATTTTGTGGCTAATTGTTGAGTTTTTCTAGCTAATTTTTGTGTTTTATAGCTAATTTTTGAGTTTTTATGGCTAATTGTTGAGTTTCTCTAGCTAATCTTTGAGTTTTATGGCTAATTTTTGGGTTTTTATGGCTAATTTTTGGGTTTCTGTGGCTTATTTTCTGGATTTTTCTATCTGATTTTCGGGTTTTCTAGCAATTTTTGGGTTTTTGTGGCTAATTGTTGAGTTTTTCTAGCTAATATTTGGGTTTTATGGCTAAATTTTGAGTTTTCCTAGCCAATTTATGGGTTTTTGTGTCTAATTTTTGAGTCTTTCTAGCTAATTTCTGAGTGTCTCTAACTAATTTATTAGTTTCTCTACCTAATTTTCGGATTTTATGGCTAATTTTTGGGTTTTTATGGCTAATTTTTGAGGTTTTCTAGCTAATTTTAGGGTTGTATAGCTAATTCTTGGGTTTTTATAGCTAATTTATGACTTTTATAGCAATTGTTTGAGTTTTTATATCTAATTTTTGGGTTTTTCTAACAATTTTTGGGTGACTATTTTCTGAGTTTTTCTAGCTGACTGTTGGGTTTTTGTGGCTAATTTCTGAGTATTTCTAGCTAACTTTCGAATTTTTCTAGCTAATTTTCGAGTTTGTCTTGGTAAATTTTGGGTTTTATGGCTAATTTTTGAGTTTTCCTAGCTAATTTCTGGGTTTTAAAACTATTTTTTGAGTTTTTATAGCTAACTGTTGGGTTTTTTCTAACAATGTTTAGGGTTTTATGACTAATTTTTTGATTTTTATGGCTAATTTGTGGGTTTTTATGTCTAATTTTTGAGTTTTTGTGGCTAATTTTTCAGTTTTTATGGCTAATTTTTGAGTTTTTGTGGTTAATTTCTGAGTTTTTATGGCTAATTGTTGAGTTTCTTTTATAGCCACTTTTTGGGTGTTTATAGCTAATTTTTGAATTTTTCTGGCTAAATTAGCTGGAAAACCTCAAAAATTAGCCATGAAAACCCAAAAATCAGCCATAAAATCCGAAAATTAGCTAGAGAAACTCATAAATTAGCTAGAGACACTCAGAAATTAGCTAGAAAAACTCAAAAATTAGCCACAAAAACCCATAAATTGGCTAGAAAAACCCGGATTTTTGCCATAGAACCCAAACATTAGCTAGAAAAACTCAAGAATCAGGTAGATAAACTTGGAAATTAGCCACATAAACCCAAAAACTGCTAGAAAAACCCATCAATTAGCTAGAAAAACCCAAAAATTTCTAGAAAACCAAGAAATTAGCTTGAAAAACCCAGAAATTAGCCATAAAAACCCAAAAATTAGCCAGAAAAACTCAACAATTAGCCACAAAATCCCGAAAATTGCTAGGAAAAATGCAAAAATTAGCCATAAAACTCGAAGATTAGCTAGAGTTACTCAACAATTAGCCATAAAAACTCAACACTTAGCCACAAAAACTCAAAAATTAGCCATAAAAACTCAAACATTAGCCACAAAAACCAATTGTTGGAAAGACCCAAAAATTAGCCATAAAACTCAAAATTAGCTAGAGAAACTCAACAATTAGCCATAAAAACTCAGAAATTAACCACAAAAACTCAAAAATTTTTGGGTTTTTGTGGCTAATTTCTGAGTTTTTCTAGCTAATTTTTAAGTATTCTAGCTAATTTTTGGGTTTCTATGGCTAATTTTTGGGTTTTTATGGCTAATTTTTTGATTTTTATGGCTAATTTGTGGGTTTTTATGTCTAATTTTTGAGTTTTTGTGGCTAATTTTTGAGTTTTTATGGCTAATTTTTGAGTTTTTGTGGTTAATTTCTGAGTTTTTATGGCTAATTTTTGAGTTTCTTTTATAACTACTTTTTGGGTTTTTATAGCTAATTTTTGAATTTTTCTGGCTGAATTAGCTGGAAAACCTCAAAAATTAGCCATGAAAACCCAAAAATTAGCCATAAAATCCGAAAATTAGCTAGAGAAACTCATAAATTAGCTAGAGACACTCAGAAATTAGCTAGAAAAACTCAAAAATTAGCCACAAAAACCCAAAAATTGGCTAGAAAAACTCAAAATTTAGCCATAGAACCCAAACATTAGCTAGAAAAACTCAAGAATCAGGTAGATAAACTTGGAAATTAGCCACATAAACCCAAAAACTGCTAGAAGAACCTTAAAATTAGCTAGAAAAACCCAAACATTAGCCATAAAACCCAAATATTAGCCATGAAACCCAGAAATTAGCTACAAAACTCAGAAATTAGCTAGAAAAACTCAGAAATTAGCCACAAAAACCAATTGTTGGAAAAACCCAGAAATTAGCTCTAAGAACTAAAAAATAAGCTGAAAAACCCAAAAATTTGCTAGAATAACTCGAAAACTAACCATAAAAACCCAAAAATTAGACATAAAACTCAAAAATTAGCCACAAAAACTCAAAAATTAGACATAAAAACTCACAAATTAGCCATAAAAATTAAAAAATTAGCCATAAAACCCTAAAAATTGTTAGAAAAACCCAACAGTTAGCTATAAAAACTCAAAAAATAAATTTAAAACCCAGAAATTAGCTAGGAAAACTAAAAATTAGCCATAAAACCCAAAATTTACCAAGAAAAACTAGAAAACTAGCTAGAAAAATTCGAAAATTAGCTAGAAAAACTCAGAAATTAGCCACAAAAACCCAACAGTAAGCTAGAAAAACTTATAAAATAGTCACAAAACCCTAGAAATTGCTAGAAAAACCCAGAAGTTAGCTATAAAAACTCAAAAATTAGCTATAAAACACACAAATTGGCAAGAAAAACTCAACAATTAGGCGTAAAAACTCAAAAATTAGCCGCAAAAACTCAAAAATTAGCCATAAAAACCCACAAATTAGCCATAAAAACCAAAAAATTAACCATAAAACCCAAAAATTGTTAGAAAAAAACTCAAAAAATAGCTATAAAACCCAGAAACTAGCTTGAAAAACTCAGAAATCAGCCATAAAAACTCAAAAATTAGCTATAAAACCCAAAATTTAGCAAGAAAAACTCGAAAATTGGTTAGAAAAACTCAGAAATTAGCCACAAAAACCTAACAGTCAGCTAGAAAAACTCAGAAATTAGTCACAAAACCCAAAAATTGTTAGAAAAACCCAAACATAAGCTATAAAAACCCAAAAATTAGCTATACAACCCAAAAATTAGCTAGAAAACCTCGAAAATTAGCTAGAGAAACGAAGAAATTAGCTAGAGAAACTCAGAAATTAGCTAGAAAAACTCAACAATCAGCCACAAAAATCCATAAATTGGCTAGAAAAACTCAAGAATCAGGTAGAAAAACTTGGAAATTAGCCACAAAAACCAATTGTTGGAAAAACCCAGAAATTAGCTTCAAGAACTCAAAAATTGGCAATAAAACCCAAAACTTAGCAATAAAACTCAAAATTAGCTAGAGAAACTCAACAATTAGCCATAAAAATTCAGAAATTAACCACAAAAACTCAAAAATTAGCCATAAAAACTTAAAAATTAGCCACAAAAACTCAAAAATTAGACATAAAAACCCACAAATTAGCCATAAAAACCAAAAAATTAGCCAAAAAACCCTAAAAATTGTTAGAAAAACCCAACAGTTAGCTATAAAAACTCAAAAAATAGCTATAAAACCCAGAAATTAGCTAGGAAAACTCAAAAATTAGCCATAAAACCCAAAATTTACCAAGAAAAACTCGACAATTAGCTAGAAAAATTCGAAAATTAGCTAGAAAAACTCGGAAATTAGCCACAAAAACCCAACAGTCAGCTAGAAAAACTCAGAAAATAGTCACAAAACCCAAAAATTGTTAGAAAAACCCAAAAATTAGATATAAAAACTCAAAAAATAGCTATAAAACTCATAAATTAGCTATAAAAACCCAAGAATTAGCTATACAACCCAAGAATTAGCATAAAAAATCAAAAATTAGCCACAAAAACTCAAAAATTAGACATAAAAACCCAAAAATTAGCCATAAAACCAAAAAATCAGCAATAAAACCCTAAAAATTGTTGGAAAAACATATAAATTAGCTGAAAAAACTCAAAAAATAGCCATAAAATTCATAAATTAGCTATAAACACCCGAAAATTAGCTATACAACCCAAAAATTAGCTATGAAACCTCAAAAATTAGCCATAAAAACTCAAAAAATTAACCATAAAACCCAAACATTAGCTAGAAAAACTCAAGAATCAGGTAGAAAAACTTGGAAAGTAGCCACATAAATCCAAAAATTGCTAGAAAAACCCATCAATTAGCTATAAAAACCCAAAAATTGCAAGAAAACCCAAAAATTATCCAGAAAAACTCAAAAATTAGCCACAAAAACCCAGAAATTGCTAGAAAATTAAAAAATCAGATAGAAAAATCCAAAAAATAAGCCATGAAAACCAAAAAATTATCTAGAAAAACGCAGAAATTAGCCACAAAACCCAAAAACTGGTTAAAAAACCTAAAAATTAGCAATAAAAACTCGTAAAATAGCTATAAAACCCAAAAATTAACTAGAAAACCCAAAAATTAGCCATAGAAACCCAAAAATTAGCCATAAAAACCCAAAAATTAGCCATAAAAACCCAAAAATTAGCTAGAACACTTAAACATTAGCTAGAAAAACTCAAAAATTAGCCATGAACACCCAAAAATTAGCCATAAAATTCCAAAGATTAGCTATGAAACTATAAATTCTTGGGTTTAATAGCTACTTTTTGGGTTCTTATAGCTAATTTTTGGGTTTTTATAGCAATTTTTGGATTTTTATGGCTAATTTTTGAGTTTTTCTAACTAATTTCTTCACTAATTAGCTTCAAAACTCAAAAATTAGCCACAAAAACTCGAAAATTAGCCATGAAAACTCAAAAATTTGCCATAAAAAATCATAAAACCCAAAATTCACCAAGAAAAACTCGAAAATTAGCTAGAAAAATTCGAAAATTAGCTAGAAAAACTCAAAAATTAGTCACAAAAACCCAACAGTCAGCTAGATAAACTCAGAAAATAATCACAAAACCCAAAAATTGTTAGAAAAACCCAAAAATTAGATATAAAAACTCAAAAAATAGCTATAAAACTCATAAATTAGCTATAAAAACCCAAGAATTAGCTATACAACCCAAAAATTAGCTAGAAAACCTCAAAAATTAGCTAGAGAAACAAATAAATTAGCTAGAGAAACTCAGAAATTAGCTAGAAAAACTCAAAAATTAGCCACAAAAACCCATAAATTGGCTAGAAAAACTCAAGAATCAGGTAGAAAAACTTAAAATTAGCCATAAAAACCCAAAAATCAGCCATAAAATCCGAAAATTAGCTAGAGAAACTCATAAATTAGCCAGAGACACTCAGAAATTAGCTAGAAAATCTCAAAAATTAGCCACTAAAACCCATAAATTGGATAGAAAAACTCAAAATTTAGCCATAAAACCCAAACATTAGCTAGAAAAACTCAAGAATCAGGTAGATAAACTTGGAAATTAGCCACATAAACCCAAAAATTGATAGAAAAACCCATCAATTAGCTATAAAAACCCAAAAATTAGCCAGAAAAACTCGACAATTAGCCACAAAAACCCAGAAATTGCTAGAAAATTCAAAAATCAGATAGAAAAATCCAAAAAATAAGCCTTAAAAACCCAAAAATTAGCTAGAAAAACTCAGAAATTAGCCACAAAACCCAAAAATTTGTAGAAAAACCTAAAAATTAGCTATAAAAACTCGTAAAATAGCTATAAAACCCAAAAATTAGCCATAGAAACCCATAAATTAGCCATAAAATCCCAAAAATTAGCCATAAAGCTTCAAAAGTTAGCTAGAACACTTAAACATTAGCTAGAAAAACTCAAAAATTAGCCATCGAAACCCAAAAATTAGCTATAAAATTCCAAAGATTAGCTATGAAACCCATAAATTTTTGGGTTTTATAGCTACTTTTTGGGTTTTTATAGCTAATTTTTGGGTTTTTATAGCTAATTTTTGAGTTATTCTACCTTATTTTTGGGTTTCTTAGCAATATTTGGGTTTTTATAGTTAATTTTGTGTTTTTCTAGCTAATTTTTGGATTTTATGGCTTAATTCTGAGTTTTTCTAGCTAATTTTTGAATTTTTCTGGCTAATTTTTGGGTTTTTATGGCTAATTTTTGGATTTTTATGGCTAATTTTTGAGTTATTCTACCTAATTTTTGGGTTTCTTAGCAATTTTTGGGTTTTTATAGCTAATTTTTGGGTTTTTTTTAGCTAATTTTTGGATTTTATGGCCAAATTCTGAGTTTTTCTAGCTAATTTTTGAATTTTTCTGGCTAATTTTTGGGTTTTATAGCTATTCTTTGAGATTTTATAGCTAGAAAAACTCTAAAAATTAGCTAGAAAAACTCAGAAATTAGCCACAAAAACCCAAAAATTGCTAGAAGAACCCGAGAATTAGCTAGAAAAAATCCCAAATATTAGCCATAAAACCCAAAAATTAGCTACAAAAACTCAGAAATTAGCCGCAAAAACTCAAAAATTAGACATAAAAACCCACAAATTAGCCATAAAAACCAAAAAATTAGCCATAAAACCCTAAAAATTGTTAGAAAAACCCAACAGTTAGCTATAAAAACTCGAAAAATAGTTATAAAACCCAGAAATTAGCTGGAAAAACTCAAAAATCAGATAAAAACTCAAAAATTAGCTAGAATAACTCGAAAACTAGCCACAGAAACCCAAAAATTAGCCATAAAAACCCAAAAATTAGCGATAAAACTCAAAAATTAGCTAGAGAAACTCAACAATTAGCCAAAAAAACTCAAAAATTAGTCACAAAAACTCGAAAATTAGCCATGAAAACCCAAAAATTAGCCACAAAATCCCAAAAATTAGCTATAAAACCCACAAATTAGCTAGAAAAACTCAACAATTAGCCATAAGAACTCAAAAATTAGCCTCAAAAACTCAAAAATTAGCTATAAAAACCCACAAATTAGCCATAAAAATCAAAAAATTAGCCATGAAACCCAAAAATTGTTAGAAAAACCCGAAAATTAGCTATAAAAACTCAACAATTAGCCATGAAAACTCAAAAATTAGCCATAAAAACTCAAAAATTAGCGATAAAAATTCAAAAATTAGCCATAAAACCCAAAATTTACCAAGAAAAACTCGAAAATTAGCTAGAAAAATTCGTAAATTAGCTAGAAAAACTCAGAAATTAGTCACAAAAACCCAACAGTCAGCTAGAAAAACTCAGAAAATAGTCACAAAACCCAAAAATTTTTAGAAAAACCTAAAAATTAGATATAAAAACTCAAAAAATAGCTATAAAACTCATAAATTAGCTAGAGAAACTCAACAATTAGCCATAAAAACTCAGAAATTAACCACAAAAACTCAAAAATTTTTGGGTTTTTGTGGCTAATTTTTGAGTTTTTCTAGCTAATTTTTAGAGTTTTTCTAGCTATAAAATCTCAAAGAATAGCTATAAAACCCAAAAATTAGCCAGAAAAATTCTAAAATTAGCTAGAAAAACTCAAAATTTAGCCATAAAATCCAAAAATTAGCTAGAAAACTTGGATATTAGTTAGAAAAACTCAAAAATTAGCCATAAAAACCCAAAAATTGCTATAAAAACCCAAAAATTAGCTATAAAAACCCAAAAAGTAGCTATAAAACCCAAAAATTTATGGGTTTCATAGCTAATCTTTGGAATTTTATAGCTGATTTTTGGGTTTTCATGGCTAATTTTTGAGTTTTTCTAGCTAATGCTTAAGTGTTCTAGCTAATTTTTGGGTTTCTATGGCTAATTTTTGGGTTTTTATGGCTAATTTTTGGGTTTCTATGGCTAATTTTTGGGTTTTTCTAGTTAATTTTTGGGTTTTATAGCTATTTTACGAGTTTTTATTGCTAATTTTTAGGTTTTTCTACCAATTTTTGAGTTTTTATGGCTAGATTTTGAGGTTTTATAGCTTTTTTTTGGGTTTTTTCAGCTAATTTTTGGGATTTCCTAACAATTTTTGGGTTTTATGGCTAATTTTTTGGTTTTCATGGATAATTTTTGAGTTTTTGTGGCTAATTTTTGAGTTTATATGGCTAATTGTTGAGTTTTTCTAGCTAATTTGTGGGTTTTCTAGCTAATTTTTGGGTTTTTATGGCTAATTGTTAGGTTTTTGTGGCTAACTTTTGGGTTTTTGTGGCTAATTTTTGAGTTTTTATGGCTAATTATTGAGTTTCTGTGACTAATTTTTGAGTTTTTATGGCTAATTTTTGGGTTTATGTGGCTAGTTTTCAAGTTATTCTAGCTGATTTTTGGGTTTTTTAAGCTAATGTTTTGTTTTTCTGGCTAATTTTTGGGTTTTCCTAACAATTTTTGGGTTTTATGGCTAATTTTTTGGTTTTCATGGATAATTTTTGAGTTTTTGTGGCTAATTTTTGAGTTTATATGGCTAATTGTTGAGTTTTTCTAGCTAATTTGTGGGTTTTCTAGCTGATTTTTGGGTTTTTATGGCTAATTTTTAGGTTTTTGTGGCTAACTTTTGGGTTTTTGTGGCTAATTTTTGAGTTTTTATGGCTAATTATTGAGTTTCTGTGACTAATTTTTGAGTTTTTATGGCTAATTTTTGGGTTTATGTGGCTAGTTTTCAAGTTATTCTAGCTGATTTTTGGGTTTTTTTAGCTAATGTTTTGTTTTTCTGGCTAATTTTTGGGTTTTCCTAGCTTATTTCTGGGTTTTATAGCTATTTTTTGAGTTTTTATAGCCAACTGTTGGGTTTTTCTAACAATTTCTAGGGTTTTATGGCTAATTTTTGGGTTTCTATGGCTAATGTTTGAGTTTTTTGGCTAATTTTTGAGTTTAAATTAAACCCAAAAATTAGCCAGAAAAATTCTAAAATTAGCTAGAAAACCCAAAACTAAGATAGAAAAACCCAAAAAATAAGCCATGGAAACCCAAAAAATAAGCCATGGAAACCCAAAAATTACCAAGAAAACTCAGACATCAGTTAGAAAAACTCAAAAATTAGCCATAAAAACCCAAAAATTGCTATAAAAACCCAAAAATTAGCTATAAGAACCCAAAAAGTAGCTATAAAACCCAAAAATTTATGGGTTTCATAGCTGATCTTTGGAATTTTATAGCTAATTTTTGGGTTTTCATGGCTAATTTTTGAGTTTTTCTAGCTAATTTCTGAGTTTTTGTAGCTAATTTTTGGGTTTTATGGCTAATATTAGGGATTTATGGCTAATTTCTGAGTTTTTCTAGCTAATTTTTAGAGTTTTTCTAGCTATAAAATCTCAAAGAATAGCTATAAAACCCAAAAATTAGCCAGAAAATTCAAAAATTAGCTAGAAAAACCCAAAAATTAGCTATAAAAACCCAAAAATTGCTAAGAAACCCAAAAATTAGGTAGAATAACTGAAAAATTAGCCATAAAAACCCAAAAATTAGCCAGAAAAACTCAAAAATTAGCTAGAAAACCCAAAACTAAGATAGAAAAACCCAAAAAATAAGCCATGGAAACCCAAAAATTAGCAAGAAAACTTAGAAATTAGTTAGAAAAACTCAAAAATTAGCCATAAAAACCCAAAAATTGCTATAAAAACCCAAAAATTAGCTATAAGAACCCAAAAAGTAGCTATAAAACCCAAAAATTTATGGGTTTCATAGCTAATCTTTGGAATTTTATAGCTGATTTTTGGGTTTTCATGGCTAATTTTTGAGTTTTTCTAGCTAATGCTTAAGTGTTCTAGCTAATTTTTGGGTTTCTATGGCTAATTTTTGGGTTTTTATGGCTAATTTTTGGGTTTCTATGGCTAATTTTTGGGTTTTTCTAGTTAATTTTTGGGTTTTATAGCTATTTTACGAGTTTTTATTGCTAATTTTTAGGTTTTTCTACCAATTTTTGAGTTTTTATGGCTAGATTTTGAGGTTTTATAGCTTTTTTTTGGGTTTTTTCAGCTAATTTTTGGGATTTTCTAACAATTTTTGGGTTTTATGGCTAATTTTTTGGTTTTCATGGATAATTTTTGAGTTTTTGTGGCTAATTTTTGAGTTTATATGGCTAATTGTTGAGTTTTTCTAGCCAATTTGTGGATTTTCTAGCTAATTTTTGGGTTTTTATGGCTAATTTTTAGGTTTTTGTGGCTAACTTTTGGGTTTTTGTGGCTAATTTTTGAGTTTTTATGGCTAATTATTGAGTTTCTGTGGCTAATTTTTGAGTTTTTATGGCTAATTTTTGGGTTTATGTGGCTAGTTTTCAAGTTATTCTAGCTGATTTTTGGGTTTTTTTAGCTAATGTTTTGTTTTTCTGGCTAATTTTTGGGTTTTCCTAGCTTATTTCTGGGTTTTATAGCTATTTTTTGAGTTTTTATAGCCAACTGTTGGGTTTTTCTAACAATTTTTAGGGTTTTATGGCTAATTTTTGGGTTTTTATGGCTAATGTTTGAGTTTTTTTGGCTAATTTTTGAGTTTAAATTAAACCCAAAAATTAGCCAGAAAAATTCTAAAATTAGCTAGAAAACCCAAAACTAAGATAGAAAAACCCAAAAAATAAGCCATGGAAACCCAAAAAATAAGCCATGGAAACCCAAAAATTACCAAGAAAACTCAGACATCAGTTAGAAAAACTCAAAAATTAGCCATAAAAACCCAAAAATTGCTATAAAAACCCAAAAATTAGCTATAAGAACCCAAAAAGTAGCTATAAAACCCAAAAATTTATGGGTTTCATAGCTGATCTTTGGAATTTTATAGCTAATTTTTGGGTTTTCATGGCTAATTTTTGAGTTTTTCTAGCTAATTTCTGAGTTTTTGTAGCTAATTTTTGGGTTTTATGGCTAATATTTGGGATTTATGGCTAATTTCTGAGTTTTTCTAGCTAATTTTTAGAGTTTTTCTAGCTATAAAATCTCAAAGAATAGCTATAAAACCCAAAAATTAGCCAGAAAATTCAAAAATTAGCTAGAAAAACCCAAAAATTAGCTATAAAAACCCAAAAATTGCTAAGAAACCCAAAAATTAGGTAGAATAACTGAAAAATTAGCGATAAAAACCCAAAAATTAGCCAGAAAAACTCAAAAATTAGCTGGAAAACCCAAAACTAAGATAGAAAAACCCAAAAAATAAGCCATGGAAACCCAAAAATTAGCAAGAAAACTTAGAAATTAGTTAGAAAAACTCAAAAATTAGCCATAAAAACCCAAAAATTGCTATAAAAACCCAAAAATTAGCTATAAGAACCCAAAAAGTAGCTATAAAAAACCAAGAATTTATGGGTTTCATAGCTAATCTTTGGAATTTTATAGCTAATTTTTGGGTGTTCATGGCTAATTTTTGAGTTTTTCTAGCTAATGTTTAAGTGTTCTAGCTAATTTTTGGGTTTCTATGGCTAATTTTTGGGTTTTTATGGCTAATTTTAAGTTTTTCTACCTGATTCTTGAGTTTTTCTAGCCAATTTATGGGTTTTTGTGGCTAATTTTTGAGTTTTTCTAGCTAATTTCTGAGTTTCTCTAGCTAATTTATTTGTTTCTCTAGCTAATTTTTGAGGTTTTCTAGCTAATTTTTGGGTTGTATAGCTAATTTTTGGATTTTATAGCTATTTTTTGAGTTTTATAGCTATTTTTTGAGTTTTTATAGTTAATGTTTGGGTTTTTCTAACAATTTTTGGGTTTTGTGACTAATTTCTGAGTTTTTCTAGCTGACTGTTGGGTTTTTGTGGCTAATTTCTGAGTTTTTCTAACTAATTTTCGAGTTTTTCTTGCTAAATTTTGGGTTTTATAGCTAATTTTTGAGTTTTTGTGGCTAATTTTTGAGTTTTTCTAGCTAGCTTCTGGGATTCATAGCTATTTTTTGAGTTTTTATAGCTAATTTTTGGGTTTTTCTAACAATTTTTGGGTTTTATGACTAATTTTTTGATTTTTATGGCTAATTTGTGGGTTTTTATGCCTAATTTTTGTGATGTTGTGGCTAATTGTTGAGTTTTACTAGCTAATTTTTGTGTTTTATAGCTAATCTTTGAGTTTTATGGCTAATTTATGGGTTTTTATAGCTAATTTTTGAATTTTTCTGGCTAAATTAGCTGGAAAACCTCAAAAATTAGCCATGAAAACCCAAAAATTGCTATAAAAACCCAAAAATTAGCTATAAGAACCCAAAAAGTAGCTATAAAACCCAAAAATTTATGGGTTTCATAGCTAATCTTTGGAATTTTATAGCTAATTTTTGGGTTTTCATGGCTAATTTTTGAGTTTTTCTAGCTAATGTTTAAGTATTCTAGCTAATTTTTGGGTTTTTATGGCTGATTTTTGAGTTTTTGTGGCTAATTTTTGAGTTTTTATGGCTAATTTTTGAGTTTTTGTGGTTAATTTCTGAGTTTTTATGGCTAATTGTTGAGTTTCTTTTATAGCTACTTTTTGGGTTTTTATAGCTAATTTTTGAATTTTTCTGGCTGAATTAGCTGGAAAACCTCAAAAATTAGCCATGAAAACCCAAAAATTAACCATAAAATCCGAAAATTAGCTACAGAAACTCATAAATTAGCTAGAGACACTCAGAAATTAGCTAGAAAAACCCAAAAATTAGCCACAAAAACCTAAAAAATGGCTAGAAAAACTCAAAATTTAGCCATAAAACCCAAACATTAGTTAGAAAAACTCAAGAATCAGGTAGATAAACTTGGAAATTAGCCACATAAACCCAAAAACTGCTAGAAAAACCCATCAATTAGCTAGAAAAACCCAAAAATTATCCATAAAAACCCAAAAATTAGCCATGAAAACCCAAAAATTAGCCATAAAACCCTAAAAATTGTTAGAAAAACCCAAAAGTTAGCTATAAAAACTCAAAAATTAGCTATAAAACACACAAAATAGCCATAAAAACTAAAAAATTAACCATAAAACCCAGAAATTGTTAGAAAAACCCAAAAATTAGCTATAAAAACTCAAAAAATAGCTATAAAACCCAGAAACTAGCTTGAAAAACTCAAAAATTAGCCATAAAAACTCAAAAATTAGCTATAAAACCCAAAATTTAGCAAGAAAAACTCGAAAATTAGTTAGAAAAACTCAGAAATTAGCCACAAAAACACAACAGTCAGCTAGAAAAACTCAGAAATTAGTCACAAAACTCAAAAATTAGCTAGAAAACCTCGAAAATTGGCTAGATAAACCTAGAAATTAGCTAGAGAAACTCAGAAATTAGCTAGAAAAACTCAAAAGTCAGCCACAAAAACCCATAAATTGGCTAGAAAAACTCAAGAATCGGGTAGAAAAACTTGGAAATTAGCCACAAAAACCAATTGTTGGAAAAACCCAGAAATTAGCTTCAAGAACTCAAAAATTGGCTATAAAACCCAAAACTTAGCCAGAAAAACAAAAAATAAGCTAAAAAAACCCAAAAATTAGCTAGAATAACTCGAAAACTAGCCATAAAAACCCAAAAATTAGTCATAAAACTCAAAATTAGCTAGGGAAACTCAACAATTAGCCATAAAAATTCAGAAATTAACCACAAAAACTCAAAAATTAGCTATAAAAACTCAATAATTAGATACAAAAACTCAAAAATTAGACATAAAAACCCACAAATTAGCCATAAAAATCAAAAAATTAGCCATAAAACCCTAAAAATTGTTAGAAAAACCCAACAGTTATCTATGAAAACTCAAAAAATAGTTTTAAAACCCAGAACTTAGCTAGGAAAACTCAAAAATTAGCCATAAAACCCAAAATTTACCAAGAAAAACTCGAAAATTAGCTAGAAAAATTCGAAAATTAGCTAGAAAAACTCGGAAATTAGCCACAAAAACCCAACAGTCAGCTATAAAAACTCAGAAAATAGTCACAAAACCCAAAAATTGTTAGAAAAACCCAAAAATTAGATATAAAAACTCAAAAAATAGCCATAAAATCCGAAAATTAGCTAGAGAAACTCATAACTTAGCTAAAGACACTCAGAAATTAGCTAGAAAAACTCAAAAATTAGCCACAAAAACCCATAAATTGGCTAGAAAAACTCAAAATTTAGCCATAGAACCCAAACATTAGCTAGAAAAACTCAAGAATCAGGTAGATAAACATGGAAATTAGCCACATAAACCCAAAAATTGCTAGAAAAACCCATCAATTAGCTAAAAAAACCCAAAAATTTCTAGAAAACCAAAAAATTAGCTTGGAAAACCCAGAAATTAGCCATAAAAACCCAAAAATTAGCCAGAAAAACTCAACAATTAGCCACAAAAACCCAAAAATTGCTAGATAACCCAAAAATCAGATAGAAAAATCCAGAAAATAAGCCACAGAAACCCAAAAATTAGACATAAAAACCCAAAAATTAGCCATAAAACTCAAAGATTAGCTAGAGAAACTCAACAATTAGCCATAAAAACTCAAAAATTAGCCACAAAAACTCAAAAATTAGCCATAAAAACTCAAACATTAGCCACAAAAACTCAAAAATTAGACATAAAAACCCAAAAATTAGCCATAAAAACCCAAAAATTAGCCATAAAACCCTAAAAATTGTTAGAAAAACCCAAAAGTTAGCTATAAAAACTCAAAAATTAGCTATAAAACACACAAATTAGCAAGAAAAACTCAACAGTTAGGCGTAAAAATTCAAAAATTAGCCGCAAAAACCCAAAAATCAGCCATAAAAACCCACAAATTAGCCATAAAAACTAAAAAATTAACCATAAAACTAAGAAATTGTTAGAAAAACCCAAGAATTAGCTATAAAAACTCAAAAAATAGCTATAAAACCCAGAAACTAGCTTGAAAAACTCAAAAATTAGCCATAAAAACTCAAAAATCAGCTATAAAACCCAAAATTTAGCAAGAAAAACTCGAAAATTAGTTAGACAAACTCAGAAATTAGCCACAAAAACCCAACAGTCAGCTAGAAAAACTCAGAAATTAGTCACAAAACCCAAAAATTGTTAGAAAAACCCAAACATTAGCTATAAAAACCCAAAAATTAGCTATACAACTGAAAAATTAGCTAGAAAACCTCGAAAATTAGCTAGAGAAACAAAGAAATTAGCTAGAGAAACTCAGAAATTAGCTAGAAAAACTCGAAAATCAGCCACAAAAACCCATAAATTGGCTAGAAAAACTCAAGAATCAGGTAGAAAAATTTGGAAATTAGCCACAAAAACCAATTGTTGGAAAAACCCAGAAATTAGCTTCAAGAACTCAAAAATTGGCTATAAAACCCAAAACTTAGTCAGAAAAACAAAAAATAAGCTGAAAAACCCAAAAATTATCTAGAATAACTCGAAAACTAGCCATAAAAACCCAAAAATTAGCCATGAAAATCAAAAAATTAGCCATAAAACCCTAAAAATTGTTAGAAAAACCCAACAGTTAGCTATAAAAACTCAAAAAATAGTTCTAAAACCCAGAACTTAGCTAGGAAAACTCAAAAATTAGCCATAAAACCCAAAATTTACCAAGAAAAACTCGAAAATTAGCTAGAAAAATTCGAAAATTAGCTAGAAAAACTCAGAAATTAGCCACAAAAACCCAACAGTCAGCTAGAAAAACTCAGAAAATAGTCACAAAACCCAAAAATTGTTGGAAAAACTCAAAAATTAGATATAAAAACTCAAAAAATAGCCATAAAATCCGAAAATTAGCTAGAGAAACTCATAAATTAGCTAAAGGCACTCAGAAATTAGCTAGAAAAACTCAAAAATTAGCCACAAAAACCCATAAATTGGCTAGAAAAACTCAAAAGTTAGCTATAAAAACTCAAAAATTAGCTATAAAACACACAAATTAGCAAAAAAAACTCAACAATTAGGCGTAAAAACTCAAAAATTAGCCACAAAAACTCAAAAATTAGCCATAAAAACCCACAAATTAGCCATAAAAACCAAAAAATTAACCATAAAACCGAAAAATTGTTAGAAAAACCCAAAAATTAGCTATAAAAACTCAAAAAATAGCTATAAAACCCAAAAACTAGCTTTAAAAACTCAAAAATTAGCCATAAAAACTCAAAAATTAGCTACAAAAACTCAATAATTAGATACAAAAACTCAAAAATTAGACATAAAAACCCACAAATTAGCCATAAAAATCAAAAAATTAGCCATAAAACCCTAAAAATTGTTAGAAAAACCCAACAGTTAGCTATGAAAACTCAAAAAATAGTTTTAAAACCCAGAACTTAGCTAGGAAAACTCAAAAATTAGCCATAAAACCCAAAATTTACCAAGAAAAACTCGAAAATTAGCTAGAAAAATTCGAAAATTAGCTAGAAAACTCGGAAATTAGCCACAAAAACCCAACAGTCAGCTATAAAAACTCAGAAAATAGTCACAAAACCCAAAAATTGTTAGAAAAACCCAAAAATTAGATATAAAAACTCAAAAAATAGCCATAAAATCTGAAAATTAGCTAGAGAAACTCATAACTTAGCTAAAGACACTCAGAAATTAGCTAGAAAAACTCAAAAATTAGCCACAAAAACCCATAAATTGGCTAGAAAAACTCAAAATTTAGCCATAGAACCCAAACATTAGCTAGAAAAACTCAAGAATCAGGTAGATAAACATGGAAATTAGCCACATAAACCCAAAAATTGCTAGAAAAACCCATCAATCAGCTAGAAAAACCCAAAAATTTCTAGAAAACCAAAAAATTAGCTTGGAAAACCCAGAAATTAGCCATAAAAACCCAAAAATTAGCCAGAAAAACTCAACAATTAGCCACAAAAACCCAAAAATTGCTAGATAACCCAAAAATCAGATAGAAAAATCCAGAAAATAAGCCACAGAAACCCAAAAATTAGCCATAAAAACCCAAAAATTAGCCATAAAACTCAAAGATTAGCTAGAGAAACTTAACAATTAGCCATAAAAACTAAAACATTAGCCACAAAAACTCAAAAATTAGACATAAAAACCCATAAATTAGCCATAAAAACCCAACAGTCAGCTATAAAAACTCAGAAAATAGTCACAAAACCCAAAAATTGTTAGAAAAACCCAAAAAATAGATATAAAAACTCAAAAAATAGCCATAAAATCCGAAAATTAGCTAGAGAAACTCATAACTTAGCTAAAGACACTCAGAAATTAGCTAGAAAAACTCAAAAATTAGCCACAAAAACCCATAAATTGGCTAGAAAAACTCAAAATTTAGCCATAGAACCCAAACATTAGCTAGAAAAACTCAAGAATCAGGTAGATAAACATGGAAATTAGCCACATAAACCCAAAAATTGCTAGAAAAACCCATCAATCAGCTAGAAAAACCCAAAAATTTCTAGAAAACCAAAAAATTAGCTTGGAAAACCCAGAAATTAGCAATAAAAACCCAAAAATTAGCCAGAAAAACTCAACAATTAGCCACAAAAACCCAAAAATTGCTAGATAACCCAAAAATCAGATAGAAAAATCCAGAAAATAAGCCACAGAAACCCAAAAATTAGCCATAAAAACCCAAAAATTAGCCATAAAACTCAAAGATTAGCTAGAGAAACTTAACAATTAGCCATAAAAACTAAAACATTAGCCACAAAAACTCAAAAATTAGACATAAAAACCCAAAAATTAGCCATAAAAACCCAAAAATTAGCCATAAAACCCTAAAAATTGTTAGAAAAACCCAAAAGTTAGCTATAAAAACTCAAAAATTAGCTATAAAACACACAAATTAGCAAGAAAAACTCAACAATTAGGCGTAAAAATTCAAAAATTAGCCGCAAAAACTCAAAAATCAGCCATAAAAACCCACAAATTAGCCATAAAAACTAAAAAATTAACCATAAAACTCAGAAATTGTTTGAAAAACCCAAGAATTAGCTATAAAAACTCAAAAAATAGCTATAAAACCCAGAAACTAGCTTGAAAAACTCAAAAATTAGCCATAAAAACTCAAAAATTAACTATAAAACCCAAAATTTAGCAAGAAAAACTCGAAAATTAGTTAGACAAACTCAGAAATTAGCCACAAAAACCCAACAGTCAGCTAGAAAAACTCAGAAATTAGTCACAAAACCCAAAAATTGTTAGAAAAACCCAAACATTAGCTATAAAAACCCAAAAATTAGCTATACAACTCAAAAATTAGCTAGAAAACCTCGAAAATTAGCTAGAGAAACAAAGAAATTAGCTAGAGAAACTCAGAAATTAGCTAGAAAAACTCAAAAATCAGCCACAAAAACCCATAAATTGGCTAGAAAAACTCAAGAATCAGGTAGAAAAATTTGGAAATTAGCCACAAAAACCAATTGTTGGAAAAACCCAGAAATTAGCTTCAAGAACTCAAAAATTGGCTATAAAACCCAAAACTTAGTCAGAAAAACAAAAAATAACCTAAAAAACCCAAAAATTATCTAGAATAACTCGAAAACTAGCCATAAAAACCCAAAAATTAGCCATAAAAATCAAAAAATTAGCCATAAAACCCTAAAAATTGTTAGAAAAACCCAACAGTTAGCTATAAAAACTCAAAAAATAGTTTTAAAACCCAGAACTTAGCTAGGAAAACTCAAAAATTAGCCATAAAACCCAAAATTTACCAAGAAAAACTCGAAAATTAGCTAGAAAAATTCGAAAATTAGCTAGAAAAACTCAGAAATTAGCCACAAAAACCCAACAGTCAGCTAGAAAAACTCAGAAAATAGTCACAAAACCCAAAAATTGTTGGAAAAACTCAAAAATTAGATATAAAAACTCAAAAAATAGCCATAAAATCCGAAAATTAGCTAGAGAAACTCATAAATTAGCTAAAGGCACTCAGAAATTAGCTAGAAAAACTCAAAAATTAGCCACAAAAACCCATAAATTGGCTAGAAAAACTCAAAAGTTAGCTATAAAAACTCAAAAATTAGCTATAAAACACACAAATTAGCAAAAAAAACTCAACAATTAGGCGTAAAAACTCAAAAATTAGCCACAAAAACTCAAAAATTAGCCATAAAAACCCACAAATTAGCCATAAAAACCAAAAAATTAACCATAAAACCGAAAAATTGTTAGAAAAACCCAAAAATTAGCTATAAAAACTCAAAAAATAGCTATAAAACCCAAAAACTAGCTTGGAAAACTCAAAAATTAGCCATAAAAACTCAAAAATTAGCTATAAAAACTCAATAATTAGATACAAAAACTCAAAAATTAGACATAAAAACCCACAAATTAGCCATAAAAATCAAAAAATTAGCCATAAAACCCAAAAAATTGTTAGAAAAACCCAACAGTTGGCTATGAAAACTCAAAAAATAGTTTTAAAACCCAGAACTTAGCTAGGAAAACTCAAAAATTAGCCATAAAACCCAAAATTTACCAAGAAAAACTCGAAAATTAGCTAGAAAAATTCGAAAATTAGCTAGAAAAACTCGGAAATTAGCCACAAAAACCCAACAGTCAGCTATAAAAACTCAGAAAATAGTCACAAAACCCAAAAATTGTTAGAAAAACCCAAAAATTAGATATAAAAACTCAAAAAATAGTCATAAAATCCGAAAATTAGCTAGAGAAACTCATAACTTAGCTAAAGACACTCAGAAATTAGCTAGAAAAACTCAAAAATTAGCCACAAAAACCCATAAATTGGCTAGAAAAACTCAAAATTTAGCCATAGAACCCAAACATTAGCTAGAAAAACTCAAGAATCAGGTAGATAAACATGGAAATTAGCCACATAAACCCAAAAATTGCTAGAAAAACCCATCAATCAGCTAGAAAAACCCAAAAATTTCTAGAAAACCAAAAAATTAGCTTGGAAAACCCAGAAATTAGCAATAAAAACCCAAAAATTAGCCAGAAAAACTCAACAATTAGCCACAAAAACCCAAAAATTGCTAGATAACCCAAAAATCAGATAGAAAAATCCAGAAAATAAGCCACAGAAACCCAAAAATTAGCCATAAAAACCCAAAAATTAGCCATAAAACTCAAAGATTAGCTAGAGAAACTTAACAATTAGCCATAAAAACTAAAACATTAGCCACAAAAACTCAAAAATTAGACATAAAAACCCAAAAATTAGCCATAAAAACCCAAAAATTAGCCATAAAACCCTAAAAATTGTTAGAAAAACCCAAAAGTTAGCTATAAAAACTCAAAAATTAGCTATAAAACACACAAATTAGCAAGAAAAACTCAACAATTAGGCGTAAAAATTCAAAAATTAGCCGCAAAAACTCAAAAATCAGCCATAAAAACCCACAAATTAGCCATAAAAACTAAAAAATTAACCATAAAACTCAGAAATTGTTTGAAAAACCCAAGAATTAGCTATAAAAACTCAAAAAATAGCTATAAAACCCAGAAACTAGCTTGAAAAACTCAAAAATTAGCCATAAAAACTCAAAAATTAACTATAAAACCCAAAATTTAGCAAGAAAAACTCGAAAATTAGTTAGACAAACTCAGAAATTAGCCACAAAAACCCAACAGTCAGCTAGAAAAACTCAGAAATTAGTCACAAAACCCAAAAATTGTTAGAAAAACCCAAACATTAGCTATAAAAACCCAAAAATTAGCTATACAACTCAAAAATTAGCTAGAAAACCTCGAAAATTAGCTAGAGAAACAAAGAAATTAGCTAGAGAAACTCAGAAATTAGCTAGAAAAACTCAAAAATCAGCCACAAAAACCCATAAATTGGCTAGAAAAACTCAAGAATCAGGTAGAAAAATTTGGAAATTAGCCACAAAAACCAATTGTTGGAAAAACCCAGAAATTAGCTTCAAGAACTCAAAAATTGGCTATAAAACCCAAAACTTAGTCAGAAAAACAAAAAATAAGCTAAAAAACCCAAAAATTATCTAGAATAACTCGAAAACTAGCCATAAAAACCCAAAAATTAGCCATAAAAATCAAAAAATTAGCCATAAAACCCTAAAAATTGTTAGAAAAACCCAACAGTTAGCTATAAAAACTCAAAAAATAGTTTTAAAACCCAGAACTTAGCTAGGAAAACTCAAAAATTAGCCATAAAACCCAAAATTTACCAAGAAAAACTCGAAAATTAGCTAGAAAAATTCGAAAATTAGCTAGAAAAACTCAGAAATTAGCCACAAAAACCCAACAGTCAGCTAGAAAAACTCAGAAAATAGTCACAAAACCCAAAAATTGTTGGAAAAACTCAAAAATTAGATATAAAAAGTCAAAAAATAGCCATAAAATCCGAAAATTAGCTAGAGAAACTCATAAATTAGCTGAAGACACTCAGAAATTAGCTAGAAAAACTCAGAAATTAGTCACAAAAACCCAACAGTCAGCTAGAAAAACTCAGAAAATAGTCACAAAACCCAAAAATTTTTAGAAAAACCTAAAAATTAGATATAAAAACTCAAAAAATAGCTATAAAACTCATAAATTAGCTATAAAAACCCAAGGATTAGCTATACAACCCAAAAATTAGCTAGAAAACCTCAAAAATTAGCCATAAAAACCCAAAAATTAGTCATAAAACTCAAAATTAGCTAGAGAAACTCAACAATTAGCCATAAAAACCCACAAATTAGCCATAAAAATCAAAAAATTAGCCATGAAACCCAAAAATTGTTAGGAAAACCAAAAAATTAGCTATAAAAACTCAAAAATTAGCCATGAAAACTCAAAAATTAGCCATAAAAACTCAAAAATTAGCGATAAGAACCCAAAAAGTAGCTATAAAACCCAAAAATTTATGGGTTTCATAGCTAATCTTTGGAATTTTATAGCTGATTTTTGGGTTTTCATGGCTAATTTTTGAGTTTTTCTAGCTAATGCTTAAGTGTTCTAGCTAATTTTTGGGTTTCTATGGCTAATTTTTGGGTTTTTATGGCTAATTTTTGGGTTTCTATGGCTAATTTTTGGGTTTTTCTAGTTAATTTTTGGGTTTTATAGCTATTTTACGAGTTTTTATTGCTAATTTTTAGGTTTTTCTACCAATTCTTGAGTTTTTATGGCTAGATTTTGAGGTTTTATAGCTTTTTTTGGGTTTTTTCAGCTAATTTTTGGGATTTTCTAACAATTTTTGGGTTTTATGGCTAATTTTTTGGTTTTCATGGATAATTTTTGAGTTTTTGTGGCTAATTTTTGAGTTTATATGGCTAATTGTTGAGTTTTTCTAGCCAATTTGTGGGTTTTCTAGCTAATTTTTGGGTTTTTATGGCTAATTTTTGGGTTTTTGTGGCTAACTTTTGGGTTTTTGTGGCTAATTTTTGAGTTTTTATGGCTAATTATTGAGTTTCTGTGGCTAATTTTTGAGTTTTTATGGCTAATTTTTGGGTTTATGTGGCTAGTTTTCAAGTTATTCTAGCTGATTTTTGGGTTTTTTTAGCTAATGTTTTGTTTTTCTGGCTAATTTTTGGGTTTTCCTAGCTTATTTCTGGGTTTTATAGCTATTTTTTGAGTTTTTATAGCCAACTGTTGGGTTTTTCTAACAATTTTTAGGGTTTTATGGCTAATTTTTGGGTTTTTATGGCTAATTTTTGAGTTTAAATTAAACCCAAAAATTAGCCAGAAAAATTCTAAAATTAGCTAGAAAACCCAAAACTAAGATAGAAAAACCCAAGAAATAAGCCATGGAAACCCAAAAAATAAGCCATGGAAACCCAAAAATTACCAAGAAAACTCAGACATCAGTTAGAAAAACTCAAAAATTAGCATTAAAAACCCAAAAATTGCTATAAAAACCCAAAAATTAGCTATAAGAACCCAAAAAGTAGCTATAAAACCCAAAAATTTATGGGTTTCATAGCTAATCTTTGGAATTTTATAGCTAATTTTTGGGTTTTCATGGCTAATTTTTGAGTTTTTCTAGCTAATTTCTGAGTTTTTGTAGCTAATTTTTGGGTTTTATGGCTAATATTTGGGATTTATGGCTAATTTCTGAGTTTTTCTAGCTAATTTTTAGAGTTTTTCTAGCTATAAAATCTCAAAGAATAGCTATAAAACCCAAAAATTAGCCAGAAAATTCAAAAATTAGCTAGAAAAACCCAAAAATTAGCTATAAAAACCCAAAAATTGCTAAGAAACCCAAAAATTAGGTAGAATAACTGAAAAATTAGCCATAAAAACCCAAAAATTAGCCAGAAAAACTCAAAAATTAGCTAGAAAACCCAAAACTAAGATAGAAAAACCCAAAAAATAAGCCATGGAAACCCAAAAATTAGCAAGAAAACTTAGAAATTAGTTAGAAAAACTCAAAAATTAGCCATAAAAACCCAAAAATTGCTATAAAAACCCAAAAATTAGCTATAAGAACCCAAAAAGTAGCTATAAAAACCCAAGAATTTATGGGTTTCATAGCTAATCTTTGGAATTTTATAGCTAATTTTTGGGTGTTCATGGCTAATTTTTGAGTTTTTCTAGCTAATGTTTAAGTGTTCTAGCTAATTTTTGGGTTTCTATGGCTAATTTTTGGGTTTTTATGGCTAATTTTAAGTTTTTCTACCTGATTCTTGAGTTTTTCTAGCCAATTTATGGGTTTTTGTGGCTAATTTTTGAGTTTTTCTAGCTAATTTCTGAGTTTCTCTAGCTAATTTATTTGTTTCTATAGCTAATTTTTGAGGTTTTCTAGCTAATTTTTGGGTTGTATAGCTAATTTTTGGATTTTATAGCTATTTTTTGAGTTTTATAGCTATTTTTTGAGTTTTTATAGTTAATGTTTGGGTTTTTCTAACAATTTTTGGGTTTTGTGACTAATTTCTGAGTTTTTCTAGCTGACTGTTGGGTTTTTGTGGCTAATTTCTGAGTTTTTCTAACTAATTTTCGAGTTTTTCTTGCTAAATTTTGGGTTTTATAGCTAATTTTTGAGTTTTTATGGCTAATTTTTGAGTTTTTCTAGCTAGCTTCTGGGATTCATAGCTATTTTTTGAGTTTTTATAGCTAATTTTTGGGTTTTTCTAACAATTTTTGGGTTTTATGACTAATTTTTTGATTTTTATGGCTAATTTGTGGGTTTTTATGCCTAATTTTTGTGATGTTGTGGCTAATTGTTGAGTTTTACTAGCTAATTTTTGTGTTTTATAGCTAATTTTTGAGTTTTTATGGCTAATTGTTGAGTTTCTCTAGCTAATCTTTGAGTTTTATGGCTAATTTATGAGTTTTTATGGCTAATTTTTGGGTTTCTGTAGGTTATTTTCTGGATTTTTCTATCTGATTTTCGGGTTTTCTAGCAATTTTTGGGTTTTTGTGGCTAATTGTTGAGTTTTTCTGGCTAATTTTTGAGTTTATTTGGCTAATTTCCAAGTTTATCTACCTGATTCTTGTGTTTTTCTAGCTAATGTTTGGGTTTTATGGCTAAATTTTGAGTTTTTCTAGCCAATTTATGGGTTTTTGTGTCTAATTTTCGAGTCTTTCTAGCTAATTTCTGAGTGTCTCTAACTAATTTATGAGTTTCTCTACCTAATTTTCGGATTTTATGGCTAATTTTTGGGTTTTTATGGCTAATTTTTGAGGTTTTCTAGCTAATTTTTGGGTTGTATAGCTAATTCTTGGGTTTTTATAGCTAATTTATGACTTTTATAGCTATTTTTTGAGTTTTTATATCTAATTTTTGAGTTTTTCTAACAATTTTTGGGTTACTATTTTCTGAGTTTTTCTAGCTGACTGTTGGGTTTTTGTGGCTAATTTCTGAGTATTTCTAGCTAACTTTCGAATTTTTCTAGCTAATTTTCGAGTTTTTCTTGGTAAATTTTGGGTTTTATGGCTAATTTTTGAGTTTTCCTAGCTAATTTCTGGGTTTTAAAACTATTTTTTGAGTTTTTATAGCTAACTGTTGGGTTTTTCTAACAATGTTTAGGGTTTTATGGCTAATTTTTTGATTTTTATGGCTAATTTGTGAGTTTTTATGTCTAATTTTTGAGTTTTTGTGGCTAAGTTTTCAGTTTTTATGGCTAATTTTTGAGTTTTTGTGGTTAATTTCTGAGTTTTTATGGCTAATTGTTGAGTTCCTTTTATAGCTACTTTTTGGGTTTTTATAGCTAATTTTTGAATTTTTCTGTCTAAATTAGATGGAAAACCTTAAAAATTAGCCATGAAAACCCAAAAATTGCTATAAAAACCCAAAAATTAGCTATAAGAACCCAAAAAGTAGCTATAAAACCCAAAAATTTATGGGTTTCATAGCTAATCTTTGGAATTTTATAGCTAATTTTTGGGTTTTCATGGCTAATTTTTGAGTTTTTCTAGCTAATGTTTAAGTATTCTAGCTAATTTTTGGGCTTTTATGGCTAATTTTTTGATTTTTATGGCTAATTTGTGGGTTTTTATGTCTAATTTTTGAGTTTTTGTGGCTAATTTTTGAGTTTTCATGGCTAATTTTTGAGTTTTTGTGGTTAATTTCTGAGTTTTTATGGCTAATTGTTGAGTTTCTTTTATAGCTACTTTTTGGGTTTTTATAGCTAATTTTCGAATTTTTCTGGCTGAATTAGCTGGAAAACCTCAAAAATTAGCCATGAAAACCCAAAAATTAGCCACAAAAACCTAAAAAATGGCTAGAAAAACTCAAAATTTAGCCATAGAACCCAAACATTAGCTAGAAAAACTCACGAATCAGGTAGATAAACTTGGAAATTAGCCACATAAACCCGAAAACTGCTAGAAAACCCCATCAATTAGCTAGAAAAACCCAAAAATTAGCCATAAAAACCCAAAAATTAGCCATAAAAACCCAAAAATTAGCCATAAAACCCTAAAAATTGTTAGAAAAACCCAAAAGTTAGCTATAAAAACTCAAAAATTAGCTATAAAACACACAAAATAGCCATAAAAACTAAAAAATTAACCATAAAACCCAGAAATTGTTAGAAAAACCCAAAAATTAGCTATTAAAACTCAGAAAATAGCTATAAAACCCAGAAACTAGCTTGAAAAACTCAAAAATTAGCCATAAAAACTCAAAAATTAGCTATAAAACCCAAAATTTAGCAAGAAAAACTCGAAAATTAGTTAGAAAAACTCAGAAATTAGCCACAAAAACACAACAGTCAGCTAGAAAAACTCAGAAATTAGTCACAAAACTCAAAAATTGTTAGAAAAACCCAAACATTAGCTATAAAAACCCAAAAATTAGCTATACAACCCAAAAATTAGCTAGAAAACCTCGACAATTGGCTAGATAAACCTAGAAATTAGCTAGAGAAACTCAGAAATTAGCTAGAAAAACTCAAAAGTCAGCCACAAAAACCCATAAATTGGCTAGAAAAACTCAAGAATCAGGTAGAAAAACTTGGAAATTAGCCACAAAAACCAATTGTTGGAAAAACCCAGAAATTAGCTTCAAGAAAATTAACTATAAAACCCAAAATTTAGCAAGAAAAACTCGAAAATTAGTTAGACAAACTCAGAAATTAGCCACAAAAACCCAACAGTCAGCTAGAAAAACTCAGAAATTAGTCACAAAACCCAAAAATTGTTAGAAAAACCCAAAAATTAGCTATACAACTGAAAAATTAGCTAGAAATCCTCGAAAATTAGCTAGAGAAACAAAGAAATTAGCTAGAGAAACCCAGAAATTAGCTAGAAAAACTCAAAAATCAGCCACAAAAACCCATAAATTGGCTAGAAAAACTCAAGAATCAGGTAGAAAATTTGGAAATTAGCCACAAAAACCAATTGTTGGAAAAACCCAGAAATTAGCTTCAAGAACTCAAAAATTGGCTATAAAACCCAAAACTTAGTCAGAAAAACAAAAAATAAGCTAAAAAACCCAAAAATTATCTAGAATAACTCGAAAACTAGCCATAAAAACCCCAAAAATTAGCCATAAAAATCAAAAAATTAGCCATAAAACCCTAAAAATTGTTAGAAAAACCCAACAGTTAGCTATAAAAACTCAAAAAATAGTTTTAAAACCCAGAACTTAGCTAGGAAAACTCAAAAATTAGCCATAAAACCCAAAATTTACCAAGAAAAACTCGAAAATTAGCTAGAAAAATTCGAAAATTAGCCATAAAAACTCAAACATTAGCCACAAAAACTCAAAAATTAGACATAAAAACCCAAAAATTAGCCATAAAAACCCAAAAATTGGCCATAAAACCGTGAAAATTGTTAGAAAAACCCAAAAGTTAGCTATAAAAACTCAAAAATTAGCTATAAAACACACAAATTAGCAAGAAAAACTCAACAATTAGGCGTAAAAACTCAGAAATTAGCCTCAAAATCTCAAAAATTAGCCATAAAAACCCACAAATTAGCCATAAAAACCAAAAAATTAACCATAAAACACAAAATTTGTTAGAAAAACCCAAAAATTAGCTATAAAAACTCAAAAATTAGCTATAAAACCCCAAATTTAGCAAGAAAAACTAGAAAATTAGTTAGAAAAACTCAGAAATTATCCACAAAAACCCAAAAGTCAGCTAGAAAAACTCAGAAATTAGTCACAAAACCCAAAAATTGTTAGAAAAACCCAAACATTAGCTATAAAAACTCAAAAAATAGCTATAAAACTCATAAGTTAGCTATAAAAACCCAAAAATTTGCTATACAACCCAAAAATTAGCTAGAAAACCTCAAAAATTAGCTAGAGAAACAAATAAATTAGCTAGAGAAACTCAGAAATTAGCTAGAAAAACTCAAAAATTAGCAAAAAAAACCCATAAATTGGCTAGAAAAACTCAAGAATCAGGTAGAAAAACTTGGAAATTAGTCACAAAAACCCAAAAATTGCTAGAAAAACCCAAAAATTAGCTATAAAAACCCAAAAATTGCTGAAAACACCAAAAAATTAGCCATAAAACCCAAAAATTGGCTACAAAAACTCAGAAATTAGCTAGAAAAACTCAGAAATAAGCCACAAAAACCAATGAATTGTTAGAAAAACTCAAAAATTAGCTTTAAGAACTCAAAAATTGGCTATGAAACCAAAAAATTAGCCAAAAAAAACAAAAAATTAGCTAAAAAACCAAAAAATTAGCTAGAATAACTCGAAAACTAGCCACAGAAACCCAAAATTAGCCATAAAAACCCAAAAATTAGCCATAAAACTCAAAAATTAGCTAGAGAATTGAAACTCAAAAAATAGATATAAAACCCAAAAATTAGCTATACAACCCAAAAATTAACTAGAAAACCTCAAAAATTAGCTAGAGAAACAAATAAATTATCTAGAGAAACTCAGAAATTAACTAGAAAAACTCAAAAATTAGCTACAAAAACCCATAAATTGGCTATAAAAACTCAAGAATCAGGTAGAAAATCTTGGAAATTAGCCACAAAAACCCAAAAATTGCTAGAAAAATCCAAAAAATAGCTATAAAACTCATAAATTAGCTATAAAAACCCAAAAATTAGCCATAAAAACCCAAAAATTAGCCACAAAACCCGAAAATTAGCTAGAGACACTCAGAAATTAGCTAGAAAAACTCAAGAATCAGGTAAAAAAACTTGGAAATCAGCCACAAAAACCCAAAAATTAGCCATAAAACCCAAAAATTAGCTACAAAAACTCAGAAATTAGCTAGAAAAACTCAGAAACTAGCCACAAAAACCAATAAATTGTTAGAAAAACTCAAAAATTAGCTTTAAGAACTCAAAAAGTAGCTATAAAACTCAAAAATTAGCCAGAAAAACAAAAAATTTGCTAAAAAAAACCCAAAAATTAGCTAGAATAACTCAAAAACTAGCCACAGAAACCTAAAAATTAGCCATAAAAGCCCAAAAATTAGCCATAAAACTCAAAAATTAGCTAGAGAAACTCAACAATTAGCCATAAAAACTCAAAAATTAGCCACAAAAACTCAAAAATTAGCCATGAAAACCCAAAAATTAGCCACAAAATCTCAAAAATCAGCTATAAAACCCACAAATTAGCTAGAAAAACTCAACAATTAGCCATAAAAAATCAAAAATTAGCCACAAAAACTCAAAAATTGTTAGAAAAACCCAAAAATTAGCTATAAAAACTCCAAAAATAGCTATAAAACCCAGAAACTAGCTAGAAAAACCCAAAAATTAGCTATACAACCCAAAAATTAGCTAGAAAACCTCAAAAATTAGCCATAAATACCCAAACGTTGCTAGAAAAACCCGAAAATTAGCTATAAAAATCCAAAAACTAGCTATAAAAACCCAAAAATTAGCCATAAAAACCCAAATATTAGCCATAAAACCAAAAAATTAGCTACAAAAACTCAGAAATTAGCTAGAAAAACTCAGAAATTAGCCACAAAAACCAATAAATTGTTAGAAAAACCCAAAAATTAGCTTTAAGAACTCAAAAATTGGCTATAAAACCAAAAAATTAGCCAAAAAAAACAAAAAATTAGCTGAAAAAACCAAAAAATTAGCTAGAATAACTCGAAAACTAGCCACAGAAACCCAAAAATTAGCCATTAATATCCAAAAATTAGCCATAAATACCTAAAAATTAGCCATAAAACTCAAAAATTAGCTACAAAAACTTAGAAATTAGCTAGAAAAACTCAGAAATCAGCCACAAAAACCAATTGTTAGAAAAACCCAAAAATTAGCTTTAAGAACTCAAAAATTGGCTATAAAACTCAAAAATTAGCCAGAAAAACAAAAAATTAGCTAAAAAACCCAAAAATTAGCTAGAATAAGTCGAAAACTAGCCACAGAAACCCAAAATTAGCCATAAAAACCCAAAAATTAGCCATAAAACTCAAAAATTAGCTAGAGAAACTGTTGATAATTGATCAATTGACAGCTGACCCGAACCCAACTTAACTTCGACCCTATCCTACTTCACACTATACTTTTGTTTTATATAGAGTCAAAGTTGGTAATTATGTATTCTAATGTATTCTGATTTTAATAAAAATTAGAAGGCGATAAGCACCTTTTGACAGTTTCATGTAATAGTGACACAAGCGAAAAGAAAGGCGAAAGAAAAACGTGCTCTGAAATTGTTATTCCGTTATTATTATTTATTTGAACGCACTTTGAAATCCTGTTCAATAAATCGAACATTGATCAAGATTGGACTCAATTTATTTGCAATTACAAACCCAAAACCCACTGTAAATGAAACAACAGGTTATGGGCCCAGGGCAGCTGTAAAAGGGTTTTGTTGTAAATAAAGCCAGGAAAGCCACGGCGAAGTCCAGAAAGCAGTTCAAAACGTCAGTCAGGCACGCAGTCAGACGACCACATCCGGCTCGCACAGCAAGTCAACGTTGAACAACGCACACGCAAGTCGTTTTAAGTCAGAAAAACGCCACGAAAGATTGTAAATTCATTTTGTTTATTTAAAAAAATTGTCAGAAGTCAGTCAAATTGTAGAATTCAAATGCAAAATGGATACTGTAAAATCTCAGTTGGAGATGTTAAGTGAAGATAGTCAGGGGAATGTCAATTTTATTTCTTGGCGATTTAAATTAAACCTAGCACTTAAGAACAAAGACCTGTTTGAGATTGTATCAGGCACGAAAGTCAGATCAGCAGGTGCTGCGTCAGATGCAACTGTTTCAGCTTGGACAAAGAAAGATGTCGAAGCTCAAACACTGATAGGTTTAAATGTAAACAGTAAGATAGCTAACAAAATTGCAAATTGTAAAATGTAAAACTTCCAAAGACATGATAGACAAATTAGTTTGTTTATATGGTACAAAGACTGATGTAACTTTAGAAACGTCCCGAATCAAATTCTTTACCTTTGAGTATGATGAGAGCAAGTCAGCAATAGAGAACTATATGGAGATCATGGATTTGGCAGAGGAATTGTCAACTGAAAATGATCCAATGAGGGAAAGTTGGGTCATGACGAGGATTTTGAGTGTCTTACCGCCAAAACTGGCACATTTCAGAACTGCGTGGAATAACGTGACGGGGCATGCAAAGAACTTGGACACACTCATCGAACGTCTGAGACTTGAGGACGAGCAGCTTAGAGAACCGACGACAAACGCAGAGGGCAGTACCAGCAACGCTCTCATGGCAACACGTGGAAAACAAGGGCAGTCGTCGAGCAAGCAGGACAAGTCACAGTTCACATGTTACAAATGTGGGAAGCCAGGTCACGTGATCAAGGAGTGCAGAGGAAAGGCATGTCAGAAGTACATTGAGTATTGCAAGAAGAAATACTCATGTAACAATTGTAAGCAGAAAGGCTACTTCGCAAAGGATTGTCCATCCCGAGAAGAAGGAAATAAGTCAGCAAATGGAAAACCCAAGAAGGCATTTTTGACCACAGCTCTCTCGACAGTGGACAACGACATCTCGCAGGACAGGGCAACTTCATGGTATCAAGACAGTGGAGCCAGTCAACACATGACGTCTCATCGAGAATGGTTTGTACAGCTTGTCGAGCTGGACGAGCCAATCCCAATTGTGATCGGAGATTCAACTAGGCTACATGGCGTTGCAGTCGGAAACATTGAGATGGAGGCTTTTGATGGTCAAAAGTGGTATCCAGTGGTACTTGAAGATGTGATATATGTACCAAATCTCAACTTTAATCTTTTCTCAGTCAGTCAGATGTTAGACAAGGGACATTTACAGAAGGCAGATGAAAACGAGTCGACATTCCATTGTAAGAAAAGCAACGAGGCTGTGGCAGTAGCAAGGCGCAAAGGAAATTCATACAAAATGATGCTCAGAAGAGAAGGACAGGAAGAAGAGGCAAGTTTGATGGTTCAGTCGATCAAAGTATGGCATGAAAGACTCGCCCATCAAAACGTGAAGTATGTGAGGGACATACTGAAAAGGAAAGGGATCAAGTATGTTGATGACTGGAATAATTATGTGTGCACAGGGTGCGCATATGGCAAGCAACATCGATCCGCACATCCGAACAATCCTAAGACAGCCCAGCAACCGTTAGATCTTGTTCATGTCGACACTGGAGAGATGAACATCCCATCCGTGGGAGGAGTAAAGTATTGGCTCATGTTGAAGGACGACTTCACTCACTACCGAAGCTGTTATTTCATGAGGACGAAAAGTGAGGCCCCTGAGAAGATTGCCAGCTACCTGAGACTTGTAGAAAATCAACTAGGAAGGAGAGTGAAGAGCCTGAGATCGGACAACGGCACGGAACTGAAGAATGCAAAAACGAAAGAACTCATGGACAAGTTGGAAATCTTTCACACCTTTACGAATGTACACACGCCATAGCAAAATGGAAGGGTTGAAAGAGAAATGAGAACTATTGTCGAAGCAGCCAGGGCAGCGATACATGAAGATGGATTGAACGAGAAACTATGGACAGAGGCAATGAACCACGTGATCTTCACGATCAACCAGACAGGAACCAGCAACGTACCAGGAAAGAGTCCAGCAGAATTGTGGTTTGGAAGGAAAATGAAGATTGAGAAACTGCGACCTTTTGGCTGTGAATGTTATGTGCTGACCCAAGCACAAAATAAATAGAGAATCAGAAAAGGGAATTCTGGTTGGCTATGACATTGATTCGCCCTGTTACAGGATTAACATGAAAGAGAAAAGAGAGGTCATTACTTCAGACAATGTAATCTTCGACGAGGAGAGGATACGACAGAGGCAAGGCACTGAAGTTGAGAAATCGGCAACAGAGGGTACACCTGAGAAGAAAGAAGAAAGCAGCAGTGAGTCAGACGAAGAAGAAGACAACTGGACAACTGGAGAAAGTGCTGAAGAGGAAAGTGAGAACGAAAGTGGGACACAACCGCCAGAAGAAGAGCCAGGAAGGAGAAGTTTGCGCGATCGTCGAACTTTGCAACCAACACCGAGACTGAAAGACTATGTACTTAATAACAGACATGGAGGAATGAGCGCAAAAGTAGCCATGATTGGTGAAGCTGAAAACATTCCGGTGAGTCAGGCACTTAAAGATGAAAAGTGGAGAAAAGCAATGCAGGAGGAGTACGACTCGCTAATGGAAATGGAAACTTGGGAACTGGTGGACTGCCCTGAAGGAGTGAAACCTATCACATGTCGGTGGGTACTTCGAGAGAAAGCAGATGGAAGATACAAGGCCAGACTCGTAGCCAGAGGATTTGAACAGAAGGAAGGAGTGGACTACAAGGAAACATTCAGCCCAGTAGCCCGCCATGTATCGATTCGACTACTACTAAGTCACGCAGCGTCAGAGAAAATGAAGTTGGTATCGTTCGATGTGAAAACGGCATTCTTGTATGGAAATCTGGAACAAGTCATCTACATGAATCAGCCTGAAGGATTCGACGATGGATCAGGTAAAGTTTGCAGGTTGGATAAGAGTCTTTACGGACTCAAGCAAGCCCCAAAGATGTGGAACGAGAGAGTCACTACACACTTTGTAGAGAAAGTTGGCCTGATCAACGCAGATGACGACCCGTGTATTTACTACACCAAGGACAAGAGCATTATGCTCTCACTCTTCGTGAATGATGGACTGATAATTGGGAAAGATGAAAAGAGAATATACAGAATTTTGAAGGAAATAAGCAAGGAGTTTCAGATCACTTACAGTGAGAAAGTTCAGGACAAGTTGACATACTTAGGCATGGAAATCAAGGTCGACAAAGATGGAATCTTCGTGAATCAGCCTCGGTACACGGAGAAGATCTTGAGGAGGATGAAACTCGAACAGTGCAACCCAGCATCCACACCAATTGAGCAAGGAATGATCACCAAGAAAACAGATTTCAAGAACGACGAGGCACTACCGGCGAAGAACAACTATCGCGAGGCGATAGGGAGTTTGTTGTACCTCGCTACAATATCTCGACCAGACATCAGTTTCGCCGTGAACTACCTCAGTCGATTCTGCAAAAATCCCATGAAAAGCCATCAGGCGATGGTGAAACGTGTATTCCAGTACTTGAGAGGGACAGTGACAGCAGGAATCTACTTCGGAGGAGGCAAAGAACTCATAGCATACACCGATTCAGACTTCGGAGGAGACCCTGAGACAGGAAAGTCGACAAGTGGAGTATTGGGGATGAGAGGAGGAACAGTAGTCTGGTACTCACAGAAGCAGCGTTTGGTAGCGACTTCAACCGCAGAAGCCGAGTACCGAGCCGCAGTGTCTGTGATTGGAGATGTGTGCTGGATCAAGAGACTCGCACTGGAACTTGGTATCCTGGAAAGTGATCAGCCGATCACTCTGAAAATCGACAACATGTCAGCGATTCACATGTTACAGAATGCACCCGAAGGAAAGACAACCAGAGGCAAGAGACACATTGAGATACCACGAAAACACATTCAGCAACACGTCGGCAACACTGTGACACTGCAACACGTCGAGAGCAGCAAACAAATTGCAGACATTTTCACAAAAGCACTCAACAGAAAAGTTTTTGAGACACTTCGCTGTAAATTGATCAAGGAGGAGTGTTGAGAATTGATCAATTGACAGCTGACCCGAACCCAACCCAACCTTGACCCTATCCTACTTCACACTATACTTTTGTTTTATATAGAGTCAAAGTTGGTAATTATGTATTCTAATGTATTCTAATTTTATTAAAAATTAGTAGGCGATAAGCACCTTTTGACAGTTTCATGTAATAGTGACACAAGCGAAAAGAAAGGCGAGAGAAAAACGTGCTCTGGAATTGTTATTCTGTTATTATTATTTATTTGAACGCACTTTGAAATCCTGTTCAATAAAACGAACATTGATCAAGATTGGACTCAATTTATTTGCAACTACAAATTAGCCACAAAAACCCAACAGTCAGCTAGAAAAACTCAGAAATTAGTCACAAAACCCAAAAATTGTTAGAAAAACCCAAAAATTAGCTATAAAAACTCAAAAAATAGCTATAAAATTCATAAATTAGCTAGAAAAACCTAAAAATTAGCTATACAACCCAAAAATTAGCTAGAAAACCTCAAAAATTAGCCATAAAAATCCAAAAATTAGCCATATAACCCGAAAATTAGCTAGAGAAACTCATAAAATAGCTAGAGAAACTCAGAAATTAGCTAGAAAAACTCAAAAATTAGCCATAAATTCCAAACATTAGCTGGAAAAACTCAAGAATCAGGTAGAAAAACTTGGAAATTAGCCACATAAACACAAAAATTGCTAGAAAACCCCAAAAATTAGCTATAAAAACCCAAAAATTAGCCATAAAACCCAAAAATTAGCTACAAAAACTCAGAAATTAGCTAGAAAAACAAAGAAATTAGCCACAAAAATCAATAAATTGTTAGAAAAACCCAAAAATTAGCTTTAAGAACGCAAAAATTGGCTATAAAACCCAAAAATTAGCCAGAAAAACAAAAAATTAGCTAAAAAAACCCAAAAATTAGCTAGAATAACTCGAAAACTAGCTACAGAAACCCAAAAATTAGCCATAAAAACCCAAAAGTTAGCCATAAAACTCAAAAATCAGCTAGAGAAACTCAACAATTAGCCATAAAAACTCAAAAATAAGCCACAAAAACTCAAAAATTAGCCATAAAAACCCAAAAATTAGCAACAAAAACCCAAAAATTAGCCACAAAAACCTAAAAATTAGACATAAAAACCCAAAAATTAGCTATAAAACCCACAAATTAGCTAGAAAAACTCAACAATTAGCCATAAAAACTCAAAAATTAGCCACAAAAACTCAAAAATTAGCCATAAAAATCCACAAATTAGCCATAAAAACCAAAAAATTAGCCATAAAACTCAAAAATTGTTAGAAAGACCCAATAATTAGCTATAAAAACTCAAAAAATAGCTATAAAACCCAGAAATTAGCTAGAAAAACTCAAAAATTAGCCATGAAAACTCAAAAATTAGCCATAAAACCCAAAAATTGTTAGAAAAAACCAAAAATTAGCTATAAAAACTTAAAAAATAGCTATAAAACTCATAAATTAGCTATAAAAACCCAAAAATTAGCTATACAACCCAAAAATTAGCTAGAAAACCTCAAAAATTAGCCATAAAAACCCAAAAACTAGCCATAAAACCCGAAAATTAGCTAGAAAATCTCAGAAATTACCTAGAAAAACTCAAAAATTAGCCACAAAAACCCATAAATTAGCTAGAAAAACTCAAGAATCAGGTAGAAAAACTTGGAAATTAGCCACAAAAACCCAAAAATTGCTAGAAAAACCCAAAAATTTAAAACATATTTATATTATATATATTAACGATTGACGGAACGATCATTAACAAAATTTCTTCTTAAATAAAAACGTTCTAATATAGAATCGTTATTATAATAAACTAAAAATATATAGATTATTGAAACGTCGTCTGTTGTCGTGTGTGTGTGTGTGTCTCTGTATTTTTATGGAGAAAATTTTATTTCGTTTTTATATTATTACATAAGTTTTTTATCGATCGAAGGTAATACAATAAAATTTCGACAAGATTATGTGATGAGACATTTTCATCCGGGTACCTAAACGAAACTTAAGCACGTGTCGATTCTCTCGATATGTATAAAAATTCGTTTTTGAAATAATATTTCACGTATTATTTCGATGGTGTTCGAAGATTTACGCCCGACCGTCGAAATTTGTATAAAACTTTCAAGATATAAAAACTGTAATAATCAAGAGGAATATATCGTGCGAGATATCTGTCTATGCGCGCCTCGTTTGTAATAAAACATGTGCAGCGGTTAAAATTTATCGGATATTTTCAAGTACGATATTATAATATTATAATAAAACGCCTCAATCATAAAAGGAAATTTTAAAATTTTTCGGTTTTATTTCCAAGAAAAAAAGTACAATGATTAATCGACTCATTATTTTCAGCTCAATGGATTTATTGTACGAGTATACACTGTTACTATTATAATACTAAATTCGAATTTCAAATTTTTTTGTTTTATTTTCAATAGTAAAATAAGAAGAATATATTTTTTTCAAACAATATCATTGTTGTGCTTTCGGATTCTGTATATTTTTATATCATTATACTATAGACGTGGGTTATATAATTTTTCAAGGGATATAATTTACAAAAAATTTAGACTCTTAATTCGAATAAAATTCAAATATTGTGGATCGTGTAATGGAAAAAATGAAACATGACGTATTTTTATACGAGGATACCAATTTTTGAGCCATATTGTCAAAGTTGTGAAGTTGAAAAGAGAAAAAAAATATTTTCTAAAATTTCTTCAAGTAAAGTATGAGGAAAAAATTTTTTTTTCAAAATTGATGAGAACGTAGAGTCTTATCACGCGTGTACTCTATATTCGGAATTTCGTCCCAATCGGCAGTAGTTTACTATTTTTTAAACGACAAAAACCATAATTTTCGGTGTTTTTAATTTTTTTATCCATGTTATTTGATTTTAACGGTAAAACTAATATTACCATCGGCTTCCTCATCCCCGAAAACCCTTTATCTTAAATTTTCAGCCAAATCGCAGACCAAAATTTAACAACCCCTCCTTAGCCGGTCCTGATGAAATTTTCGAAGTCAATTTTAACCCCTTAAACCTAGTTTTGGAAAATTTTTATGATCGGAACCGTTCTTCTATATATATATATATATATATATATATATATATATATATATTCGTCTTGTCGATTAGACGAAATTCTTCCGTTTTTATTGATATAACATGCCGTTTTCGATTATACAACAATATTAATAACAACATCAACATATACTATATTGTTATTATTGTTAATAGTTGTATTTCGGAAGCGGCATTTTTTATAAGTAAATTTTCATAAAGCTTTTTTTGGAAACAATTTAATGACATTACACTTCATACTAATGTTTATATTCGATTGAACGAGGTTTTCAAGCAATATTATTGTGTATCCAAAACTCGAGACGTGTTTTCTCATTATATATTTCAGATAGAATTCCATTTTTTACACACTTTTTTTCGTTTCAACTTTCTATATACATCTTTTACCGTTAATATTACATTTTCTAATATTGTTACGGCTTCTATTTTATTCATTGATTCATAACACAATTTTTCGGTTAAAATTTTTATATAAGTTTTTTTAGTCATACGTAAGCTCATTTGTCGGACCGATGGTTCCTATTGCAATGGACATTGAACTGCCTGTTATAATTGCAAGATAATTTCCTGTTTCAATGTGCATGGTACCTTACTTCAGATGTCAGCATATTGATAGGAAATGTAAGTTAATATGTAAGCATTTTTGGTTGGTTCGATTCATCCGGGTCGACGGCTTATTATTATTATAACTATGATCGTTGTCCAGTACAGACATGTAACGTTATCAATATACGTGTGAGAGATTTTTGAACTTCCATTATTCTAGCGAATAGCTAGATCATGTCCCCCTTTTTACCCTAAAGGACACATTCTTCACATGGCGACCCTGCCAGCCCAAAATAAATTAAAATGTTGAGTGGAAAGTGGCTAAATGTGCAAGTAAAGTGATAGCAGAAATGGGATCATCACAATCAAAAGAAGAGGTAATTATAGCACAAAGCGGTAATAGCGGAGGCAGTACCACCAGTTGGAGCCAGAAGTTTTCCATATCTGAAGTTTTGGGATTGATTGCTTTTGTACTTTTTTTGTCCCTTATCATATGGCGACTTACTCGTCGTTGCAAGAAAAGTTTGGAGAAGAAGATCAAAGAAGAGATCCAAAACAGCAGAGAAAGTGTTGTGTAGTGCAGTGTAAACTGTGATGTGTCGCAATCGCAAGGAGTTCAAAATTCAAGACGTTGTGTCCAAGCGTCTCGGAAATTTCAAAATTGAAGAATAAAAGATAAGTGTTAATTTTAGTCAATTATTATCCATGAACGATCTTGAGGATATTAAAAATTTGTATGAGGAATTTAGGGTATTTTTAAGAAATTTAGGTAAAGACAATCAGCAGCGTAGAAACAATATAATTTTAATTAAGAGTAAACTCAGTAAATTAGATAGGTTAAAAGAAGAATATGAACTTGCAAAGCAGAATTTTAATAAAAGCACTCATAGCGAAGATGTGACAAAGAAAGCTAAGAATTATGTTCAAATAAATGACAAAAATATTGCAGAAATTAAACAAATTTTAGAAAATAGATCAATTAATACTACCTCTAATAGTAATTTAGTCGAAACAGCAGAAATGGCTGAAGAATTTAGTTTAAGAACAGCAGCAAACTTATTGCCTTCTGTGGACGATACAGAGAATACTACTAAACAATTAATTGATGCTATAGAATTGTATGACGGTTTGTTAAATGTCGCGGGAAAAAAATTGTTAACTACTTTTGTGTTAAAAACGAAACTTAGTCAAAGTGCGAAACTAAGGTTAGAATCAAATTACAATTCTAATGCCGATTTAATTAAAGATATTAAAGCTAATTTATTAACAAAAAAATCTGCTGCAGCGTTGTCAAACGAATTACATAGCGCGAGACAATTAGAAAAATCAATAGATGAGTTTGGAAAATCATTGGAAGATTCACTGGTCAATCTCACATTAGCACAAGCAGATGGAGATGGTGGCGCAGTCAAAATTTTAAGAGTGGCTAATGAAAAAATTGCAATTAATGCGTTTGCTAATGGTCTACGTAACCATGAACTGCGAACAGTTATTAAGGCGCGAAATTATGCAAAATTGAAAGACGCGATTAGTGGCGCGAAAGATGAAGAAATTTCAAAGAAAGCTTCATCTTCAGCACAAGTTTTTCATACGCGTAACAAGAGTGATTCGAGACAAAATAACGCGTATAGGGGTAATTCGCGTTCAAACGGAAACAACAGGGGAAGTTATAGAAATAATAGCAATCACACTAACAGAAATAATAATTATAATTCCCGGAATAGCAATTACAATAACCAAAACAATCGTCAGCGTGATAATAATAACTTTAGAGGCCGAAATAACGGTCGTTATAATAACAGAAATCAAAGATCAGGTAATAATAGATACAATCAAAATAATAATAATCAAAGATGTAACGTGATAGGAAGTGGTGAAAACAGAGAAAACGGTAGTACCAGTAGGAATAGTAACAATAATGAATCGAATGAAGTAAATACGTTTTTTCGATCCTAAAATTGAACAGGAAGATAGTATTTTAAGTTTATGTATAAATGGATTAAGTTATGTACCTATTAAGTATGGGATGAATGGGTTAAACTTATTATTAGATTCAGGAGCTACAGTAAGTATTATTTTTGCATCTCATTTGAGTGACAACCAGTATATTGATTCCTCAGAAAAAATTAAAATCAACGGTATAGCTGGTTCAACATATGCAAAAGGAAAAACAAATATTACATTTTTATTAGGAAATACTAAAGTTAGTCATGATTTTCATGTTGTAGATGAATGTGGTAGCGATATGCATGGAGTTTTAGGAGCTGATTTTCTTTTGAAACATGCAGCTATTATTGATTACGAAAAATACTTATTTTTATTTTGGAATAAGGGTGAGAAAATTTCAATACCTCTTGATTCAAAATTCAATTATTGTACAACAATACCACCAAGGTGTGAAATAATAAAGCATTTTTTGGTAGATAACAATGACGATAGTGTAATCGTATCCCAAGAAATTTGTAAAGGTGTATATGCAGCGGGACTAATTGTTAGACCTGTTAAAAATATGATTCCGGTTAGATTATTAAATAGTACCGATAGAGAGATTAAGCTGAAAAATTTTAAACCTAGAATTGAGAAATTATCGAACTTTGATATTTGTAACTTTGAAAAAAGTAAATTTTCAGTAGACCGTATTGATAAATTATTGAATAAAATAAATGTAGAAGGGTTAAGTAACGAGGAAAAAACGTCAATTCATAAAATATGTGCAAAATATGACGATGTGTTTCACCTGGACAATGACACACTTACAGTAACTAATGTTTATAAACAAAAGATCCAGTTACAAGACGGAGCAACGCACGTTTACGTGAAACCGTATCGGTTGCCGCACGCACAGAAAGCAGAGATTCATAAGCAAATTGACAAAATGTTAGCGGACGGTATTGTAGAAAAAAGTAAATCAAGTTGGAATAGTGCTCTTTTATTAGTTCCGAAAAAAGCAGACAGTAATGGTAATAAAAGTTGGAGAGTGGTGTATGATTATCGCTTATTAAATAAACAAATCAAAGACGATAAATTTCCATTACCATGTATAGATGAAATTTTAGATTCATTAGGTGGAGCTATGTATTTTTCACATTTAGATTTGGCACAAGGATATCATCAAATCGAATTAGACTCTGAATCCAGACAGTATACAGCATTTACGACAGACAGAGGACAGTATCAGTTAACTAGATTACCAATGGGATTAAAAATTAGCCCTAGTGCGTTTGCTAGAGCAATGACGATTGCCATGTCAGGCTTAAATTATGAGAGTTGTTTTGTTTATTTAGATGACTTAATTGTTTTTGCTAGTACACTAGAAAATCACAATCAAAATTTAGTTAAAGTTTTGAATCGTCTCAGACAAGTTAATTTAAAAGTAAATCCTAATAAATGTCAATTTCTGAAAAAACAAGTTTTATATTTAGGTCATGTGATATCAGCAAATGGTATTTCACCAGATCCGGAAAAAATCCGCGTTATGCAACAGTATCCTGTCCCTAAAGATGCGAACGAAACAAAGCGTTTTGTAGCATTTGCTAATTATTATCGAAAATTTATTAAAAACTTTGCTGAAATTGCAGCACCTTTGAATCATTTATCAAAGAAAAGAGTAAAATTTTCATGGAACGACGAATGTCAAAAAGCTTTTGAAACATTGAAAAATGTCTTAATTAATCCGCCAATCTTGCAGTACCCAGATTTTTCAGAAAATAATCATTTTATCCTAAGAACTGATGCTTCAGGTAAAGCCTTAGGAGCAGTTCTATCGAACGCTAATGGTATGCCTGTTACTTATGCTAGTAGAACTCTTAATAAATCAGAGAAAAATTATTGTACTGTTGAGTTAGAGCTTCTTTCTATTGTATGGTCGGTGAAAAAGTTCAGACCATATCTGTTTGGTAAAAAGTTTCATATACTAACAGATCATAGACCCTTAATTTATTTGTTCGGAATGACTGATCCATCAAGTAGATTAACAAAATTTAGATTAATTTTAGAAGAGTATGATTTCTCTATTTCATACGTTAGAGGTAAAGATAATGTCACAGCAGACGCTTTGTCCAGAATTCAAATTGAGTCAAAAGAACTAAAAGAACTGAGTCATACTTCTATTGCCAGTTTGTATGCCGTGACTAGAGCACAAAACCGAAAAATGATCGATGCTACTATAGGAAGTTCCGACAGTATTTTGCTTGACAAAAGGACTGATCACCCTGGAGTCGTGGAACTGTTGAAACCGCCTGTAGATGCAGTTGAATTAAAACCCATATCAGAAAGTGAATTTAATAAACTAATTACAATGCAAAATTATTATAATAAAGGAAAATTTGTCTATGACATTGAGTCGAATATTATATTCGTTAAACAGGAAACTCGATCAACGTCAGCACTACGTGCGTCACTGAGAGACCTGAGACACATTTGTGTAAAATGTAAAATTCCGGAATTAATAATAATAAATAACGATAAATGCGCAGTACTAGTACAAGAAATAAAAAATAATGTTAAAGAATTCAAAGAAAAAGATATAAAATTGTCAATTATCAAAAAATGTCAAAAAATTTGTAGCAGAGAAATGCAACAATTAATATTAAACGATTTCCACATGTTACCTACGGGAGGTCATGCAGGTATAAACCGCATGTACAATAACGTGAAAAAATACTACTTTTGGTCTAAAATGAAAAGAGACATTGAAGATTTTGTAAAAAAAGTGCGACGATTGCCAAAGGTACAAGTATTCGATACAGCATACGGAACCAATGACAGTAACCACAACTGCGACGTCAGCATTCCAAAAAGTTTTTCTAGATTTGGTTGGTCCATTAGAGCAAGATATAGAAAATAATAGGTATATTTTAACGCTCCAGTGTGAGTTAACTAAATTTGTAGAAGCCTATCCAATCGAAAATAAAGAATCTGTTACCGTATCGAAATCTTTTGTGAATAATTTTATTTTGCGTTACGGGATTCCTAAAGAAGTCGTAACCGATCAGGGTACAGAATTTATGTCGTCGGTATTCAAAAATTCATGTGAATTACTTAAAATCAAGCATTTAAACGCAACAGCTTATCATCATCAAACAATAGGTGCGCTCGAAAATTCTCATAAACATCTAGGTGCATATTTGCGAATCCACGCGAGAAAGCATCCAAATACGTGGAGCACGTGGGTACCATACTGGTGCTTTTCGTATAATAATACTGTTCACACAGAAACGAAATACACACCATACGAGTTAGTTTTTGGGAAAAGTTGCCACCAACCGTCAAATCTGTCTAATGGAATTGATCCAATTTACAATTTTGATGATTATCCAAATGAATTAAAATTTCGATTACAAACTGCTTGCGAAGATGCGAGAAAAAATTTAATAAAGTCAAAAATTAAACGAAAACAAAATTACGATAAGGGTTGTAATTCTTTTGATTACAAAATAGGAGATAGGATTTTATTACGCAATTCAGCTGGTTCTAAAACTGAGCCAATATTTAAAGGTCCATATGTAGTGGTAGATATCAAAGATCCAAATATTGTAGTTAAGATAGATAACAAAATTGTAGAAGTTCATAAAAATAGGGTTAAGTTGTATTATTGTTAAAAAAAAATTTTTTTTTTCATTAATTATTAATTTTTATGTATGTATTCAGTAACAAAAAAAATTTTTTTTCTCTTACCGAAGAGGTGCAATGGACATTGAACTGCCTGTTATAATTGCAAGATAATTTCCTGTTTCAATGTGCATGGTACCTTACTTCAGATGTCAGCATATTGATAGGAGGAGTTAATATGTAAGCATTTTTGGTTGGTTCGATCCATCCGGGTCGACGGCTTATTATTATTATAACTATGATCGTTGTCCAGTACAGACATGTAACGTTATCAATATACGTGTGAGAGATTTTTGAACTTCCATTATTCTAGCGAATAGCTAGATCATGTCCCCCTTTTTACCCTAAAGGACACATTCTTCACACTATTTCCATTATACATTCATTTTTTCTGTGGGCATCTTATTGTTACTATTTTCACAACACTTTTATATAAAACACCTCGGACGGATGTAGACATCCAAAACATCTATCTCCATACAATTTTCACAATTCATATTTTTCGACATTATTAATATGTTCATACAACTTTTATATAATCCACATCGGACGGCTTTTACATCCAAAACAACTCTTTCAATTTTCACAGCTCATTTTTTTCATCCTATATCGAGAGCAATCTAATTTCATAATACTTGTTTTTCATCATTATTACTATTTTCATAAAACTTTTATATAACACACCTCGAACGTCTTCTACATATAAAACATCTCCATTCAATTTTCAAAATTCATCTTTTTCGACAAGTTCCTATATCCTGCCGACCAGACACCAAACTTAACACCGTTTTATAGACACTAGAGATGGCTAGTACATAAGCGTTGTAATGCTGCAGAGCTTGCAGAAAATAATAATCCAATACAACATTTTCTACTATTACTAGATCCAAAACAAAATATTCAATACTACGCAGTTTCCTTATAATAACTGGATAAACAACTGTAACAGAAATTTTAGCGTTTTAGTAGAGACGATTAGTTGAATAATTCATCTACCTTCCTTTTCATGTCATTGCAGTATTATTTGATTGTGATTGAAGAACGTGGTCTAGGCGCTCTTTCGATAACCTACGCTATAATCCCGGCGGTCTTAGGCAGGCCAATATCCCATGCATTCTGTTTTGTTTAACTTTCTCTGGTATCGGACGGTTTGTAACCTAAGTTTTTATTATACATTTGATATTTTTGTTTTGTATGATTCTTTCGAGTTGAGATATCAGCCCTTTAAATTGGAATAATTCGAAATAAATATGAATCATCGACAGCTGCAGGTCCGTCAAAGCTACATATTTAATACGAATAAACAGAACAACGCAAGAATCCAAAGACTCCGAAGGTTTTGGGTGATAAGTATACTATAATTTATTCAACGAAAAACGAATAAATTGGGACATGCAAAATACTATGTCCGAAATTTATATTTTTTCGAAATTATACCACTGTACAAAACTGAATGCAAGGGATACCGGCCTGAATAGTGTCGCGTTCGCCGGGTGGTTGGATGTCGAGTAAATTTTTTTCGCGACTTTCCGAACTGTCTAATCTTTAGAACAATTTGAATGGATCACAATATACTGTAATATAATTTTTGTAAGATGTAAGCCAGTCGTAGATAATAGGTCCCTATTGGTCCTTGAAATTTAATGTATCCTAAAAAAAATCAGTTACCTAGTTTTAGGAGTAAGGGTATTTTTGATGTTGAGTTAGTATTAGTAGTAGTAGTACTTAAAAACCAAATGATCAATGTCGATTTTAACAAATGATTTTTCATATCCAATTTATGAAGCATTTATAGCACAATGTTAGAGTCAAACTAAATAAATCAAACACATTTAGCAAGCAGGGTAGTAAATAAATAGTTTATTTAGTATTTATAACTTTTTATTGACAATAATGGTGATAATATTCTTTTACAAGCAATAAATCAAAATCGAACGATGTTATTTGATTAAATTTACAAAGTTAAAAATAAAAATTGAGAAAAACAAAATAATGAAAAAAAATTATAGATTTCCGTTGTCAGAATGATCAAAATCGCAATTAGGGCTCGCCGACATCTCTATCATGAAGCAGATCTAGATAAAATTGTACCTATCTCCGAGTGCTGAGGACTTTAGAGAGAACAAGGAAACCAGATCCCTGTATTTCAAGGAGGTGATAGGAATTGATTAGTCAGCTGCAACAATGTGTGCCAACGGCTTCTTTTATTAGAATCTAAGATTTTGTAAGGTTCATCAAAATTCTCCCAGAATTCCACCATATAAAGTTCGAACTTTTCTAAACGCATCCAGCTCATTTTTGCCACCGCACTTCCTCTGAGTCTTCACCCTTCTTCCGGTTCGTAAGATTTTCCGTCATAAAAAACTTGTAATCATTGATATTATCGATATGAAGATCGAACATTTGGTAGGGTTTGTTCTCTTTCCTTCTTGCGCTTCTTGCGATCTGCTTCAAGTCTTCCGGCCACGATGCTTTGCCTAATCTTTGCAGTTCGATGGCTACAGCAAAATGTATAGAGTAACACTCCATCTCTGTATCAATATATCAATGATTGATATATTTTCTAGCTCCTGCACAGCAATCGTGGACATTGTTGCGATGACCTGGTTAAGATTTTGCCCACCACATCTGTCTGCTTTTTAGAAACAAGTGAACGCAACTTACTATTTCACACCTTCCTCTAGCTCCTTGGGTATGGTCCCACATGTAGCAGAAATCTCACTGGGAGTTCAGTATGTATATCGTAAAATTGAAAGTAGCGAGTCTTCGTTTATAAAATAGAGTATTGTTAACTGGATCAGATGTTATGAGAAGAACTTGCTGTAAATCGAAATTAGCACATACAGATTCGCCATTAGAATTTTTTGCTTCTTCTTTGTCTTTAATTTTTTCGGCACGAGCTCTTTTCTTTTAGCTGTAAGTGCTTTGTATTCCTTGAAGGTTTCTTTCTCGTTTGAAGAAGCATTGGTGTAATGAGAGCAAACTCGGCACTGATCCTTTTTTGGATGAAGAAATCCCAAATTGTAGCACTTGTTGAAAATTCTTCGATAAAAAGGTACATTTGCCTTAGGTTCACTATTGTCATTACAAACCTGAATGTAAATGTTGTACATTCGGTTAATGTTCAGACTCTAATCCAGTCTTCCTACTTTTTGCAGTGTCCAAGGTATTGAGGAACATTGTCTTGCACACTTCAACTTTTTTGTCCTGGCTGGAAGGATCAAATGTGACGGTAAAATTGCCTTTGGAATTATCGGCCGTTATACGCTTTTTAGTCAATTTGTCAATGTTGGCATGAATAAAATCCCTCTGCCTGCTATATCCACCTGATGCATAATAGGCTGATAAAATCATATTTCGCTCCTTTTTTCGAGATTGTTGTGTTTCATTGGCTCCTGCAGTTTTGGCACGCTGCGGGGGTTTCATTTGGATAGCAGGAATTACTTTCTTCCGTAAGGAGACATGGGTTTCGCTCCTAGCCCTCTTTTCCTTGCTTAAAGTCCTTGCTCATTTGCTTTGACATATAGGCCGTTTTCGAGATTTCGCCGTTGACTCTGGAAACACCTCTATTCCATCGAGACGTCCACTGATGTTCTTCACGTTTGGGATCCGATATGTATGGAGGTAGTCAGTGTCACTTACAGAGGTTGCGTCTGTAGACATTTCCTCTGGGCAAAATTCAGAGTGGTCTGATGAGAACAAAGGCTCTTCATTAACTTCGTCATCCGAATCATAATTTAAGTTGAGAGTGTATAGTTTCTCAACTGGTCTCTAGTGTTGGTTGTACCGCTAGTAACGAGAAATATAAAATTAGAATAATTGCTTGTAAATCACTACATAAGTAAAGTGTTTGATGGATAATTACAAATCTCTCCAGTAAGTTTATTTGCTCTGTGATCTTCAGGTATTGCGTGATGACAAGAGGATGGACTACATGATCTTCTGATTTCAAACTCCAGTCGTTGCCTACATCTATATAAATGAAGGTGAATTATGATATATTTAAAACAGATATGGGCAAGGAAAAAATGTATAGAACTTAAATTAAAGGAAATTAAACAGTGAATCGAATTCGATTTGAAATAAAATACAAAAAAAAAATACTTAGAGGTACTACAACTCAGCACCAACTATGCGAGCGGTGATCATATATCAACCAAATCAACTGGTCTCATCTGAAAATCAAAATTTTCTAAGATATGAGATCAAAACAAATGTTAAAATTACAGTATCGAATTGTAAATACATTACAATTAAATTTTAATACGGTGTCCTTGATTGCTTCTATGCTTACCCGGTAGAATTCATTGCCCGGAATAACCTATTGGCTGCGCTATTTTAGTCTTTTCCAAATACGTTTGAACCTAAGTTCATGAAAATCCAAATGTTCGGAACTGACAGTTTCGGATTTACTACATATTTGGGGGCCCGTCGCACTTTGGCTTTTAGAGGCCCCTTGTCTGCAGTTAAATACTAAAATTTTTCGTTTCGCGTAGTGTAAAATACGTTTATTAAAACGGCACTTTACAATGGGGACTTTTGTAAATTAAATCGTAATGACATTTATTTAGTAAGTGCAGTTTTATAAAATGTTTTTAAAGATACTTTATATTTACAAAAAATAGCAATAATAATTTAATGATAATAAAATTCTCAAAACCTATAGCTCACACTTAATATTCACCTTATTACAGCTAAATAAATTATTTTCTGGATTTTTGAGCAGCAAACGTGTCTATCAGTTTGTGATAGCTCATACTTTTCAAACAATCACTTTCTATGTAGAGAATTGCCAAGTCATTCAGGTGATCTTTTGAAAGTATCGCGCAAAGATAGTTCTTTATTCTCTTCAAAGCACTAAAGGATCTCTCACCAATGGATACTGGGATTGTAAGGAATATTTTCAATATAGTTTCTAGATTGGGAAAGGTTTCTTTGAGGCCGTTATTTGTCACTATCCGATTATACCATTTTCCTGGACAGTTCTTACTCACCTTTAGGTCCGTTCCTTTTAAGACTTTCAGGAACTCACGAAAGTGTTTTAACACATCTAATAACGATGACCCGTCAATATCACTTGAATAAATTTCGGCTAGATTCTTCAGGTGACTTCTTGAAAGTTGATCGTCTTAAACACAAAACAAGTTCTCAAAAGTGTTAAAAATATGCTGTAGTTTTCCTTGTCTATTTTTTTTTAATTCAAAAAAAATTGTGTCACAAACTTCATTCAACATGTCCACTTTCACTTTATCTCTTCCCTGTAATATTATCTCATTTTCTGTTGAGAATGGGGTCTCATCATCAAATATCTTTCTTTTCCTCAATCGTTTTTATTTCATTTTTTTCTTTACATTGAAATTTTTCTGTTAACAATGTCAATAAACTCGGACTTCATTTTCCATTGCTGAGAAATCGTCAGGTACATTAAAAACATAGTTTTTCAATGAGTCAAGAAGCTGTACTTCCATCTTCATGTTACCATCTTTTTTTTTGTAAACACTTACTGGTCTTATTCAGTCTTTCAAGCAAGCGGTTCCATAGAATTGTCATGACGGCAGTTTCGTAAGAGGCTAACTTTTTGGCAAGCCCTAATGCTTCTGCTTTAACTGTAGGTTCAGTTTCGAACAGATGATTCAATAATCTGGATCTGGAATAGTCTGGAACCGAACAACTATTAGGATAATTTTAATTTCGGCATTATATTTCAACGTTCTAAAAGTTCTAGTCTAAAAATCCTTTCCAGCACTTGTTTATACTTACTTATGTTGATGTCGTATTACAATATATAGACGTATATTACTATATACGACTTGTTCTTGAAGACATCTTGGAATTTTAGAAGAATAAAGTACTAAATATCACAGACTGTTTACATTGAACAAGCTAGAAAATGTAGAAAGCCTTATCTTAACATTACCAGGACAACTAGAGCCACCTGTTGAAATAAAAATCAAGCCCTAGTCTTGTAATACTACAACTAGACATGTTAAGTTATTTAATTGTTGCTTTAATCTTGCAGTTCTGCTAAGTTGAACAACTATCTAGTTGTAGATCGAACATTTTTTCTGATCATAATATCTCATGGTGACAACAAAGGCAGAAATCTAACCGGTGGTTATGTAAATGTATATTTCAAATGATCCTTCTCTATATTTCATTAGCATACTTCTTAAGTATTTTTTCCTCGTCTCAGTTATTAATACATTCATGGATTTTGCATTGTTCTGGTCTCAAATAACTGTTAAATGTTTCAATTTTATTGATAAAATTTCAGTAATCACCTGCTCTAACAACTTTTTAATTTGTGCAATTTTTGCACCACCTCTACCTATTAGATGAAAAGATATGGGAGCTTTCAATGACTTCTTAATTCATCTTGTCATAAACACCAAAGCATGGCCTGTAGGAAGACTTTCCCTAATGCCACCTACAATATCTTCTAATCCTTCTATACGACCAATGTGCTCATTGAAGTGTAATCTAGGCATAATTGCCATCTCAAACAATACTGCTACATATTTTTCACTGTCATCCATATTATTTGCCACTTCTTGTAGTGAATCAAAAATCGTTTTATGGATACCTGGCCTACAAACAGTTTCTTCAAGCAGTCTTGTTTGGACTATCTTGCTTGGCAGTACAAGGAATGTTGCAAGAAATGAATAGGATTTTTGACTTCTCTAAAAACAGGGACAGTGACAAAAGTTTTTCCTCTAAAGTAAACCTTCGTGAATTGTTGGACTCTCCTGACATTTATTCTGAAATGGTTCTGCTTCAAACCATTTCGTCTCACTGTTTTGTTGACAGCTTTCAGTGTTTGTACTTTTTGTAAATGTGTTTTATGATGGAGTACATTTTCCTCTTTTTAGGTTTCATCTTAGTTCTAGTAATCCCTACTTCTTGTATAATTTTAAATGGGGAAGACAAAATACTATGCTTACTGCTTGGAAAAATATTAATATGAAGTTTAACTGGTTACTTATATACTTATGGTAATGGTCACCAAACTGCAAGCTTTCGGGATGTGGCTGCTCGGTTTGATGTTACGATTAGTTCTATCAATAGAATTTCAAAACGCCCTTGTTTTGAGTAATTTGTTTGATGAAGTAATAAAATGGCCGAATGAAAATCAAACGATAGTTAGTGAAGCCGTTTCGAATCGAACATTGTTTTGGAGTTTTTAAACAAAAATTCTGGTAACTGTACCATACAAATGTACGAAATATCAGACTGATTTGTCACCTCATACGTGTAGCTTGTGTTTTTCATAATAAAGCTCTAGATTAGGGGTCGGCAACCTGTTTGTTTTTAATGGCGCAATACTAAATTTGAAAATCACCGATATTAGACAGATAATCAACAGGTATAAATAGGCATTAAGAAAAACAGATTTCTTATAACTTGTTGTTGGAGTGTTGTTCGCATATTTTGTATTGTAGCTCCCTCATTTTTATTTTTCAAGATATTACAACAATTCTTGAACCAAACGATAGCTTAGCATCTCAGCTTTAAATTGCTGGAATTCTTCGATATATTGAATAGGGAGGGAGGGGGGTCATTTGGTTTTTGTATTAATGTTACCCCACCATCCGGGGTTACTTTGTAACAACGTGATTCCTCTATCTAAAACGACTGCTTCGGTGGTTTGTAATAAAGTAACCCCATCCAAAAGATAGCTTTTTTAATAACAAAAATCAATTTTTTCATTTTTTTGCTTAAAAAGCTGGATTTAAATGGAAAGTGGTTCTTACCACTCTAAGCATGCTAATCTAACAGGAATCAGATTTGAATCAAATTGAAAAGAGAGAACTTTTATTATAAAACATCAGTTGAAAAAAATTGAAATCACATCTAGCGTGTTTTTTAAATGTAAAACCACCATGTTTTTCTTAATTTCGACAATAAAAAATAACAAGGTAACTTCACTTGAGTTGAAAAAAATAGATTCAAAAATTATAAACGCTGAACGTTATCCAAGGTGCACTCACAGTAGTCTTTGATTTATGGTTTCAAGTTAAGTGAAAACAGTGCTTTCTCTCCAGGTAAAACTGATTTGTTTTTTTTTTTCGGGACGTAGCTCACTAATGATATTTTTTTCTGAATCCAAATAAACTAAACTCCGGATCCCTGGTTTTAGTGGGAAGAAATTCTTTTGGAATGCAAGTCAGATACCTGCTCAATAATTGATTTGCAAGATTGTATGATGTGAAAAAATTGTCAAACGTGAGATTTCGATTTGAATCAGAATAAAAGTCGGAAAGAGTCAAAACTACATTCTCCACTTGGTTGAAATCTCTTTTGTTTCCTTGCTTTCCAAGGTAAGGAATGCCTTATAAGGGGTGGTAAGATGTGAAGCTATCACAAATCCACCAGATTTTAATGCCATATTTATCCGGCTTTGAAGGAATGTATTGGTTAAATTGAACGCTACCTCTAAAAGGGACCAATTGTTCATCAGTCGTGAGGTTCATTCCAGACACATACAACTTTTTCAAATTTGTCATAACGAAATTCCAAAGATCCCTTATTGGTGCAAACTTGTTTCTCTGTCGTCTATCAGATCTTGTTGATGCATCATCGAAACGTACCTAAATGTTGAGAAATTTTAGCGAACCGATTCTTTGACATTGTTGCCCTGAACACTGAATTTCCGTGAATTTTATCCTAAAAGTCTGTAAAATGAAAAATGCCCTCTTTTTTAGTGCCTGCATAAATAAGTAGCCCAATGTAACTTTCTATTTCAATGGGGTCAGTGGTCTTCCAATTTTGGCCTTCTTTTTCTGCACCATTGCCATTCGTAAATTTCACAATGAGACCATTAATTTCACTATCAAAAATAAGTTCAAATGCAGCGCTTATGTCGTCAATATATTTTTCACGAGGTAAAACAACTTTATCCAATTGACCTCGTATAATGTTGGCATCATCGTCCTCATCAGCTCCTCAAATCCATCAAATCAAAATTATTTACTTCTAAATTTTTATTGTCTGAGTCAGCTACAATCGCTCTTTTATATCCTCTTCTGTAAGCTTTTTCCATTGAGTCGTTATTGCTTAAATGTCAATCTGTATACACTAAAGAAATTGTATACAATCCAAGAAAAATTATAAACCTACCAATATATGTACCAATATTCACAAAAATATAAAAGTTAAAAACACAAAATGAATTTCGGAACAAGTTCTAAAACACAAATATAGCAACTGAATTCTGCAAAAATTATTTGAGTATTGACAACATTTTGTAAATCATAAAAAAAATAACGGGACGCTAAATAAAATTTACCACTAGCAATCATGACAATTCAAATCCACTTACATATCAGAATACACGCTGCGCGTGCATATTTGCAATGTTTTTACTGTATTTTATTATTTTTTCATTGTCGGTCACAACCTTGGCACATTAGGTTTTGCAAAAAATTAAAACGAATTATATTTTCGTTGGCCGAAAATATGTTTTTAAAAATTTATTTAATACAAAATTACAATTAATTTTATATTATTGAATGATTACAATTAATATCTTAAGCGAACTAACTATAATACATTAAAAGCTGTTTACAATTTTTCATATATATATATATATATAATAAAATTATTGCTGACAAATTATTTACGATATTTAATGTTATTACGTATTGTTTAAAATAACCTTCTAGAATTTTCTCCATGTAACTCCTCTATCCCTAAGAATGAAAAATGACGGAGGTATCTTTCTTTTTTCTTCTAAATCGATTTTTTCGTTTTTCTTTTCTTCAATTTCTTGGAACTTCTGTGTTCTCACAAATTTTCTTTTATATTTTCGAATTAACCATACCATTATTAAAATTATACAAATGATTATAATTATTGTAAATAGACATATTGATACATGGTTTTGTGAATTGTAAATTTCATGAATTGGCTTTATATTTCTAGCAATTTTATTTATTTCATATAATTTGTCAAAATCTATATTGATTAAATATGGAGATTTATAAATGTGATTATTTAAAAATTTGGTTCAATTTCGGTAATATTATCAATTTTCCTTTTTTTATTTGTATATTAGTTGAAAAAATTTCACTTTCAATTTGAATACTGCAGTTCTTTGGAATTTTTACAATTGATGGATAACTTATTTTCAAATAACGGTCCGAAACACATTTAGAAATCACTTCAGTTTCTGAATTTGGAATTACTAAAAGTTATTTCGTTATTTGTTACTTGTTCTAATATAGTTTCTTGAAGATTAATTTTACTAACAACACAATTTTCAGCACAGCGTCCGTTTAACAATTCAATAGTAGGTACAACTGTCTTTTAACTTGAATGTTTCTTTGTAATAATATTTTTCTTCTAACACTGGACATTCTTCTTTGATAAAAATAACTTCTTTTTGACTTGGCCTGGCCAAGTAAGATTGAGGAGGGATGAATATCGTATGATTTAGGATTACAGGATATAAATTGAAAAATTCATAAGTTCTAGGTTTCAAGATTGGAACATGGGTAACATAAATTATTTTGGATTTGGAAAAGGTTACTTGTGAGCCCAAAAAGAGATACTACGTTAAAATATTATTAAATTTTGGGATTTGTTGTTTTTTATAAATAGTGGTTAAATATTTAATCATTTCTAAAATTTCTTGACTCGATATAACAGAACTATGAATTGTATTTAATTTGGAAAATGTTATCGCATTTTCAATATTATCAATCAATGTAATTAAACTTTGACAATCCAGATTAATCTGTGAAATTGTACTGTGAAATGTTATAAAATTATTCAAAGTTATTATTTTATTTTCTATTGAAATGTGAAATTTTTCCAAATTATCTGAGAGTTTCTGCTGATTAGTCCATAGAGTCGTAATTGATTCATTATAATGATCAATTAATTTTTTATGTAACGATATTTGCAAATTTACTTTATGAATTATCTGTTTTTTGGTTTTGTTGTAAAACATTTATAGCATTATCATATCTTTCTTCATCATCTGAATCTAGAGTTCCAAAAAGCCATTTACCAATTTTACCTACTGCATTTATTAATTCTCTTTTTAATCTTAAATGCAGATAAATGTTTTCTGATTTTTATCTAAAGTATTAATCAAAATTTCTATTCTGCTTACTCATTGTTCAGCTAAATTATGATATGAAATGGGATTTGTAGCGTTCGCTTGAGATAAATTATTTTTTAAGCTATAATAATATTGTTTCAAATTATTAGTTTGTTTATGAATAAATTCTAAATCTATATAATATATAAAAGTGTGAATAGAGTTATTATATGCCAATAATGAGTGTTTAATTAATTGATCAGTTCAATTAGACTGGAATGGAATCGTTCCACAGGTGAATTAGAATTACTATTTTTAGATGTCGTATAATGTAGTTCAATTTTGTGCAATTTGCAAAAATCTTGAAGGTCGTTATTCTTAAACTCTGAACCACAATCAGCTGTGATGAGTAACATAATTGAATATATTATCAACGACTGAGGTTCCATTCACACTTGACTTTGAATATGCCTGACCGTAACGAGAGAATGCGTCGATTATAGTTAAATATGAGTGATTAGCTATTTTAAAAGTGTCTATATGTACATATATGTTCGAATGGTTTGCTAGCTGTTGGGGTTAAATTAAATTCAATTAAGTACTGGGGGATTTCTATCATATATCGCCAATTATATTTTCGCTAATTATTTTTTCGTCCTGTTTCAAATAATTAAAATTATGAATTTCTTATTAGCTTATTTCTAAAGGACAAATATTAAGAGGCTCATTTAAAATTATATAAATTGTCTTAAACGTTTCATTTGTGTTACACTGATTATAATTTAAATTTTTATATTGTTTTCTTCTTTTTCCATTAGTTAAATACACAAAGTTATGAATTATATTATTAAATTTCTTATATATATTCTAATTAATAATAACTTTTTATTATTCTAGTTTCTAAAAATTTACTAATTTTTTTATATTTTACTTATTTTAATTTCTATTCATTCTAAATCTTATCTATTCTTATAACATAATAATAAAAATGAAAGTAAGGTATTTGTATAAAAATCCATTGTGTAATTCCTTGAATTGCGTACCATTTTAATGAATGATAATATTAATTTTTCCAAAATTGTTCTTCTATTATTTTGTCATTTAGTATCGCATTTAATTTTCTATTGAAATATTTTAAACTTATATTACTATTATTCTTATCAATTTGTTTGTTAATTATTTCATAATTAATAACCATTTTCTCATTTTCATTATTCATGTCCTTTTATTAATCATATTATTTTGATTTTATATATCCAAATATTTGTATTTAATTCAGGCTTTATAACATAACATTCTTCTTCTAATATATCATTATCTATTTTTATAACATCATTTATATCTTTTTCTTTCATTGTCTCATCATTATTTATTTCATTTATTTCTCTGTTTAATTCTATTACATTTTCTTTTACTTCAATTTCATTATCATTTTCATTCATTTTTAATTCATCTAATCCTGTATATTGTAATTTCACATTTAATTCCACTTTATCAAATAATTCTAATTCTCCTTTTGTATCATTATCCATTTCTCCTACCACTATAATATTTTCTTCTGAATTCTTTTCTGTTACATTCAATTTATCTTCTTCTTCATCAAATAATTTACAGAGATCTATTTCTACTTGTTCATTTATTTCTTTACAATAATTTAATTCCGATTCTTTCATTTTAATGAATTTTTGAATTTTTGGTGATGAATTATTAGATGTAAAATTTATTTCAATTATTTGTTCACTGAATTCTGGTTCGTTAGTTTCTATAAAATTTTCAAAGTATGCTAATAGATCATTAGGAGTAAAATTGATTTCTTCTATTTTTGATTCTTTTTCCGAGGCTTTTTTCGAAAATTTACGATTCGATCATTATTTTCATCTGGTTCAAATAAATTCTTAAAATCAATTATTTCTTCTTCTTCTTCGTTATCGTTAAAATTATTATTGTATAATTCCTCAGATGTAAAATTTGGTTTTTCATTTCTTGATTGGAAATGTTTATAATTATTATTATTGTTGTTATTGCGATTAATATTTACATGTCTACTGGGTTTATCTGTGAAGTTTCTCGATGTTGTAGACATCGATCGGTTCTGGTCTTGGTAGTCGATTTACAGGTATTTGATTTGGCCGGAAAACATTGTTTTGCCTTCTTTGTGGCATGGAATTTATATTATTATTTATATTATATTATTATTATTATTATTATCATATCTTTCATTATTATAAAATTGATTTCTATTATGATTATTATCATATTGCTGATAGTGTTGATAAGAGGGATTGTAATTATTATATTATTATATTTCTTATTTGATTCTTTTTTAAATTATTATTATTATTATTATTATTATTATTATTTTATATTTTCTAATTTTAATTTAAATAGTTCCCAATTGAGGGTTTTTGAATTAGATACTAAAAAAACTGATAAACAAATGGTACCTATAAAAAATATAAAAAAATAATTCTAAATTAATATTGAAGTTTATAAAAAAAATATTTTGTAATGCATGCTTTACCTGGCGGAGGCACCTAGGCACCGAAACGGCCGCGCGAAGCACAATTTTCAGCGTTAAATTAAAATTATAAATAATGGAGTTACAACTCCGGGAGTCAGGACATTTTTAACTAAAATTTTCAAATTTTCTCTTTTAGGATCTTTTTTCAAATTTCATTTATTCCTTATAGTTTTGAAAATATAGCTAAGAAATGGAGACTCCCTTTTTTTCTCTCCGTGTTTTGTTTATAACAAATTAAATTTTTAATAGCGGATAAATTCAAAAATCTCCATTCTCAGAATTAAATTCTGTGTCCAATGCACTAATCACCATATTTTTGAGAGACTCGTAACTTTTTGGTACTTTTTGGTTTTATCCTTTATATTGAAATTTTATTTTAATTCTTATCACAAGCTCTCTCTCTCTTTCTCTTCAATACTACAAAGAGATAACTACAATTCAGATGTTTTGAAAAAACCGCAAATTAAAGTTTTACTAATATTTTGGAAGATTGTGGAGACTAAACTGAAGTTGTTTTAATATTTCTGGATTCACTTTTATTAGAGGTACCTACAGTACCCACAGGGTCCTTCACGAAGAGCTGTATTGATATGTATATTGGTTATCCGAAATGCTCGTTTTAGCTCAAATAATTTCAGTTTTCTGAAACTTCCTGTTATACCGGAAGTGTATCCAAACTTCGTTATATTAAGCGGAATACTATAGTTTTTATAAAATTTTTGGAATCCACGCAAAATTTTAATACAACTTTATACAAGGCATAGTATGCCTAAAATCCACTATTTTTTAATTATTCCACATTTTAGAAATTTTTAGACAAATGCAGGCCCTCCACTGAAAAAATTATATTTCTAAGTTTGAGTGAGTCAGGTCTAATATTTTTGGAATTCGGACAAATAACACTCACAGCTTTCAAAATCTGTGAAAACCTTGACAAAAATTTAGCTTTCTAAAAACTTCGAAAGCTTTTCATATGGCATCCCTCATTTTCCTTGTACCATTGGATTCTACGCTTCAAATTAAGGGTACTTCGATAGTAAATATCTCAAATTAACAGAGAAGATGACGCAGGCTCGATAATTTCAGTGATCTGCTGTGAAGAAGGGAGAACGATAGGAAGAGAATCCGTGCTGGAGTGAAGAGTAGGCTCAACAGAGTCAGCAAAGTTCATTAACTGGTTTTCAGAAGGATAAATATTTACAGATACTGTGGTTATGAACTTTTCCAAATCACTTTCATGGCGCATCGAACTAAGAACTTCTCGTGGAAGACGAGTACTCGATAATCCCCCCCTGGGCTCCATACCAAACATAGTTTTGTAAGGAGATTCTTGAATACCAGAATTCAAAGTCGTGTTCTTCTGAAATTGAACTAGTTTAAGGCCTCGAGTCCATTGTGTCGTTTTATTATCCTTATCAGATGCTGTTTTACTTTGCAGTGTCCGCAAAAAAACGAATTTTGTAAGATGATCTTGGTAGACCAGAATAAACTTGTAATTATCATCTGCTTGGGATTGAATATCAATAAGATCCATTTGGCAACGACTGTTCATTTACTCGTGTAAAATTGGTTCCAAAACAAAACCACGCTTCACCTTAGCTTTCTTCTGATGGCAAGACTGGGCAAGACTGGCACATACTCAAATATTTATGCACGATCTCTTTTGTCATATTGGTAAACTCTTTATTTCCCTTATGTATAATCCAGTCTCGACCACCATGTCCAGTAGCAAGATGTATGTTGTGAATTTCGTCAAATAAAATTTCAGCAGGTTCATAATATCTCACTTCATTACTAGTTGCATCAATGAGCTTAGTAGGCAATCCAGTTACTTTGTATACTTTGAAATGCTTGAACAGTCTACTTTGGTGTTTATTCTTTGGCCTAGCCACTGCTGCATCTTCTACTTCTTTTATCAGCTTTTGATACTGTTCAGCATTAAAGACTTTATAATGATCACCACTTCTACAAAAGTTGTTTTCCAACTGGCATACATCTCATCCATCATCACAGCTGATCTCGTTCACTCGCAAAATTTCCACCTGCAATAAACGACTACAATTATTTTATCCACGTTCAAAAGTTGAGTTTTCATTTTGCAACCACATCAGTAACCGTAGCACAGTAAATGAACATTTTAACAGAAATCATCATGATCGCGAGTAATAGCTCCGTCCAGTAACACTTTTGCCGGCAGTTCTGCCTTAAACCTTACCTACCTTAGACCGGAATTGCCAGCCGTTCTGGTCTAGACGAAAGCTAACGTTCCAAGAACGGACTAGATTAAAAAACCTTCTGGTGATCGTTGTCGCAAGTTCTCGAAAATCGAAATCGAAACAATCGTTTTTGTGAGGGTTGCAGAACCTACAAGATACTCACTTTTCTCTTGCTCTTTTTTACTTCTTTAACAGCCGCCCCAGTTTCAGATGAAGTTCCACTAATCAGGGAACCTTCTACCGAATAAGAAAAATACGCTTTTTTGAGGATGTGCACGAAAGAACATAGTGGACTGACGCTGATATGGACTGGAAATTGATAATTAGTTATGGAGGTATATAGTAAAAAAACCGGTATAACTTGCATAGGTAAATAACCGAAAAAATATCAATAATGCTCTGGTTGATTTTATTTTATTTTTTTTTTTTTAATTTTATTTGGTAACTCTACATTGTTTGTATTGTAATTAAAGTTCTTGATGAGGGAGTATCAATAGGACATCGTCTTCAACGTGGAAAAATGGAAAAATCGTGTTTTTAGGCAAAAACGTGTTTTTTGGTTTTAACCCTACCTTGTTTGTCTCCTAATGGAAGGTTTTGGCGCGGGTGTATCAGTGGGGTAGTATTCGTTTAGTATTGTCTTTTATAACGTGAAAAAATTAAAAAAACGTGCTTTTTGGTTTTAACCATACTCTAATGACTTTCATTGGGAGATGTCACTGGAGTGATAAATAGTATCGTTTTTCATAACGCGGAAATTGTGGAAACGTTTTTTTTTGTTTAAACCCTACTTTATTTGTCTTGTAATGAATGGTCTTCATAAGGGTTTGCTCATGAGGTGTTTATTTGTTTGATATAGTCTTTTATAACGTGGAAAAATAGGAAAAACCATTGTTTTGGTTTTAGCCCTACGTTGTTTGTACACTAAAGAAAGGTTTTAATGAGGTGGGTGTTAATGGAGTAATTATTGGTTCGACACGCTTTTCTATAACAAGGGTGAATGGGAAAAACATATTTTTTGGTTTTCACTCTACCCTCTTCGTACCCTAACGAAAGGTCTGGATGCGAGTGTGTTAATGGGGTGATTATTTATTTTATATCGTCTTTTATAACGAGGAAAAATGTGAGTTTCAATGTAAGGCCAGAAGTATTTGTTTTTAAGTCTCATGTAAGTAGGTTTCGTCTATCGCTTTATGCTTTGTCTTACCTTTGTGTAATTTCTTTTACGTCGTTTTCGTTTTTAATATCTATTAGTTTTTTGGTACACCTATTAAATATTATAGAAGAATGTTGAAAATATTTTGGTTACTAGAAATTTTTTAAATATGTGGGGGTTTTCGAAATAAATATAAGAAATGCTGTCAGGATAATTTTTTATAATGTAAATGGAATCTGATTCGAAGTTGTTGTTAGAAGTTTGAGTAATTGTACGTTTTTTTCTTTCCAAACAAAATTTTTATTTTAGGTGTAGCTGATAGATGAAGTAGGTACATACGTCATTAATAATTATTTGATTTTGCCTGTAATTTACTGCTGTATTTATTGTAAGTATTTCAAAAGTGGGTTTGTATGTTTTATTAGACTGTATAGTATCGTTATCATTATCATTATTACCGTTTTCAATAATTTCAAGTATTGTCTGTGTTGTCGTTTGTTAATGATATATTAGGATTTGGTATATTTTCTGTGTATTAGTCAATGAGGTTATTGTCATTAGTACATTAGTAATTGAAAAGTTCTAGGTCATGTTCTTAGTGTGAGTTTACATCTTTTAGAATATCATCCAGATGTCGTACACAACGAGGCGCTATGCTTATCAAATTTACTACGTTGGTAGTGAGATGTGTAAGGGGTTGACAAGTATCCTTCATTAATATCTATGTTGAATTGTGAAAATTTCAAGATAAACATTCCTATTAAGCCGTCTAATATACTATGAAATTTAAGCAAAAAAAAATTTTGATATGATGATTCTGGTAACTTGAATATTTTCGACATAGGTATTGAAGTACTATATCTACGAGCATATTTTTGGAGTGCACTTGAAACGATAAATGGATTGATCTTCAGTATGCTTAGAAAATAACTTCAGTGCTATATTTGGGTCAACGAACGATTTTAACGTCTGGAATCTATTAATAATTTTAATTTATTTATGAAGATATAGCGTAATTCACTTTTATATACATTATCAAGAGATATTATATATTTGTGGATCTATGTGGTTATTAGGCTGGCCTTGAAAATTTATTTCGGGATCGTTACAATCAATTACATAATTTGCAGGATTATTTACATGTGTATTATAGACATCTGAATTGGAATTTTGAGGATAAAAATCAGTATTCTGACATTCTATATTGAATAATTTTTTGGATACAAAGTTTCTTGATACAAATAGGTACTTGGTGTACCTATTTGAAATGTGTTACGTTTAGAATAGACATTGACGTTGGATTCGGTGAATTTTGTTTTGGTATTTGATCAGATCTGAAAACGTCTACATTTCCATTTTGATGAGAAGTTTGAGAGTTGGTTGAAAATATTTAGTTTCTTGGAGACCGTGGTTGAATATTTACGGGACTCGTCGGGAAAGTGTTTTGGGTTTGAAAGGAATTATTATTTGGAAAATTATTATTACTCAGGATTTGTAAATTATGACCTTGATTGTGGACTGGATTTCTATTATTAAAATTGCCTCGGTTATTAAGATTATTCCTATCGTTGGCAGGGGTAGCAACTGTCATAAGTTTCCGGCGGTGGATGACGAATTTTCTACAGCTATCCCGAAGAAAATTAAAAAAAATTAAGCTTTATACTTAGTGGAAAGTAAGATACTATTTTATACACCTTTATTACCTGTTACCTGCCCAAGTAACCGCGACCGGAGCCCTATAGCCGCTGGTCGTTCTTACCTGTATAGAGGACACAAATAGACAAATTTTCAGCCTTTATAAAAAAAGAAGGTCTGGCGGTCGTGGGCTCTTGCTCTAAACAGTTTGAGTCCCAGAACCGCAATACGTGATCATTAAATTGCTGTGTGTTTCATACTAAGGCCTCCAATAGCCCAGTGCCAATACTTATTTAACTTTGAAATACAAGATCCTATACTGGTTAGACTGGATTTTTGTGAAACGTTACAAGAAACAAAAGCCATCAGTCCCAATTTTTTAGAATGTATCCGTTTTATCCAAGAGGTCTCATTTACGCGACAAAAAATTTTCGATTCACATAAGGCTTACTGAATAATACTAATAATAATTAATAACTTTATCAATACTTTATACTAGCATTACTTCATAATTTTTAAATCAAAATAATCCGAATACAGTACACAGTATCGAGTTTTATCAAAAATACCTTTTTTGTGTAAAATTAACTGATGTTCATTTGAAATTTTGCTTAATAAATCTGATATTGAAAAAGTTATGTCCAATACTACATGGTACGAACCTTGTAACTAGCGCCCTCTATGAGAGTCAGGCATTATAACAAATTCATTGGATTGGATGTATTAGCTATATATGTATAATTTTTTTCTTCAACGCCCTTTATCTTCATTATGGAAGGCGTAATTTGAAAGTACACATTATCAATAATATAACGAAACCAAGACTGAAGTGAGACTGAGTTGTATAATTTTAGTTTGGTAATTTTATATAAATAATATTGATGACTTGGCATATTGAGAAATATCTTTATCTAAGTTCTTTAACTAAAATAAAATAGATTGTTTGGTCTAACTTACTGTGATAAGATTTCATTAATATTTTTTTTTAAGTTTTGTCGAGTTAGGAAAGACCCCATCCGATATCATTTGTTCATTCTAACGTAAATTGATTATATTATAGTCTGTTTAGTGTGGTTTAGTCTACCTGAAAGAGGTTCACAAGGCCACTTCTAAAAGTTGATAAGCACTTACACATCATTCTATGAGATAAAGTAATTTTGGGATAATATAAGGGTGAGTCGGGAGGAGCGCACCACACTCTATTTGTGTATTGTATACATGAAAATAATGTAAAAAATTCATATATTCTCATCCGATTTTCTTTTGTTTTCAAGTTAAAGCATATTAACAAAAAAACAAATTATTATATAAAAATTTTCTTTATCGTAGCGTTCTTTCAATAAATGTTCAAAAATACCGCCATTGACTTCTAAACATTTTCTACTTCGTCCACGAAGAGTGTTTGTTGCTCTTCCAATTAATTCATTTTATTTTGTGGACTTCATTTCTCATCTAGGCCCATAAACAAAAATCTATTGGTGTGAGGTCTGGAGATCTTGTAGGCCAATTAATGGAACCTCCACGACCAATCCAACGCCCTGGAAAACGTTCGTCCAAATGTTGCTTGACCTGACGAGCGACATGTGCAGGAGCTCCATCGTGCTGATAGTACATCTGCCTTCTAAAATTTACAGGAACATCCTCTAGTAGGCCTTGTAATTTATTTTGTAAAAAATTTAGGTAGTCGTCTCCTGTGAGACGATTCTCCAAAATGAAAGGGCCAATTGAATAACTGTCAACCATATCACACCACACGTTTTCAGAAAACCGATGTTGAAAATTGCTTTCGACTGTTGCGTGGGGATTTTCGTCCGACCATACCTACATGATAGTTACGAGTATTATTAATGCCATCACGAGTAAATGTAGCTTCATCCGTAAAGAGTATACTCGATACAACACGATGATTATTATTTATCCATCGACACAACTCCATGCGAATAGCGTAATCCTCTTGTTGTACTTAGGTACTGTACTCTCTGTACGTGATAAGGATATAAGCACTGAGAAGCTTACCAGTCTCGCACAATTTGTTAAAAACTCTAATAAATACGTTTTTATCGGGATATCTTTGGTGTGGAAAACGTTGACGATATTCTTTAGCAGCAACTGTAGCATTTCTATTACAGAAACCATAAATAAAAACCATATTTGCATATTCTAAATTTGAATAAGTATCTGGCATTTTGCAACACTAACATATGAGTTTTTCACATTATTTTCACGTGTATAATACACTCCCAGAGCTTGGTGCGCTCCTCCCGACTCACCCTGTAAGTATAGGTAGCTTACAATTTCTTTAATTATTTTTCCACATTAAATCAACATAGGAAATGATTAGTATTAAAACTAATCTATCAGTCAAATTTATCTAAAATTTATACGGATGACATCAAAAGCACAGTGAAAACCATAAATACAATTACCTTACCAAGAATACTGTAAATTTCTTTGATGAACTCGTTCATTAGTCAAATGTCCGACTACCCGCTCCCTTATCTATCCGTTTAATATATTTTTAGCTCATTTTTTATAAAAAATCTATCTGTAGCCACGATATCTCCTCACGAGAAGCATCTATCGAGCTCGGGAATTTTGCATTTAATTCCTGTATAGCTGTAGATGAGCTGAAGCGAAAAAAATTTTGGGCATGATTAGGAGATTAGGAGAAAATGAACTAAATCAACTAAAATGTGATCCCATTGATTTCTTTGGTCAAATGACTCAAAATGACATGAATTGACAACATAACATATCGATCAACATCAAACGACAATAGACGTCAATTGATTTCAATGGACGTCAATTCATGTCATTTGAGGTCATTTTTCATTTCATAAACGAATTGTTATGAGAATCGTTGAGATATGATGAGGACGAAATTATCAAATAAATGAAATATTGATCTTTTTCTAGTTTCACTTTTCATGTAAACTTCGTTTGATAAATTAAGATTTCTGTTGATTGCGAATTAAGTAGAACCAAAGTACATCAAACGCAACTAACCTGCGGGAACATACACGCTAAACAACATCCCAATACAAGTTCTGTATAGGAAAAGAATTGTACCATCCAAATTTGATCAAATCCTACCTCAAACATTTCTAAATCAATAAAAAAGACAAACCCAACATGAACCTCTCTCATAATTTATAGAGGATCGACGTTTAACCACTTCCACAAATGTTGACAGTAGTTTTAGTTATAGAAATATAGAATTATTTTTATTTGAAAAAAATCGTTGGATTATAAGATGATCATTTGCTTTGAGAAGATTCTCTAATTTCATCGAATATGTGATATGACGTTATCAATCAATCAACTACTTGCACTACCTTCTTGGTCTTATATTTCTTCATTTAAAAATTGACAAATATCCTTCAAAAGGGGTTAATTGTAATTTTTGTTGCCACCGGAACGGCAGTGTTTCATTTTGTGTTTCGCTTTTCTCTTCCCACTCTTAAAAGTTGATGATCTACTATTTCGAAGCCACGAGAATCAATATTGAAAAATAAATATTTTGTTAATATTTGACACAAAAATATTGCGAAACTGCATCTCATTACATTTTCAGTGTTTTCATATTTTTTGTTGTTTATGAATGGGAGTCAATATCAAAGTTACTAGTGGAAATCAAAATTGTGATGAAATAAATTACCTTTTTGGTTTTTAGAATTTATTTGTCAAAAATAAGAATTTATTTAGAGTGCAAAATTAAAATACAAACTATAAGTAATATATCAGATTCACATAAAATCATACTTCATCTATTCTACACACCAGAGCCGGACTTAGAGTCATCGTGGCCCCCGGGCCAAAATACTTAAGGGGCCTATGTAAGGCGGGCGTTTTACTTGAATTCTTACATCAAGTTGATTTCTCATTATAGTCAATTTATTCATTATTTCTAAATAAAAATAGTACAAAATTACGTTCATAAATTAAAAACATTTTTTTCTTATTTTGCTACTAACAAATTCTTCAATAACACTAGTGCAGTCAATCGATTTCAGTAGATCATTTTCAATACACAATACGCTATATTGATTTAGTTTGCAGTGTTTCCTATGTTTCGCAATGTACGAGGTGATTTCAAGAATGCCTAAAAAACAAGCGCTCGCGTACACTCGTAAATATGTAATAAAATATCTACAGCTCATCCGGGGGAAGCGTAGTTTCTAACTCGTCGTTGTGATTTTAAAAAATAAATCAGCGATACCATGTATTGGGCGCAACTTCGAGCTTTCATTTTTTTAAATATGATTTTTCGGAACTTTTAAAATGATTGCGCATAAAAAAATTTATGTTGATTCTGAACATTGGCTATGGATGTATTTTTTCGCTTGCATTCATATGTTTAAAAATCAATCATATGGCTCGTCGCGAGGCCCCCCCGCAGCGGGGGCCCCCGCCGCACGCCCGGGTTGGCCCATGCCTAAGTCCGGTTCTGCTGTACACATCTTCATATTTATGAAAACTGCTTAATCTGCACTGCAAACAGCGTCTTTAAAAACAATTGAATACAACATTGTACCAATAAGAAATGCGTTAAAAAACATCATTAATTGCGTATTAAATAAACAAACTCAAAATAATAATAATTTAACTAATACTTAATAATAATCCTTTTGCGGGTACGTTCAAAATAAAAATTTCCTCATCACACCTGCCTGTAATTAAAGAACTACCCATTCCTGAAGAAGTAGGAGAGGATATTATGGTCGTTCCAAAAGATAGTTTAGTAACCAGCTCTTATGATGAGCAAATTCTTCTTTCTTATGTTGTTGAATTAATTCGTGGTTAAATTTTTTCATTATCAAAATTTTTGTATATAATATCGTATTATGTACTGAATGTACCTACTGAATAGGAAAGTTTTTATTACTTTGGAAATTAAAAGTCGTTTACGTGTAAAACAGGACCTTTCATTTATTTCATTTACATATGAATCCAGAAATCCAAAGTATGACTGCAGCTGACAACATATTTTTCTGATCAGCATTAAGAAGGAGAACAATCTGTGCATATGAAAAGTTGCCGTCAAAATACGTTAAATAAGGGTGGCGTGACATTATCATAAATAGCTAGACACTTGTTCCCTTTTTCTCACAAATAAGATTCTCCTTCTCTTAATTCTCTATACTATTTTCCACTGTCGCAATTTGAAATTTTTCGACGTTTCGGTTTCCATTTTGAAGAGAGGAAGATTAGTCATTCGTTGATCTAAGAAATGATTCTAATCTGTGATCGTAATCTTCTCACTCCATCCAACGAATCACCCTTTTCAGCTGATTTCAAGATTTCAATCTAAATATAATCTTGGAAATCTACAGAACTGCGATGTGAGTAATACATCTACAAACCCTCACATCTGATTCAAAATCAAAAAAAAAAAAATTTGCGTGAAAATCGCTCGTTATGAAAAATACTGCTTTTTCCAATTGCTTGCTTTAACAACATAAATAGGAAAACAAAATTCGTAATATTTGTAATACATTTTCTATAAATAATATTCATTTAAATTATATTTGTGCAATGGAGAGATTCAGAAAAATCAAATAAGGCTAAAAAAATTCGCATGTATAGTCCATTTGAAATAATTCTTTACCAACCTAGAAGTAGGTATATGCTTCATATCTACTGAAATCGATGAATCATATCATTAAGAGCTTATGCCACCAGTCTTGTCAGAAACATGTGAAGATAAACATTTAGGAAACTTGGAGCTCGCGCAAGATCGAGAGAATTCCGCTCGAGTATAGTGCGGGTCATCAAATAGCGAAAATCTTATCTAAGCAAAAAAAGATAAAAAACCCCTACTGTAAACTGAAAAAACTTTTTCGCCACTGCATTACAATATTCAATTTTCAGAATAAGTGAATCATTTAAAAGTATAGATAAACAACTTCATTACACAACAAAATAATCCCTTCGAATTCCTAAATAAAACTAAATCAAAAAAAGTGAAAAAACAATGAACATAAATAGGGTATTATCCATAATACGGAATATTTTTTATTTCCTTCAGGTAGGTACTTTTAGTAGGGTTTCCGATTCACAGTCAGTAGTTAGTTGTTAGCTGTGCAAGTGTGCGGTGTATTTAAGGTCTGATTATTCTTTATTAAAAATTTTGTGAACAATATGTGGCAACCGTGGCTTCAAGATTTGCAGATTCGGTAAAAACGTGCTACTAGCACAAAGAGATGCCAAACAGTTAAACAAAAACGGCAATATCTATCAACAGATGGTTAAAAACTGATATGTAGTCGAGGAATATCCAGAAAAGGTACTACATAGTAAAAAATGTTTCTGTCAAAGACTTTGACTAAACATGAGGAATTTTTTAGGAAGTTTTTTCAACATGAAACCTGTTAGATCAATTCCAATATGCGAAACAATTAACGATATCTTCGCTTCGGAACTTCAAGGTATTCTTACAGTACTGGAAAGAAAACATATCCTTGAGGTATTTTCGGTACGAACACTGGTAACATTTTTTAAAGAGTAAAGAGCAAGTACCTAGTAATGGAAATTAGTCGTTTGATATAGTAGAGAAATGAGTATATGACCAAAATTCTGGAGTAGGTATCGTAATGAAGGGAGACAAATCTATCATTTGGCTGGACAAATGATAATTAGGAATGTAAAACGAAATTAGGTACAAGAGGTAAACGCATATGCATATTACATTGCGGTGGGTTTGGATAATTGATGCGTTATCATTAAATTCTAAGCATGTTGAGGGTAGTTCTTTAGATCACCACTAAGATATTAAAGAGACCTTGATTTAAAAAAAAACTTGTACCAAAACTACATACTACACACAGTGTACCTAATTGTGTTAAATAACACCTCGTATTATTCAAGAAAAATTCGTATTTATATTCGTATATTCGCCGTACCCCGAACATTATTTCGCAGAGAATGTCAGTATTGTTACAATTGTCATCTGAGAAACTTTCATCTTCTCTTGACGCGTTATAATTAATGGGTCGACGGTCAGATCGATCAAGCTCCCACGTTTTCTCCTCTTCTTTAATGACATGCTGGACTGCTTTTCACCAGTTCTCTGGTGTCACCTCTTTAATGACTAGATCGAACAGTAGCTCAACGTCTTTCATTTTGAATGTCGTGTTATGTCTTGCTACAAATCCTTTCACTTGCGCCCATATAAGTTCTATAGGATTTAGATCGCAACGATATGGCGGTGTGCGCAACTAAGTTATACTATGTTTTTCTGCTATATCTTCCACGGCGTATTTCATAAAACGATGTTTGTGTACATTTCCTATAGCTAAAAGTTCTTTTTTCATCAAATTATCTTCAAATTCAATACTTTTGGTGGTTAACCAGTCAATAATTTCTTGTTTTCACCAAGATGAAGTTGGAATCTTCTCTATGCGTTGAGAATGATAACTTGCGTTATCCATAACCACCACTTCAAAAACATCCGAATCCACCTCGTGGTAATTTCCCGTATGGCACGACTGAAAGGTTAGCAGATCTTCTTTTAAAAATCCCTCTTCGCTTCCAATATGGACGATTGTTAATCTTTTCCCTTTACCTGAAGGCACCTCAATACCCGTTGACAGGCCTTTCATGAAAGCTTGGCGAGCACTGGATATAAATTTGACTTGCCACATTTTTAGTACTGTATAACGTTCATTAATCCACGTCTCATCAATATAAAAGATTTTCTTTTGCTCTGTTCTGTATTGCTTTATACTTCTTAAGTATTTTTGTCGCAAGCGAAAAATTTCATCGCTTTCTAGTAAAAGGGCTTTACGGTTATGTTTTTCCCAGGCAAAATCCATATTTCTCAAAGTGGTCCATAAAAGTTTTTTAGTTATCAACGGAATACTGTCATCCTGGCCAAGCTCCATTAAAATCTTTCTATTTTAAAATAAAAAGAGTGAACTTTTCTTCGAATTACACTTTTGTTGTCTTCATCAAGGACTTTTACTGGTCTGCCCAGAACCGGACTTAGGCATGGGCCAACCCGGGCGTGCGGCGGGGGCCCCCGCTGCGAGGGGGCCTCGCGACGAGCCATATGATTGATTTTTAAACATATGAATGCAAGCGAAAAAATACATCCATAGCCAATGTTCAGAATCAACATAAATTTTTTTATGCGCAATCATTTTAAAAGTTCCGAAAAATCATATTTAAAAAAATGAAAGCTCGAAGTTGCGTCCAATGCATGGTATCGCTGATTTATTTTTTAAAATCACAACGACGAGTTAGAAACTACGCTTCCCCCGGATGAGCTGTAGATATTTTATTACATATTTACGACTGTACGCGAGCGCTTGTTTTTTAGGCTTTTTTGAAATCACCTCGTACATTGCGAAACATAGGAAACACTGCATTCTCGGAACAAGTGATCGTGTTTTATTTTACCGAGCTCTACTCGCATCAATGAAATCGATTGACTGCACTAGTGTTATTGAAGAATTTGTAGGTAGCAAAATAAGAAAAAAAAGTTTTTAATTTATGAACGTAATTTTGTACTATTTTTAGTTAGAAATAATGAATAAATTGACTATAATGAAAAATCAACTTGATATAAGAATTCACGTAAAATGCCCGCCTTACATAGGCCCCTTAAGTATTTTGGCCCGGGGGCCACCATGACTCTAAGTCCGGCTCTGGGTCTGCCTGAACTTTTTTTGGTAGGTTCCACTTGGCTATTGCTATTGCTATTTTTCCCCCTCGCAATAATTTAAAAACGGTGGACCTTCCAACTCCAATCATTCGGGAACATCGGTCGACAGTTTCTTCTACAGTAAATTTCGGGTAATCGTATTTTATACAATCGTGTACATTTAAAATAATAAGTTTTTCATTCACTGATAGTGGAGAATTATTGGAACATCTTTTCGCCGGTGCAAATGTCGCCATTTTATTACTTAATCTTATAATACTATTTACGGCTTTACAGCAAATAGTGATGCGTTAAATTGAACAAATATACTTATAAAGGTCTAAATCTTTTGGGTGAGGCACCATTGCCCTTACGGCGCATGGTTAAGCCGAATCTGGTAGGTATAGGATTGGAATTAGAATGAGGCACTAATAGAAGGTTAAACGGTACCCCTGTTAACCGTAAATCGTAACTGTATAATCTACTACCTAAGTAACCCCTACACAATATTCCGATATTGACACTTCAGGCCAGAAAATATACTTTTCCTAATTCTCTTATGCAATTACTTCAAATTTTAATATTACAAATAATACTATTTCAAGACCTACGCCTATGGCCGACACCCAAATTGAGCCGAACTGGACGGAAATACCCATATTATTACTCTACACATTTCTGAAATAGACTATAGTACTTATAAAATTTTAGCAGCACCGTATAAATTGAAAGCTCGTTTACTTATATTTTTATTTATTTTTGCGCAATATTTTACTACTTATACGAAGCAATGTGATCGTAACAACACACTATCTGGCGGATATTACTGTATATTATTTCCAACAGCCATATATTCCGAACGTAATGAAATATATCCTTTCAAAAATATATTTTACTGCACAAAACTTGTGCTCTGGTAGACCCATGACAAAACTTTTGTCAAAAAATTTTTTTTGCAAAGGAAAATCTCCACCCAAACCAAATATGCAGTTTAGTCATCCGACCCAGGAGACATTTTCAAAAATTTCGTCATGGCCCACCTCTGGCCTGCTCATTAGTGGAACGCCCTGTTTCACGCCCCACGATCGCAGCCATTATATTGGAGGCGTGCTCTGACCATCTAAATGATCTGTTGCATTCATTTATTGGTCGTCTGTAGTAGCCTATGACTAAACATTTTAATACAGCCATTTTGTTTATTTGAAATTAAAATTTCAGTAAGTGATCATTGTATTCAAATAGAAAGCGAATATTTTTAACGAGTAGTATAGATAGATGCTTATCAAGATTTTGTTCGAGTCAATTTTGAAGACAGATTCCAGTTTAACAGAAATTTGGTTAAACTAACGGAAAACTTACCTACAGTATCGTATGTGCTTGAGAGATTAAGCGAATAAACATTGGATATAGAAGAGAAAATGTAAACTGATTACACAGACAGCAAATGTCTGTGATGAAAAAGAAAGAATGAGAACGAATTGGAAGTCACTGAAGAAATAAAAAAAATAAACTAAAGATACCCAGATAAGGATCTGGTATATAAAAAGCATCGATAATAAAGAAGAGAAAGTAACAAAACGAAGGAATCAATTAGTAATTATAACAGAATCCACGAGAAAAGACGAGACGTTATCAAAACAGGTACTTACTAAGTACAATATCTGAAAAGGTATATATAATTTACTTCAGATGTCAAAAACTAACAGAAGTAACTAAGTATAATGAACAAGAGATGAAATTGGACCAACTACAGAAACTTTGGAACGTTGAAAAGGGAAATTAAAAGAACAAAAGAGGAAAATTGTATTGATATAAATAATCGAAGTAATATATTTAAAATAAAACAAGGAAAAGGATCAAACATAACATCGTATTCTGGTTATTTTCTTTCTTCAGGAGAATGCTGTATTTTAGTCTGTGGTTATTTGTTACACAGCAGTGTTGATTAAAATCAATCTAGGTCTTTATATACATTTTATTTACATCTTCATATATATACATCATCTATCACTTATATCTTATAAAACCAACCATGTGCTAAAAAACCCGGTAAAACAATATATTCACTTAACCTTACTTTTCTCAATAATAATCAACTACAAAAAACAAAACTATGTACATAGAACATTAAACTACTATTTCTACAAATCAAGCGCCATCTCTATAAGAAAGCATTAACTTAAAATAACTCCTAAAGATTTCTATTATAACATAGTCAAATCAATCAAAGAATATTGAATGTTTGACCGCAGTTTGGAAAAACTCATAAAGTTATTTGCTTCCATGAGATATTCAAATATAATTGGATGTAAGGGTCTATCATGTTTTCTTCAAATGCATTTTTTTATATTCGAAGATGCTATGCAACAAAATGGGATCTAAAAACAAAAAAAGATCAGTTTGGGCAGTAACTTCGAACTAGGAAGGATAGGAGGAGCATGAATAATGGGCGCTATAGTCTTAGGGTCGAGGACATTCAAAATATCGTGTTAGCAAGGAAATGCCATAACACAATAGGGTTTATGTTCATGTCAACAAAAAAATTAAAGGGCCATGAACTTGCTTGCTTTATAAAAAATGAGCCAAAGCTCTGCCACAAATAGCAAGCATTCAGTTCTTTTCGTCCATGAAGAGCTTTTTCTCCTAAATTTTTGTTTGGAAAAATTCTTATTTAAATTAAGTATTATAATTATTGTACAATGGCTAATTCTATTTTTTTCAAATAGGTAGCTCCAAAAATCAATTGCAGTTACATATATATGAAGTAAGTAATTATTGTAAATTTTTCAACTAGAATTCGAATTTTGATTGTTTATATCAATAATGCCATCTATTGCGATCTATTTAGAAAGTACAATTGTTACTAGCGCAATGAGGTGGTAGAAACACGAACAAATTTCTCCATATGATATATCAACTTTATAAATTCCATTAATAGGTCAATTAATTGGTAGATTTTTCAATTGGTTTGGGTCTTTTAATCGGGAGTAAGTTAGCATGCAAAATTTCATATTCAATTGATTGGGTAACAGGGAAGGTAGTTGAATATGAATACCAAATTTAGACTAACAATGCGATTTGATAAAGTCTGATGACAATTACTAGAAAAATATGTATATGAAAAGAAAACATTCATAGATTAAATTGTCAACAATAAAATTCATGGAATAGAAGCATTAATGGGGAAAACTGAGAGAAAAATATGATAAGAAAACAGCACGTACTAACACGTAGAAAGACCAACAGAGTCGATTATGCAATGGTATGGATTATGATTAAGAAGAACAGACGGATGAGGAAATTGCAGAAGAAATGTGCAATACTAAATAGATGTATTGGCCAGTTAAAAATATGATAGAGAGGAGAAAGACAAATACCGAAATAAAAATATATTTGATTTTATATTGGAGAAGGGAGACCAGAAAATAGTGATATGAGTTTTATGACAAAAAAAGTATTGAAAAAATGAACAAGTCGCAAAAAATTATACATATCTAAAAAAACATTAAGGATGTGAACGCAAAAATAGGATAAGAAATCTATTTGAAGAATGCCAGGAGGGAATCTACAGTTAATGAGAATATTATTAATATTGGAGGGCGAATATGTAAATTGGCCATGAATATCATTTTCAAACAATAAATAAACTGTTTGGAATATGGATCAATTATCGAGGACATGAAACAACCAGACAAAAAAATAATAATGCTTAAGATGATGAGAAATTCAAAAGGAAAAATTGAATTTGAAAGAAACGCTGGAATATGGTAACGTACAACACGAGGGTATCTACTCCCAGCGGTATTGTTTAACATTGCAGTGGAAGGCATAATAAGGGAAAGTAATGTGATATTCATCAGCATTAAATTAAAACAAATAATTCAAGAAATCTGATACGTAAAAATTTACATACCTCGAACGACTACTGGGGAAATGCTGTAATTGTCTACCATTAGAAATCGTAGGTGTCGAATATCCTAATTGGAGAAGGCATCATTCAATTACAAATTGATATGAATTAAAAGCTACACTGGTCAAAATTATACTTATAACACATACGTTCAATACTCTTTTTTCTCACAATATTTAAAAATATATAATTGAAAATATTTTGGATAATTGAGATTAACTTTTACACAAGAATATTTTCCAAACTCTACAGGATGAATAAAAAACAGTAGGAATTTATGTTACAATCGTTATGTTATAAATTTTTCTTATTTTGACCAGTGTTACTTTCAATATTGAAAAATCTTAACAAATTTCCCTTAACTTCAAAATTCGAATGTTTTTATCAATAAAATTTACTCGACAACAAATGGAAAGTTTCCACTTACTCGAAGATATTTGATCACTTGAATTAGTCAATAAATTGGAGTGGTTGTGAGACAGACCGGAAGAATCTTGATCCGTATTTTGGTTACTGGGCGTTATCGATATCACCATATACTGCTTATTAGGTTCCACTTTGAGAACAGTAACAGGAATTTGTCTTTCAATTACTTTTTTGATATCTGATTATTATCAGGACTCCTCTTCCCCTTCAGATATATTTCCTGAAATTAAAAGAGAATTATAACAAAAAAATGCAATCCCAATTTCTTATATCTTCTTCTTCTTATTCCTGCGTTAAGTCCAAGGACTTGTGTTTACTGGGTGATGTTTAATCTTATTTGTGATTCTGATGACCAGCTATCTTGCCATCTTTTTTGTGATCTTCCTCTTGATCTTTTCCCTTCGGGTTTTCTATCTCTTATGCTCTTTGCTAGTCTGTGCTCCTCCATTCTCGTTACTCGTTGATTCCAATTTCTTTCTCTCTCCCGTCCCCTTCTTACTATATCCTGAATATTTACATTGTTGCCGGATATCTTCGTTTCTTACATGGTCTCGTCTAGTCTTTCCTATTATGCATCTTAATGTTTTCATCTCAGTTGTTTTTAGTGTTTGTTTTGTTTTCTTTGTATCGGCTCTGGTTTCTATGGCATACGTCATTTTGTCCATAATCAGGTAAAATAGAAATGGACTTAAGCTGTCTCCTTGTCTTATATCTGTGCTCACCTTTATTTCTTCAGATAGCTTTCCCTCAGCTTTTATTTTAGTAGAGCAGTTGTAATTGAGCTCATCTATAATTTTTATTATTTTAGGAGATTCATTTTTTTCTTTAAGTAAGTATACTATGTCATTGAGTCGTATTTTATCGAATGCTTTTGTTAGGTCCACGAAACACATGAAGATAGGCTTGTTGTATTCTATTGACTTTTCCACTAATTGGCAAATTGTTGGCATCTGTTGTTGATCTGTTCTTTCCAAGACCTTGCTGTTCTTCGCATATTGGGATTGTTGCTCTTAGTTCTTCGGCTATGATTTTGGTGAAAATTTTCGATATTGTATCTAGCAGTGATATTCCCCTATAGTTTGATGACTTGTTCTAATCTCCTTTTTTAAATATTAATGTAGTCAAACTTTTATTCCACTCTAGAGGTATCTTTTCTTCTTCAATGATTTTATTGAAAATTTTTTGTTATTTTCTTTATTAGCTTTGGTCCTCCATATTTAATTTGTTGGTTTGTGATCGTGTTTTCTCCTGGTGCTTTTCGATTTTTCAGTTCACGTATTGCTTTTTTCACGTGGTTTTATGCTATTACCCAATTTGAGCCTATTGTTTCTGTTTTGTCTTGAGCATTATTTTCTTTTGAATTATATAGATTTTCAAAGTATTTTGTGCATTCTTCCATTTTTTTTGAGTTAATCTTTATGTATTCATTTTAGTTGATCGTAATAGTTTCCACACTCTTTTTTGACTTCGATAAAAATCGTGCTCGATGTCTTTCGTGAATCTTTCCCAATATTCCTCTTTGATGGTTTTTATCCTTGCATTCACCCTATTTCTTGTTGCTATATAATTTGCGTGCTCTTCGGGTATTTTGTTAATTCTATATTTTAAGTGTGCGTCTCTTTTTTCTTTGCATATGATTTTTACCCCTTCTGTAAACCAGGGTTTGTTGCCTTTTTTTATTATTTACATTTATCTTTCTTGTTCCAAGTGCTTCTCTTGAAGCTGTTATTCTGTTGTTGATTATTCTTTCTCAGCATTGTTCTACATCATCGTTTCGTTTTCTATTTTTAATTATAAGTAGTCTATTTTGATACAGGATTTTTGTACTTTCGGTTTCTAGTGATTCTATTTTAGTTTTCTGTAGTCTTATTTTGCTTAACACTAATTGATGGTCGGATCCTATGTTGGCTGAGGATAGTACTCGAACATCCAGTATGTTCCTGGGCTGTGTTTTTATTAGTTATCATGTAATCTATTACGGATTTCCTTCCTCTTGTATCTGCCCAAGTATATGTGTGTTGAGGTTTGCGTTGGTAGAACGTGTTGTTAATTCTTAGTTCGTTGTGTGCACATTATTCTATTAGCATTTCACCTCGGTCATTTACTACATCTTCATTAAATTTTCCTTTAACTCTATCTAGTATTTCGTTTTCCACTCTTGCGTTCAGGTTTCCCATGATAATTATTCTGTCTTTAGATGGTATGTTATTAAGTTCGTCTTGTAATTGGTCGCAGAAGGCTACATATTCTTCCGCTGGTTTGGCGGCATTTGGTGCATAGGTCGATATAGTCGATAGATCGTTGATGTTCTTTCGATATTCAATGTTGCTATTAGTATTCTATCATTTACGTACTTAATCCAACTTCCGAATTTGTTATTTTATCGGTTTTCTCTATGCCACTATATAATAATATGTAATTTTCATATTGTGTGGTCCCTTTTCCTTTGCGTCTGGTTTCCGATAGAGCACAGATATCTATTTTATGGTAGTATGGTTATTTAGTTCGATTATGATTTCTTGGTGTCTCTTGTTCCATGATCTAATATTCCAGCATGCAAATCTTAATACATTTTCCGTTTCTGTGCTCTTGCCATTGTCGTTTGTTCCCTAATCCGTCCAACATCCGAGGCTATTTTCTGTGAGCTAGATTGTTCTTTTACTTAAAGCAGGAAGCTACCCCTACCTAGAAACCCTTCTCCTTTACCCGGGCTTAGGACCGGCAGCATGACTATGAGCTACTCAATCCACCCACAATCATGCAGGCGGAGTTAATATATAATGGTGGAAATTCATATTTTATGATTAAGTTCACTGTTGGATAACATATTTCTCTATACTATTTAGTTCAATTCGATAGAATTTTTTAAAATATAGAGAACATAGTGTTAAGTCACTGAAGCCGGTTTATCACGTGGATTCGAAATTATTGATATCAATAGTTATTTTTTAATAAAATGAAGAAAGTACCAAAAAAATCGTTTTTTTTTTAAGAAAAAGTGACATCATACTTATTGAAATATATTATGAAATTTTGGAAGGAAACCAACATATCCAAGCTATATCCATAAAAAACTACAACTTATTACGAAATAATACTTTAGGAATAAATAATTCACGCAAAGAAACAATTTCTTACCTTGCCTCGATCGTAACTATATGAAGGAGTTTCATATCCACTTGTTAGAAGCCTGAATCTCTTCAGAATATTCAAGATCGTTTTTGGTTTCCCTTTGAGAACTGTCTGTAAGTTTTATTTTAGTAGGAAATTTTTTTTCTGATGATGAATTATTTATAGCATACTACAAATTTGTCGATAACTTTTGAGGGCCTGACTGGGAAAAATCACTTCAAGTTCCGTTGTACTTGATATTTTTCGAATGTTGCTCATAATTAAGTCCCGAATCGGATAATATGCCGCACACAGTTGTTTTGTCTTCATAAATAGCCTGTTTTGATATAGAGTCTAATTCCACATTTATAGAATCCAGAAAATTTCAAAAGAAAATTAAATCTCATGTTAACAGTATAATAGGAAGAATGAATAATTTTCAGTACAAATTTTGAATGAATTACATAAATTTTATCAATTTCGATAAGTAATATTTACACTCAAAATTTCAACTCAATTTTGAAAAGTATATGCATTTATGAGAATGATGTATACCAACATTAAAACTGAATAAAACTTACCAAAATGTTGTATATCAGCTAAGGCAGCAAGCGGATTGATATTGGTTACTTCCTGTTTATGACAAACTTCTTGGAGTTTTTCTAGTACATCTTTTTGCGAAGGTTGATATTTTTTCGTCCAATTTCTTTGACAAATCTTGTTATATTATCTGACTGGAATTTCGTAGTTATTCTCTTCTTTTGGACTAGTTGGTTTTTCTTTATTTTCTTCTATAATACCACTTTCTCTGATATCTTTTTTGATTTGCTAGTGAATTCACTTAAATCAATATTTCCATTTTCATAAATGAATTTGTCTACGTTGCCGTGATTAAATCATTTACTCGAAATATCCAATTGCACCTGATATTCACAAATTCTTTGTATCTCTCTAGTGGAATCTCTATTATATAATAAATTCGTGACAGGCTCATTGGAAAATTTTAAAAATGGACTCAGCATGTCAATAATGGCATCCGAAGACTCGGTGACCGTGAATCCTTTTCACATGAGTCCCTTGTCTTTTCCACTCACTTCATCACTTCTTTCACTGCAAGATCTATTTACTTCGAGATCTAAATCCATAAGAGAATTTAGAAACTCGTTTTCTTCCGCAGTTAATGTCATTGTTATTGATGATGGATTACCTAGGCAAACGAAATTCGAATTGAAATTTGTCAAATGTGGTTGATCTAATATTTTAATGAAGTAAACTCAAAGAAAGTGAATAACTATACACTACGACACAATTATATACAAATAAACACTATATAGACAATAAAAATAAAATAAAATTATTGATATTTAAAATAATTCAAAATGAAATAGAAAAATTAGAAATAAAGCTAAAAATTGACGCAATATATTGACAGAATAATCACGAATTAAACTTAAATGGAAATCTTGTACATCTCCAAATTAGTACATTGAATAATAAAAATGATATGAAGTTTAATGAAGCGAAATATTAAGAAAGATTTGAAACAGGATTATTTGGAAAATAAAGGAGTTTTAGTTGAGATTAGACTATTCCATAAATCTTGTCATAATTCCGAAAAATTGTCTTTAGATAGACATTAACAATAAATACATAAATTGAATCAAAAATCTAGAAGCGGCGAAATGTTTGTGATTGAATGGAGAAAAATTAGTAATTCCAAACAGTAAAAATATTCATATTAAAATATTGAATAGAAAAACAAAGATTTCAAGATCTTTACAACTATTCAACCTTGTTTATGCTATGCCCCACGAGATTATCGATAATATTCATTCAAATGTTTGTCTCCTAACGAAATTAATCAGAATTGTTATTACTTATAGAAAATAAATTTGCTTAATATGGATGTTTTGTCAGGATGCCTTTTCCTTTAATGTAAAGCTTTTCACATGCACAAAAAAATTATATATGAATATATTTGGTTCAACTTTGGAAATAATTTAAATTTAAAAAATTAGTTATTTAAAAAATTAATAAACACTAAAATAACGACTCATACTTTATTAAGTTATTTGAACAACTAAGACATATTTTTATACTAAGAGTGGGGTAAGAGCAGGTAATTGAAAGCAAAAGGATTATATATTCACAATTTATTCTTTACTTTTATCACAAATATCTGCAATATATATAGTTGATACCAACCATCATTAAAAATCAATTATGAAAAAGAGAGATCAAGTTTTGTAAATATTTATTATATAAAGCGGCTACCTGCTAATTGAATCATACTTACCCCATTTTTTTTTGTTGTTGTCAGGAAAGAAAACTGTTAAAATGATTGGCATTCAAGTTCAATAGTTTCTCTTTTTGATGGTTAATGGCATCATAGGGTTTTGAAGAGGTTTAAAAATTTTAACAGATTCATAGTGTTTTAATATCAATAGTAATCAAAATCATTCGTAGCGACTTAAACTAACTTTCTATTGAATTCATTTGAATTTCAAAGAAACTGTGGTGGCTAACGAAATTCTATAATGGCATTATAAGGTTTTGAAGGGGTTTTCCATTTCCTATCTCTTATAGTACCTACTTCGACTGTCTAATTATATATTTTGTTGAATTTATTTTTTCAAAACCTGAAATATGTGCATGATTAGATTATTGAAACTAGTTATCTTATTAATGCATTGATAATTTTGAGCAATATACGTCTCCATCGTCAAAATTTTGATAGGTTCATAATTAATGGAAACACTTTCATAGAGAACGTGGAAGGCGAGCTGGTGCTTTAATACCAATAATATTCAAAATCATTCGTAGCGACTTGAACTAACTTTCGATTGAATTAACTCGAATTTCAAAGAAACTGTGGTGGCTAACGAAATTCAGAAATATTACTGGAATTAACTATTCTATTACTATGTTAATACGTTTTGGACTTGATCGTTAGATGTTAAGCAGGTCAAGCCTTTATTATTCTCCTTCAAAAATTATTGATATGGACGAACTTGTCCACAACTATTCCGACACCCCTATCTCTTATATGCCAAACAAGCTCTTGCCAAAGGATTATCTACACTATCACGCTCAAATCCATAAAAATCAAAACCATAATTTCCCAAACAGAGGATGTCATCTCTGAACTCCCTCCCAACCAAACCGAAATTATTAGGAAAATTTTTGCCAAGGTTCTCCGAACATCAAAACCTCCTCCTTCCAACCTGAACTCCAAAGAGCGACAAGCTCTCAAAGATATTTATAACAATGCTGATATTGTTGTCCTTTCAGCCGACAAGGGCAATTCCACAGTCGTCCTCAATACCTCTCCTTATCTAGATAAGATGAGTAATGTTTTTAATACATTATAAACGACCCCACCTCATAAGTGCAAAAGACAACGGAAATTCGTATTAACAAATCCAAACTTCTTTACGACATCAAAACCTTACTCATACCTCGAGGAAAATAATCCCGAAAATTCACAAACCCGATCTTCCACTGCGTCCCAATTTAGTGCATTTGATTACCTCACCGAACTCACGGCCAGACATCTTGTTGAAATTCTTCAGACAATTGCTGAACAATCCCAATACTTTGTCAAAATATCTCGCCATTATATTGACTTACTCAAAGGTTGCGATATTTCTCCTACTGATATTCTTTTCAGCTTTGATATTATTTCCTTATTTACCAACATCCTCATCGATGACACTTTGTCTATCTTGGAAAATAGTCACCACATCGCCCCAGATTACCATTCGCTCATCAAACATTGTTTGTCCAATACCTCCTCCATATTCCAAAGAAATTATTTTGAAAATAAAGCACTATTCTCCTCTCCTCTCCTCTCCACTCAAGCTGTTGGCTACGGTATTTGTCATTTGGTTTCATGGAAGAGTTCCAGCTCCATCTGAATGGCGAACATCCTTATATACGGTACACGACGGAGGTGCAGATCCTCAGATACGAAAAAAAAAAATAAATTAATACCTACAGTTCTAAATTTAAAATTATCCTATATAAAATTTACGAATAGTCGTCTGCAGCATGAATATCAAAAACAAGTTTGATCTAAGTTTATTTTTCAAATCATACAACTATCTATTACCGAATCAATAACTCTAATAAGAAAATTAGAAAATGACTTAAAAAAAAATAACAGTTAAAATAAATGAAGTAATTCCTATCAATATTTTCCAGAAAATTGAAGGAAAAATTCGAGAAAGAACTGAATCACTTTTTAATAAATGCAGAGAGAGAAATATTGAGAAAATTGATAACCTTATATCAAAACAACAATCTATTGCTAGGAATACAAATGGAATAAAATCAAAATGGATCGAAAATTTAACTGATACTGTCATACCAGATAAAGTGAAAGAAGTTTTATCTTTACGTCCCAATTTTGCACAAAATATTTCTAGAGATAGTGACAAATATCTTATGTAATATGGAATGCAGCAGCAGTCATATAAAAAACGAAATTCAAAATAAAATTTGATTGATATTTCTAATATTATCACTAATCTCAAAAATAAATTGAAAAATAAACAACAACAGACTAATATCAAACCCCAAAATATAGCTGAAACCAAAGAATTTATCAATCAAAACAGTCATCTCAAAATTTTGAAAGCCGATAAATCTAATGAAACTGTTATTATGAAATCAGAAGATTATAGTAATAAAATGAGGAAATTATCAAACGATGAGACAACTTACAAGAAAATTGAACAAGATCCGAGCCGACCTACGAATTCATATCAAAAACAGAATAATGATCTAATTCGTAATTAGTAATGGAAGATCTCGAGGAAAGTGTTCTAAGCAAAGTTGATATAAATATTCCATTCTTTTTCGATGTAGATGATTGTATTACTGCCGAACCAAAGAATCAAATTGAGAACATAAATAAACAATTCAATTCTTATCACAATCGAGATCGAGCAAAATAATAGAACAATTTTCTTGATGTCACATTATATAAAATTAACAATAACATAAGAACAGATTGGTAATCGAAACCAACTTGGTCATCAAGATATTTGAACTTCAATTCGTGTCATCCTATGTCACAAAAAAGTTTAGCGATAATAAGTTTAGCTGATAGATCTATCCAACTATCAGATCCTGAATTTATATGTTTAGCTATTCAAAAAGCAAAAACTAAATTAAAAGAAAATAATTTAGAATCTAGAAGAAATGATATACAACATATTTAAGAAAAGGAAAAACAGATTCTACAATCAATTAAAAACAAAACAGAAACGAAACATCGAAACATAAAACATTTTCCTTGCCATATTTACAAGGACTTTCCCAGTAACTATCAATTTATTTTAATAAATATGATATTATTATGAGTTATAGAGGACGTAATACATTATCCATATATATCATTGAATTAAAATCTAAAATATCTACCAAATAACAAAACAAATAATATTATATATCAAGTGCCTTGTACTAATTGTGACGCTGTCTACATAAGGCAGACATCTCAGTATTTAGACAATAGACTAAAAGATCATCAATACGATAAAAAAATAGGACTGCATTGACAAACCATGAACTATCAAAAAAACATAAATTCGATTATAAAGATTCAAAAATTCTTGGCACGGAATCTAACGCATGAAAAAGAATATTTTTAGAAATAGTTTCACATTCATAAGAACGTAAAACATAAAGACTTAAAAAAAAGCAGAAACGTCAATTTGAATCCATCTTTTGAAAATTATTAAAAAAACTAATTTTGAAACAGAAGAGACCTGAAATCAAGAACATTTAGAAACATATTCATACCGGACGGCCCATTAGTGTGTGAAAGTGCAATAACTTATCTACTTAACATAAAATATACAAAAAAAATTCAATTAAAAATATTTATATTTGCACAGATACACATTTCTAAAATATTTTGAGGTATACATGGTGTTCAGTCTAAGCGTGAAAACATGAAGTGAAGTTTTTTTAAATAGGACACCCTGTATATTTGTTTACCATCGAAGACAGCCACGAAAGGAGATATTGGAGAATTTGCTTCTACAATTTACCAAAACTGCAGCTTACGAAATAAGAGAAAGTTTGAAAAATGCAATGTCATAGGACAATGGTATGACCGTTATGTTGAAAGTTGCGGAAGATCTTCATATCTAGACACGGGAAATATCAAAACAAACCGACATAAGTCGTATTGTCGTTCAAAAAATTATATCTAAGAACAAAATGCATCCTTACAGTATACAGCGAATACAGAAACTATTTATTTTATTACAATTTTTAAAGGTGTTGTGAAATTACTGGTTTGATTTTGTCACGAAAACTAAAGTATTTTAAACATCACATTCAGTGTTTACTTGTTAAAAAGGCGAATATTTTCAAATCATAAACAAAAAATGCAATTTTCTTAAAAACGGCCAATTTTAGAGTTTAAAGTATTAAGCATAATTTGAAGGGATAAAGTAGTTTTATAAGATGGTAAAATAATATACTGGATGTTCCATTTAAAAAAATGGAGCTTTTGCTAATTGAAATCTCCTGAATTAATGTTTATCTAAGAAACAACCCGAACCCCAAACGAAACTTCTACTCTATTCAGACATTTCAGCCATGTTTTACCCTTGTACTTACCAAACAAGTTTAGTTACTTCTCACTAATAACGTTTACTAGGCAGCATTTATAGTGTACCAATTTTCGTCAAATCTTCATATTTTTGGCTCCAACTTGGCAACGTTACAATTTATGGGAAAAGACACTGGAGCTTTGTTCGAATATGCACATTGTTTTTTTCACGTAAATTCTTAAATATAGGAAAACTAATTCTTAATTATTTATATTTTCTACAATTATAATCTTATTTCTATCAACCTTGTCCTCAATCTGAGTTCATTTCTGAATTTCGTTAGCCACCACAGTTTCTTTGAAATTGAAATTAATTCAATAGAAATTTAAATCAAGTCGCTACGAATGATTTTGAATATTATAGATATTAAAGCACCAGCTCGCCTTCCACGTTCTCTATGAAAGTGTTTCCATTAATTATGAACCTATCAAAATTATGACGATTGAGACGTATATTGCTCAAAATGATCAATGCATTAATAAAAAAACTAGCTTAAATAACCTAATCATGCACATATTTCAGGTTTTGAAAAAATAAATTCAACCAAATTATACAGCCGAAGTACTATAAGGTACTTATAAGAAAAACCACTTCAAAACCCAATAATGCCATTTTTCATCAAAAAGAGAAACTATTGAATTTGAATACCAATCATTTTATCAGTTTACCTATCTGACAACAACAAGGAAAAATTACCTACGATGGTAAAATGGGGTAAGTATGAGTCAATTAGCAGGTAGCCGGTTTATATAATAAATATTTACAAAACTTGATCTCTCTGTTTCATAATTGATTTTTAATGAAGGTTGGTATCAACTATGTATAGATTGCAGATATTTGTGATAAAAGTGAAGAATAAATTGTGAATATATAATCCTTTTGCTACCAATTACCTGCTCTTACCTCACTATTAGTATAAAAATATATTTTGAGCAACATTAGTTTTAGTTGGTCAAGTTACTTGATCAAGTAGGTATCAGTGGATATTTCAGTGTTTATTGGTTTTTTAAATTAACTTGAAATTTTTAAAGCTAAAACGGATATATTTATATAAATTTTGTTTTGCATGTGAAAAGCTTTACGTTCAAGGAAAAGGCATCCTGACGAAACATCCGTGTTAAGAAAATATAAGGTAAGCAAATCATCTCCTTGGGCATAGCTTTACATCTTTGGAATTGAATTCTAATTTAGTGAGATTAGTTAAAAATTATTGCTACTTGTCCATTCACTCCATTGTTATTTCCAACAATAAACAATATTCAATAGTTATGAAGATATTGAAACATTTTTTCTTCTCATAAATATTTTAATATGAATCCTTCTTCTATTTGGAATTACTCATTCACTCATTCTCACATTCATAATGTATTGTCGATGAATCTAAAGACACTTTTTCGGAATTTTACATAATTCAATTATTGGAATATTTAGAGAATAGTCTAAACTCAACTCAAACTCCTTTTTTTTTCTTCAAACACTTCTGTTTCGATCCTTTCTTAATATTTCGCATTTTTACTATTCAATTTTCTAATTTGGAGATGTACAAGGTTTTAATTTAAGTTTAATTCGTGATTATTCTGTCAATATGTTGCATTAATTTTTAGCTTTATTTCTAGTTTTTCTATTTCATTTCGAATTATTTTAAATATCAATAATTTTATTTTATTTTTATTGTCTATATAGTGTATATTCGTATATAATTGTGTCGTACTGTATAGTTATTCACTTTCTATGAGTTTACTTCATTAAAATATTAGATCAACAAATGAACCACATCTGACAAATTTCAATTCGAATTTCGTTTGCCTAGGTAATCCATCATCAATAACAATGACATTAACTGCGGAAGAAAACGAGTTTCTAAATTCTCTTATGGATTTAGATCTCGAAGTAAATAGATCTCAGGTGGAAAGGATTTACGGTCACCGAGTCTTCGGATACCATTATTGATATGCTGAGTCCATTTTTAAAATTTTCCAATGAGCCTGTCACGAATTTATTATATAATAGAGATTCCACTAGAGAGATACAAAGAATTTGTGAATGTGAGGTACAACTGGATATTCCGTGTACGAGATTCAATCAAGAAGATATTAATTCAAGTGAATTCAATGGTAAATCTAAGAAAATATCGGAGAAATTGGTTTTATACAAAAGAATTAAAGAAAAACAAACTTGTCCAATAGAAGAGAATAACCACGAAATTCCAGTCAGACGATATAACAAAATTTGTCCAAGAAATTGGACGAAAAAATATCAACCTTCGCAAAAAGATATTTTAGAAAAACTCCAAGAAGTTTGTCATAAACAGGAAGTAACCAATATCAATCCGCTTGCTACCTTAGATGATATACAGCATTTTGGTAAGTTTTATTCAGTTGTAATGTAGGTAAACATCATTCTCATAAATACATATACTTCTAAAAATTGAGTTGAAATTTTTGCAGCTGTTGATGACATTCATACCAAACTCACTACTCACACTGCCACTACACCAACACTCACTGTACGACGCGCGTTTCCATAAGTTATCGTCTTTAGAGACTGTAGGTCAACCAGTTTACAGTCAATCATAGTAATTGTGAGTGTTGGTATAAAAGTAGTGTAAACAGTACTTCTCGAAATTGATGAAATTTATTTAATTTTTCCAAAATTCAAATTTAAAATTATCAATTCGTTCTACCGTACTGTTAACATGAGATTTAATTTTCTTTTGTAATTTTCTAGATTCAAGAAATGTGGAATTAGACTCTATATCAAAACAGGCTATTTATGAAGACAAAACAACTGTGTGTGGCACATTATCCGATTCGGAACTTAATTATGAACAACATTCGAAAAATATTACAACGGAACTTGAAGATACGAATATAAAAAGTGATTTTTCCCAGTCAGGCCCTCAAAAAGCATCGACAAATTTGTATGCTATAAATAATTCATCATCAGAAAAAAAATTTCCTACTAAAATAAAACTTACTGACAGTACTCAAAGAGAAATCAAAAACGATCTTGATTATTCTGAAAAGATAACGATCCCTGTAGTAGTACCAAAAATTAGAAAACCATCTAAAGAGCTAATAGAAGCCGTCATTAATCGAATCGCCTCTAAAACTACAACGTTCGGTTACCAACAGCAAAAATCAACCGGTAATACAAATTCGTACACCAATAATACTGAAATCTCCTTAATGGATGGAAGTCCCTGTGCAGCGTCATCAGTTCAACAATGTAGAACTCAAGAAGTATTTCGAAATTATGAAAGGCTTCCAACAAATGGATCTGAAACTCCTTCACATAGTTACGATCGTTGCAAGGTAAGAAATAAAAATTGTTTTATTGCGTAAATGATTTATTCTTGAAATAAGTAGATTCAGCTCTATCTTTAAATATTTCATAATATGTTTCAATAAGTATGACATCTTATCTAGAAAAAAAAAACATGTATATCCTACAGCGTGTTACTATTTAATGACTTTTCATAAAAAAACTTGGGTACCTATTTCTTTTATTTTATTGGAAAATTATTATTGATATCCCATAATTTCAGACCCACATTACAAATTTGCTTCAGTGACTTATCACTGATATTTTCTTTATTTTCAAAATCCTCTCAAATTGAACTAAGTAGTGAAGAAATATGTTTCTCAATTATCCGACAGTTAACTTGATCATAAAATATAAATTTCCATCATTATATAAAAAATTAGGATTGCATTTTCTTGTTATTTTTCTCTTTTAATTTCAGGAAATTTATCTGAAGAGGAAGAGGAGTCCGGATAATAATCAGATATCAAAAAAAACTAAAATTTCGACGACTCCGAATGAAAAAGTAATTGAAAGACAAATTCCTGTTACTGTTCTCAAAGTGGAACCTAATAAGCAGTATATGATGATATCGATAACGCCCAGTAACCAAAATACGGATCAAGATCCTTCCGGTCTTTCTTACAACCACTCCAATTTATTGACTAATTCAAGTAATCAAATGTCTTTGAGTAAGTGGAAACTTTCCATTTGTTGTCGAGTAAATTTTATTGATGAAAACATTCGAATTTTGAAGTTGAGGGAAATTTTTTAAGATTTTTCAATAGGTATTGAAAGTAACACTGGTCAAAATAAGAAAAATTCATAACATAAAGATCAGTATAGCATATCAGTGAGAATACGTCAAAATATTTGTTTGTAACATAAATTCCTACTGTTTTTTATTCATCCTGTAGAGTTTGGAAAATATTCTTGTGTAAAAGTTAATCTCAATTATCAAAAATATTTTCAATTATATATTTTTAAATATTGTGAGAAAAAGAGTATTGAACGTGTGAGTTATAGGTATAATTTTGACCAGTGTAACTTTTAATTCGTATCAATTTGTAATTAAATGATGTCTTTTCCAATTAGGATATTCGACATCTACGATTTCTAAGGAGAGACAATTACAGCATTTCGCCAGTAGTCGTTCGAGGTATGTAAATTTTTACGTATCAGATTTCTTGAATTATTCTTATTCAATGTGTTTTCAATGCTTTTTCGGTCTTTTGCCATTATTTGTTTTGTTTGGATAATTATGAATATTACATCACATTCCCTTAGATATTATGTCTTCCACTGCTTTATTTAACAATACCGAGTCCATCACCACCTCACTATACTCCAAAGTTTATTCCAAATTTTATTTTTCCTTTTGATTTTTTCATCATTTTAACCATTATTATTTTTTTGTCTGGTTGTTTCATGAACTTGCTAATTGGCCTTCCTTTCAAACAGTCTATTTAGTGTTTGAAAATTATATTCATGGCTAATTTACAAATTCAATACTGATATTGATCTTTCCACTAATACACTTACGAGACTTTTTGAAATCATACTTTATAAAGCTTCAAAAGTGCACTAAAAAGTGAAGAATAACGTAATGATAGAGGTGGTAGCGGACAAGGTTGGTACGTATGCCGACTAAAGGTGGTAATAATTCATTTGAATAGAAAAATTTATTATAACAAAACCAAAAAATTGGATGGTATATGAGAGGATATAAAATGTACTATTCTGGAGAAAGACAAAATTTGAACGTGCTTACTTTTGGTTTTGTTATAATAAATTGTTGATATTTTTTTTTAATTCTATTATTACCAAATTCTGACGGCAAACGTACCAACTTCATCCACCGCGAACTATATACTGTCCTAATTTTTCACTATCACACTATCCTGTTGAATTTTACTAAATCTGCATCCAGCACTATTTGTTTTGTTGTTATTATAACTGTTTTCATCATTTATTGTTTAGTTTTTTCCTCCTTATGTCAATTATTTGAATTAATATACTCATTTTGTGCCTCCTACTTATTTCAATAATTCTTCTTGTTTATCGACTATCTGTTTAAGTTTTTGTGTTCCGAGTTCCGATTTTTTTATATTATAGGCATTTCTGTGTAATATTAGATACATATTTTTCCACGTTATTGAAATTGAAATTTTGTTACTAACTGCATGTAATCGATAGTTTCCAACAAATTTTTTTATTTATACTTTCCGTAAAACGAATTTGTATCCGTATAGCGACGATGACCAGCATCATCAGAAGTCCGATTCTTCACCGATATGTACAACAAAAAACAATCCACTGCCCGAAGAAAAGAAAAATAAAATAATGGAAGATCTGAGGATTTTCGTCCGAATGCAAGTGGGTAGGGCCAGAAAATATTACAAATCTGATATCGATTGGTTCCAGAAAATGGAACCATACGTTTCTGACGAAAACTTATTTTGAAATAGAAATGACCAGAGATTATAATCATATAATTATAAAAAATGAATCGAACTTCAAATTACGGCAAATATCACCAAGAAGATTCATTCGAATTTTTAGAATTCTGTACCTTGGAGGGACAAGGCGGGAGTATAATTGTATAATTCGTTTTTATGTCATTTATTATTCAATTTGACGCAGCTATTATTTTGTCTTATTTAAATAATTAAAAGATTTTAATGGGTACTTTTTATAAATGTACCAATTATCAGTCAACATTATATTTGGTGACAAATATAATGGGAAGATTCTTAAGAATTCAAAAAATTCACGACACCATGCTCTTGATAAATACTTATTTAGTATATATAAGAGCTATACCTACATAAAAACCGTATTCGATTTATTACATATTTATTTATTATATTATTATTTAAAGTTAATATGATACTTATATTAAGTTTCTAAAAGTTAGTTAAAATACAGTCGTGAAAATATATGTCGTAGTACTAGAAAAATCGTCATACCTATCACGTAGAAAAGTGATAATTAAAAGAAAATCACCTGATAATGATTATTCTTAGAATAATTTAAATTAAGTATATCCAATTGTGTTTATTTTATATTATTTTCTTGTTGGCAATAAAATATTTAATATACATCGACTTTATTTTGATCCTTTCCATCCTTAGTCCTTACATTTTCTCACTGTTCTTTGTACCTATACCTATAGGTAGTATTTGTTTTGATATAAATTTTTTTTCAAAATATCTTTCAAATAATTGGATAATGGGGGGAGTGGAGTTTGATTACTTGGAACAATCGTTCAAAGGGAACAAAGGGGAATGTTAGGCTTGTGCAGCTTTGGTAAACCATATATTTTAAGGGGTAAGGCATTGTGAATTTCCATATTTTGCATTTGAAGGAGAAATGGGAAGTTGTTATTCCCAAAATAGAGTCAGATCATTATTTTATTTTTGATAAGAATTCGTAGGGTCTTGTTCAATTTTTTTGTAAGTTGTCTTGTGGTTTGATAATTTCATCATTTTATTATTATTATCTCCTGATTTCATAATTATTTGAAATTTCTACATTTTAAATTCAATTTCTATTCTCTATATTTTAAATCAAAATTATCCCATATAAAATGGAAAAACAACTTTTTATTTCGCCATCAGCTGCAAAAAAAAATGAAAATTCACAAAGCCTTCCCCCTGAAATATATGGTTTACCAAAGCTGCACAAGCCTGACATTCCCCTTCGACCGATTTTTTCAAGTATTCAAACTCCTCTTACCTCATTATCTAATTATTTGATTAATATATTGAAAAAAATATAAATATATAAAATACCATATCAAAACCACATGGGATTTCAAAGAAGAAATTAAAATTATAAAAATTCCTAATGAATATGTATTTATTTCGTTAGATATGGTTTCTTCATAAACAAATATTCCTATTTCTATTTTGAAAGATATATTAATAAAAAATGGGACAAAATTAAAGAATATATGGAAATACCTCAGAAAGAATTTATAGAAGCTATAGAACTCACACTTACAACAACATATTTCAAATATGAAAATGAAATATACAAACGAATTAATGATTGTGCTATGGGGGCTTACATTTCAAGTGTTGTAGCACAATTGGTAATGGAAGATCTTGAGGAAACGGTTCTAAACAAACTTGATATACATATTCCATTATTTTTCCGATATGTAGATGATTGCATTACTGCTGTACCAAAGAATCAAATTGAAAATAAATGAAATTCTTATCATAAAAAATTTCAAATCTCAATCGAAATCGAATAAAAAAATAAAATCAATTTTTTTGATGTCACATTATATAAAATTGACAATAACATAAGAACAGAGTGTGGCTGACAGATCTATACCTACAACCTAACCATAAGTATAAGGACTCTCCCCACAATTATATTTCAATAAATATGATATTAGTAGGTACAAGTCTTAAAGAACGAATTACTGCATCCAAATACTTATTTCACTTAATCGAAATCTGAAACACCAAAAAACAAAAGAAATAATATTATATATCGAGTGATTTGTACTAATTTGGGCGCTTGAAACGGAATCTAATACACAAAAAAGGAATATTTAGAAATAGTGCACATTCATAAGAACGAAAAAGCAATAAATGATAAAAAAGATCTGAATAATTTAAACAAAATATATAAGTATATTATGAATGTAGCTGAACATTTATTGGTTAGAATATAAATGACAATAAATTTTATCTTAGATTAGGTTATACTTAGGTGAAGTTGAAATTTATCAAAATTTCTTTTGGCATGATTCAAAATTATATTGTTTGATTTTCAAAATACAGGTAGAATTAATTGAACTTTCATTTGCAGTCAGTTTTAATTTATTTTTCAACTTAAATAAACACCAACCGTGCTTTTTATTATTGTCCTTATTTAGAACCTCTAGCCTTGATAAGGCCAATGCGCAAAAAAGTAAAAAATGACTGAAAATCAATTTCACAATATTTTTTCTGTAAAATTGCAGGGCTTATTGATTGTTAATAATTTAACTATCATTTTCAACTACTTTATTTTTTTCAGTCAACAGTCACCTCTTAAAAAATCGGCAAAAAATAATGTGGCCATTAGTTTGTGTCACTTACCTTATATATTTTATTGGGTACAAATTGTGTACTGGTAGAGCCAAGATAAGCCATTTTATTATTAGGTACTAGGTATTATCTATTATTAACTGTCGAAATTCTTTAAAGTGTTTTATTAAAAAATTTCTTGGACAAAGCTAAAACTCCAACCAAAACATTATATAGACCTCTGATCCGGAAGACATCTTCAAAAATTTCATCATGGCCGTACTTAGAAGTATTTGCTCCCTCTGACCTGCACCATTAAAGGCACGCCCTATTTTACGCCCCTCCATCGTCGCCATTACAATGAAGGCGTGCTCTGACGATCTAAACGAGCTGCTGCATTCATTTATTGTTCCTCAGTGGTAGCCTATGAAAAAAATTTTAAAATAAGTTCTTTTCCAGTTTTTCACTCTATAACATGGGATGAAAAATCTGTTTCTCAATTGAAATTGGTTGAATTTGAGTTTTCTAAGATTAACTCAGAAGAATGGAAAAAAAGTGTAAGTAATCATTTCATTGAAATAGACAACGAATAGTTTAAACGATTAGTTTACTGTAAGATTTTGAGGAAACAGAACATAGGAAACATCATGCTGCCATTTAAGCTTTATGTTGAATTTGGGTCAGCTACCTCTACTGGTGAATCCAGTAGTCCCCCGACGCCCGACCCTTTTCGGACCTTCGGTGTACCTGCTTTTAACTACTGTTGCAGTTACAAAAAAGGTCCGAAAGGGTCGAAAGTCGGCAGTGCTCAGTAGCTGACCCAAATTTAACATAAGTAGAGTTTAAATGGCAGCACTGTATTTCCTATGTTCGGTTTCCTCAAAATCTTACGGTTGATCGACGCTTGTCAAGACATTCAATCAGTTCTTATTAATTCAAAAAACTAATCAAACAACAGTGATTTCCGCATTAATGATCTATTGATTATATTAAACAATTCCACCGCGGACCAAAGTGGAGCAAACTTGCTGTGACTTTAAAATTGGCGATTTCGTTCAAGTCAACTTTGAAGATAGACCTTCGTTTAATTGAAATTTGGTTAGACTAACGAAAAACTTACCGACAGTATCGTATATGCTGTAGAACTTGAGAGATTAAGTGAATAAACATTGGATATGAAATGAAAATTCTAAATTGATTACACAGACAGCAAAAATTGAAGTGATATGGGGAAGATAAAGATAACGTCGTTGTAATATGGAAAAGACCTGTGTGATGAAAGAGAAAAAATGAGAACAAATTGGGAAGTTACTGAGGTGATAATAAAGTTAAAATACAAGTAGATGCCTAGTTTTGAAAATGGCATATAAAAGGCATTGAAAATGAAGAAGAGAAAATAACAGGATTAAATAATCAATTTGTATAAAAGAGAACACGAGAAAAGGTGAGTCGTTATCAAAACAAAGATTACAATATGTGTAGGTCGAGAATAGAAAAATATTAAAATTAAAGTATCAATATAAATATAAGAAAACGTAAATTTCCTAGCGAAAAGGCAGAGAACGTATGCAAGGTAGGAAAAGCAGCCGAAAGAGGTACTAATGATGATAATTTGCTCCAGGTGTCAAAAACTAACAAAAGTATCTATAATAAACAAGATGAATCTGTACCAACGACAGAAACGTTGAAAAGGGAAGTTAACAAAATAGAATAGAACATTTTGTTAATATCAGATAATAAATTATGTAACATATTTAAAATAAAACAAGGACAAAGATCAAACAAAACGCCTCATTCTAGTTATTTATTTGTTAGGGAGACGCAGTTCTACTAAGAATACTGAAAGTTTGGCCGCAGTTTAGAAAAATTCATAAAGCTTCTTGCTTCCGTGAGATATTCAAATATAATTGGATGAGAGTGTCTATCATGTTTTTCTTCAAATGCATTTTTTCATATTCGAAGATGCTATGCAACAAAATGGGATCTAAAAACAAAAAAAGATCAGTTTGGGCAGGAACTTCTAACTAGGAAGGATAGGAGGAGAGAAGAACATATGGGCGCTATAGTCTTAGGTCGAGGAAACAACTAATATCAAACTAAGATCATACGCCTACGCGAGCCTAACGAGATTTGTTAACATTGCTATTCCGAAGAGGAAGACTGACCTCTATTCGATCCAAAACATCTCCTCCGGGTTCGTGTTTGCAAGGAATAGAAGAGGGTGCCATAAAGCAATGTAGAAGGTTCATTTTCACGTAAAAACAATTTCAGAGAGCTGCTTTATAAAGAATGGGCCGAAACTCTCTCACAAACAGCAAAAGTACATTCCTTGCATGATGTGCAAAGTTACATAACTCTAAATTAATTAGATCATCCTCTAGATCCAGAACAATTCTTCACCCTACTTTAAAAAAACTGATATACAACACCTCACTTCTACTCAATTATCTACCCGAAACCACCCTATAACCCGCCACTATTCTCTTAATTTTTATGTTATTTTTCTATGTTTGTATTTTTATATTTGTTTAATTTCAATCAGAATCCACATAGTTTTTTAGAACATATATTCTTCCATTTCTCAACTCGCTAAGGTTACGAAAAATATTCTTTTGCTCCTTTTTTTTACAATATCATTTTTATTATACTAAAATACTAAATGAGGCCACTGATAAAATAGGTACAAATTAATTTTTTTTATAAAGTATTACCTTTCTCAACATACTCAACATCTCAAAACTACAACCAAACAATTCCGATTCTCTCCCATTGAACCCCGGTTCAATGTTCTTTTCCCAGATAATTCAGTTGTACAAAAGGAATTCGAAAAACCACGGAACAAATTATTTTTGACATGTATTTAGAAGAAATCTTCAAACTATTCCTCCTCAAATCCTGAAAGATAGTTGCGCTAAATAAGCGTCCCCTTCTCACAACGTTCTTTTTGAAAAATATGCCGATGTTCACATTCCACTTATCACCATGATTGTCCTAGAAAATTAAAAACTTCCAAAATTCCCAACAAAATTTTATGTAAAAGAGACGGAGGATTGTATGATTGTAGTTGTCAAAAGGAACTAGGCAAACAAAGAGAACTTTGGAAAAATATTTGATAACAATCCATATTGTATTTCACGTATCAAGTATATACATAGTGGGAAAATGTAAAGACTAAGGAAGGAAAGGATCAAAATAAAATCGTTGTATTTTGAATATTTTATTGCCAACAAAAAAATAATATAAAATAAAAATAATTGGACCTAATACAAATGATTCTAAGTAAAATCATTTTCAGGTGATTTTCGCAAAATGTATCAAAGGAATTTTCCGTTCAATTATCACTTTTCTGGTATTACGACATGAATTTCCACCGACTGTATTTTGCTGCATGCTAATTAAGTTATAATCTTTGTATCATTGTTTCGGAGCTTTCAGAAGCTCAATTTATCATATTAACTTTAAATAATAATAAGTATAATAAATAAATATGTGATAAACCAATTACTGCTTTTATGCATTTATCTCAAACATACTAAATATACATCAAGAGTATGGTGTCGTGAATTACATTTATATCGATTATAACTGAGTGACAATATTCTTAAGGATCTTTTCATTATTCTTGTCGACCAAATATAATGTGGATTGATAATTGGTGCATTCATAAAAAGTATTACAATTTTTCAAATATTTATACAAGTTGTGATATTTTATGCATCTATTCGGATTTATAGTGTTCAAATTGTCAGCATTATGTATCTTTCACATAGCTTCGTCAAATTAAATAGCAAATAACATAAAAAAACGAATTATACAATTATACTCCCGCCTTGTCCCTCCTAGGTACAGAGTTTTAAAAATTCGAATGAATCTTCTTGGTGATATTTGCCGTAAATTGAAGTTCGATTCATTTTTTATAATTATACGATTATAATCTCTGGTCATTTCTATTTCAAAATAAGTTTTCGTCAGAAACGTATGGTTCCATTTTCTGGAACCAATCGATATCAGATTTGTAATATTTTCTGGCCCTACCCACTTGCATTTGGACGAAAATCCTCAGATCTTCCATTATTTTATTTTTCTTTTCTTCGGGCAGTGGATTGTTTTTTGTTGTACATATCGGTGAAGAATCGGACTTCTGATGATGCTGGTCATCGTCGCTATACGGATACAAATTCGTTTTACGGAAAGTATAAATAAAAAAATTTGTTGAAAACTATCGATTACATGCAGTTAGTAACAAAATTTCAATTCCAGGAACGTGGAAAAATATGTAGTAAAAAACAGAAAAAATCGAAACATGGAACTCAAATACTCGACAAACAATTATTGAAATAAGTAGAAGGAGGCACAAAATGAGTATATTAATTCAAATATTGACATAAGGAGGAAAAAACTAAAAAGATTTCATAAAATTTTTTTTCAAAATCACCCTTCATAAAAATTTAAAAGTACACTAAATAGTGGAAAATAAGGACATTATATGGGTCGTAGTCGATAAAGTTGGTACATTTGCTGTCAGAATTTGGTAATAATAGAATCAAAAAAAAATATCAACATTTTATTATAACAAAACCAAAAGTATGCACGTTAAAATTTGGTCTTTTTAATGAATAGCACATGTTATATCCTCTCATAAACATTTTTCTATTCAACTGAACGTATCAACCTTGTCCGCTACCACCCTTATCCTTAAATTCTTTTTCAGTTTTTAGAGCAATTTGAAGCTTTATAAAGTATGATTTCAAAAAGTCTCCTAAGTGTATTAGTGAAAAGATCAATATCAGTATTGAATTTGTAAATTAGCCATGAATATCATTTTCAAACACTAAATGTTTGAAAGGAAGGCCAATTAGCAAGTTCATGAAACAACCAGACAAAAAAATAATAATGGTTAAAATGATGAAAAAATCAAAAGGAAAAATAAAATTTGGAATAAACTTTGGAGTATAGTGAGGTGGTGATGGACTCGGTATTGTTAAATAAAGCAGTGGAAGACATAATATCTAAGGGAATGTAATGTAATGTTCATAATTATCCAAACAAAACAAATAATGGCAAAAGACCGAAAAAGCATTGAAAACACATTGGATAAAATTGTGGGAGCGGTAGGAGAAGGAGGAATAAGAATAATTCAAGAAATCTGATACGTAAAAATTTACATACCTCGAACGACTACTGGGGAAATGCTGTAATTGTCTACCATTAGAAATCGTAGGTGTCGAATATCCTAATTGGAGAAGACATCATTCAATTACAAATTGATACGAATTAAAAGTTACACTGGTCAAAATTATACCTATAACACACACGTTCAATACTCTTTTTCTCACAATATTTAAAAATATATAATTGAAAATATTTTTGATAATTGAGATTAACTTTTACACAAGAATATTTTCCAAACTCTACAGGATGAGTAAAAAACAGTAGGAATTTATGTTACAATCGTTATGTTATAAATTTTTCTTATTTTGACCAGTGTTACTTTCAATATTGAAAAATCTTAACAAATTTCCCTTAACTTCAAAATTCTAATGTTTTCATCAATAAAATTTACTCGACAACAAATGGAAAGTTTCCACTTACTCGAAGACATTTGATTACTTGAATTAGTCAATAAATTGGAGTGGTTGTGAGAAAGACCGGAAGAATCTTGATCCGTATTTTGGTTACTGGGCGTTATCGATCTCAATTGTCCGCGTCCCTCACGATTTGGATGTTGTATGGTACGGGCAACAATCGGCGGTACATAAATATCAATAAAATTTATGACACATTGGGAAGCGTCAAATGCTCTGGTTTACCAGCGTTCCACGCATTAACGGGCTGTGATTACAGCCCAGCTTTTTATAAAAAGGAGAAAAGAAAACCGTGGGCGCTGTACTCAGAAAATGAACAATATCAAAAAGCATTTACAGCTTTACAAGATCCACGAAGCGACAATTATGAAAATTCTTTTGACACGCTCGAAGATTTTGTCTGCAAAATCTACGCTACAGTAAAAAATGGGGTAAAAAATTGCTCGAATGTCGATGAAGCTCGATTAAAAATATTCTCCTCGACATATACTACTAACATCGAGTCCACGGAAGAGTTCAAACAAAAATTAAAAGACTTTGACGCTTGCACATTACCACCTTGTAAGCGTGAACTCAAGCAGCAATTACTTCGAGCTTCATACATTGGACACATGTGGAAAAATACCTTTTCTCCAGTGCCCAATGAAACTCTAAATATTCTGGAATTCGGCTGGAAACTCGAAGATGACATGTATTCCTTCCAGTGATTCGAGCGCGAGGACGTACCTTCAAATATTTAAGAAATAACTGAATGTATTTTATTTTTTTATTCATACTTTCATAACAAATAGAGGGAAATTACGTCAACTCTCCTAGCGCGGCGCGCGAGCGCTAAATTCTGTTGTTTTCAACTCGCGCTGATGGTACGAAAATAGACTTAGAAAAAATTCCGTGAATGATACTGAAAGTATTATTACACACTGATTCATCTTCCGTTTTAATACAAGTGTATTAATATAAGTGTACAGTTTTGCAAATAAAAAGTTTTTGGAAGAAAGCCACGTACCAATGTATTGGCAGCAGATCCACCATGTGCGATATTAGATGAAAGGAGGGGATAAACCGTTCATCCTGTACCTGCACCTCAAAAACTTATATAATTTATTCGGGGATATGCTATGCCTTTATGGAGCACCGATTATTAAGGGAACTAATCAGTTTCCAAATCCACCGATTATAATTGGTATTACTATAAAAAAAATTATGATAAATGCATGAGCAGTTACGATAACATTGTAAATTTGATCATTTCCAATTAAAGTTCCGGGTTTTCCCAATTCTGTTCGTACTAGTACTCTAAGGGAGGTACCAACTATTCCAGCTCAAATCCCAAAAATAAAATATAATGTTTCAATATCTTTATGATTTGTTGAAAACAACCATTTATTCGGTAAAATGACTGAGTTCAGGCGATAACTTGTAAATTTATTTATTAATATTAATATTCTTTTACCAAGCCTTATATTCAAGTATGATATTAAATTGCAAATATAAAAGTAAATAATTTTTAAGGCTTAGATCAAATATAATATCAACTTTGAAGGTTGATAGTTTAACTTAACTTAAATCCTTAAAGGATATTTAAAATCATTGTGCAGAGGCATAAGCTAAGTAAAGTGAATGCATTTAAGAATAGAAAAATGAAATTGTTAAATTTTGTTGCTTTAACCAGATTTTCTACTATTAAAATAATTCGAGAGGAAAATGTTAATTGTATATAAAAGTATAAATTAATTAAGATTGTAATAATTAAAATTACCCTCAAAATATATATTTGGCTTAAAATTAAATTGTTAATTACAATTCATTTCGGTAAAAATCCTAAAGATAAAAAATTTAAAATAAAGAATAATTTAATTAATTTGTTTGTATTTAATGAATTAAAAAGTTGGTTTAAGTGGATAAGATCAATTTTATAAAAAGTAACAATATTTAAAGTAAAAAAAATTTGATAATGAGATATACTAATAAAATTAATTTGCCATTCAATATTCCTGCCAGCACTCAACCGATATGGTTAATTGAAGAATATGCTATAATTTTTCGTAGTCTTGTTTGATTTAACCCTTGAATTCCTGTTACGATAGAAGAAGTAATTAATTACAAATGTTAAAAATTATTATTATTAAATTATACATAATTGAAATTATTGGGGCTAGTTTTTGTCATGTTTATAAAATAAGGTGATTTATTCAATTTAAACCTTTTATTACTTCGGGGAACCAAGTATCAGAATTATTGGGGACATAATTGGGAAGAAATTAATGAAATAATTACGCTTCTGCGGGAAAAATATTTTATTTTATTAAGGGGATGATTCTTAAAAGGTTAATTTCTAGACCAATTTATATATTAAATCAGAAATAAGATGTAATTAAAATTAAACTTCCAAATATTATTGAAGTAAAAAATATGATTTTATTATTAAAAAGGAAAGTAACCTTTATAAATGGGGCATGAGCACAGTAGCTTGAACTTAGCTTACTTTTTTACACTTTAATATAAGATGTATATTAACTTTAAAATAAATAGTTTGATCTATTAAGTGTAATTTTTTGGGGGACGGGGGTGGGGGCTAATGAAGGTGGATTACATACAATTAATTCTATCAAAATTACCCTTTTTTCAGGCACATCATTATTTTTTTAATAAAAGAGTTTCTAATGGAATTTAAAATAACCTAGGATGTTAATAGGAGAAAGAAAAATTTTTTATTAAAAAATGTTCATTTTTTTAAAATTTTGCCGCATTTTCTGCACATTTTTTGCAACAGAATTTTGTGCAATTTTTCGTAAATTTTTTTTACACTAACGATAAATGCTAATCAATCATGGAAATTTTCATAAAAAATTTTAGACATATAGGTTTTTCCGATATAAACGTTTAATAGATTAAAATAATAAAAATGTTTATATCACCCAAGATATATCTTTAATATGAAATTTTCAATAATGTTAAGAGTTAATTTTTGTTTTCGATTTTACCGGTTAAAAGTGCTAAAAAAGTGGCTTTTTTACGGACAAAATGAGTAACATCGAGGAAGGTGGAGCGGAAATACGTCAAAGTCAAATGTAAGACAATTTAATTGAAAAAGTTATTCAAAAACAAATTACAGCTGCTCTAAAAAGAAAATTTGACTCAAATCCAGGACTTTTAGCGACTTCAGAAGATTTAAACATTGACGCCGTAACAACCAAGGATACCAGCTCTGGAAAACTAACAGTAAAAGGTGACATTATTCCGCCGTTCGATCCCGATGATCGCTATCACACTGTGATTACATGGCTAAATAAAATTGAACAACTTTCCCAGATTTACGGATGGACCGATTATGAGAAAACTGGATATATACATGCAAATGAAGTTAAGGGGCGCAGCACGTGAATGGTTTTTTCGTTTGGACAACTATGACAGAACTTGGGCTAACTGGAAAACAGCGTTATCCAGGGCAAAAGTCCCGACGAAAGCATGACTCACTACTATCATGCGAAACTGAATCTTACGCAACAATGCCGACTAGACAATGAAGCTGTATAATTCGAGAACTCTCTGATGAGTTGCAGCCAAACGCTCGCGCATTTCAATGTACCACTCCAGATGAGCTGTACGCAGGATTTATTTCCCCTATGGACAATTATCAAAGCCCCCCAAAAAAGCGCAATACAACCTCCCTCAGAAAAGAGATCTAAAATTGAGTGTTACATTTGTGGGAAGTTAGGACACTAAACCGTCTACTTCAAAACAGGGCGGACCAGAGCCATCGCGATGTTCAGTATGCCGTCTTACAAACCACGCTATCAAGGATTGCTTTAAACGACAAGCTAGTTCCAAACAAAGGCAGGACGTAAAGTGATGCGATTTTTGCAAAATAAATGTGGCAAATATAAAGGTTCTAAATCAAACAAAATTACAATTGATGCCCTCTACTACGGTTATTAGAGGTTTTGGTGGGCCATTTGTGATTCCAAAGGGTCTAATTAAAACCGATGTTTCAATAAATAAAATATATTTTTCTACAGAAATCCTAATAATAATAATAAATACACCAATTGATATTATTATAGGACAGCCTATATTAAGTCAACCGAATATCATGTTGGAAATAAAGCCCAATCAAGTAACTTTATCAAAATATGAAGGTGAAAATAAAAATAGTATTCAAGTCAAAAAGTTAAATAACATTGAGTCTTCTGTAATAAAACGAGGTGATTTGGCGGATGGCGAACTGGATGATCCATTTCGTTTACTAAATTTAAAACAATCTTGCTTTGCACGATATCCTGCCGAGCTGGTCAAAATAAATAATGATGAATTTTCCATAACCTTAAATTCAAAACAAACAATATACTATAAATCGTACAGATTGTCAGAAAAAGAAAAAACAATAATGCGAGAGCAAATAAATGAAATATTATCAGCAGGTATTATACAAACCTCTAATTCCTCATATGCCAGCCCCGCAGTTTTGGTAAAAAACCAAAAGGAGATTATATGGACTATGCATTGATTATAGAAAGCTTAATGCTATTACTGTAAAAGATCGTTACCCATTACCAAATATTGAGGACCTTATAAACAAATTAGGCGGAAATAAATATTTTTGTAGCTTGGATATGGAACAGGGTTATTACCAAATTCCTATAACAAAAAATTCTATAGATAAAACAGCCTTTATAACTCCAGACGGCCAATACGAGTTCCTCGGGGTCCCATTTGGCTTATGTAAAGCTACCGCGTCTTTTCAGCGATGGGCGAATAATATTATGGGTCCATTACGTCATTCGGAAATATTAATTTACCTTGACGATATTTTGATTCCATCAAAATCGATATTTCAGGGAATGGAAAAACTCAAAACTATTTTAGAGATATGCGAAAAAAACAACTTAAAATTAAACTTGGAAAAATGTTATTTTTTCAAAACTAAAATTGATTTTTTGGGATACGAAATTAGTGAAAACGAAATCAAACCCGGTTCAAAAAAGGTAGAAGCAATAAAAACATTTAAAATCTATTAAAAATCATGCCGAAATAGTCGCACCATTAACGAAGTTCCTAAGACAAAACGTAAAATGGGATTGGGGTGAAAGTCAAAGTAAAGCAGTCTCAAAAATAAAATCAATTCTTATAAATGAACCTGTTTTAACGATATACAACCCTAGATTCAAAAAAATAACTACATACTGACGCTAGCTCGAAAGGCATTGCCGGTATTCTTTTCCAAAAAACAAGCAGCAGACTAAAGCCCGTAGCTTATAGTCCAAGATCCCAGAGCAATCAGACACAACTTATTGTCAAATGGATAAAGCCTTAGGTTTATAGGTACATAAGTATTCGAAAGCTTGGAAAATATATTAAAGTTAGTCCAATTTGGTTTTTCATTGCCACCTACCCAATGAGAAACCGCTCATTATATATATAACTTAACTTTTAATTTACTGGAACCGTGTTTTTAAAAACTAACTTTATTTCTAACATAAATTCTACCAACAACTTCAATTACAAGACTGATATTTTTTATTACAATCGTGAATTAAATAATCTTTTAGTAAACACAAGCTAAGCAATTCTACAATAAGATAAGTTCTTAATCAGCACAATATACTGTCCACCTAAGGGCAATGACGTAGGTGACACCTCCCCCTTTAGAAGGAAGCTTCTCCTGGAAGCTGGATCCCATCTTCTGTTGCCTGCGGGTGATTCTTACTTGTCCTTCCTGAATGTCTCCTCTTATACAAAATCCACAAGAAGGCCAATATTAATGCTATATAAAGAAGAATAGTCCAAATACTGGGAATGTGAAAATTAGTGTTATCCGTGAATATTGGCGTTACCAGTTGATTTGGAATATCCTTTAATTTTAATTTTTTTTAAATCAATCCTCATTGGAGAAACGTGTAATTGATCTAATTTCAAATTTAATTCATTTATTACAAAAGGTTGTCCAAACGTTTTTTGTTGAAATATTAACTCTTGGTTCCTAAATATAATTTTACATGCTGAATTTTCTATTAAATAAATGCCTTTAAGAGTTCTCACTTCAGTTTCTTGCTTACATTTTATGATTAATTTTTCTTCTACGGGAAATATTGCCAAAATTGATTTATCTCCGGAATAATTTCAATGTGATTCTTAATTATTTCAATTTTTGTATATTGACAATATGTAGAATTTCCTGCTAGCAATATGTTCTCTTCGCATCCATAATTATTATTGTCTTGCAAATGGTTAGGACATTGAAATATATTGCCGCGAGTACAAATGTCATTTAGAGGTTTAATGACATTATTTGATTTAAGTAAAAATTTTGAATTAGGTATTAATGTTACGTATTCTGATTCAATTTCTGTAGGTATAGGTAACATATAAAAAAGATTAAATAAAATATCATAGTTAATGGGTATCGATAAAAAATATTGAATTTGATTATTTTCTACTTTACAAACTACGTCTATGACGGCTTCAAATTCTAAAATATTTTTATGTTTTAATTCAAAGGGTAATTCCGCTTGGTAGTAATAATGCACTTTTTGCAACTCTACAAATAAATCGTGAGATTTTATAATACTTGGATGTAATGTTCTAAGTTTACAGAAGGTCAAGGAATTTTCAACCGTTTCTAAAATGTCTTGAATTACATTGAATGTGATAAGAAGTTCGTTGAATAACTCTTTTAAATATTTAATATTTTCCGCATTTGCTTGAAAATCTAGAATATCTCTTATCTCAAATATTTTCGTTTTTAATAATTTTTCATTATACTGAATGTCCTGAATTGTCTTATTAAAATTATCAGTTATTTGGCGACTAACAGAATATTGCATTCTTATTTGATTTTGCAAGTTTTCTTGGTTTTGTTTTAAATGTTCCATAATTGAATTAATTCTTTCTCCATCTTCAGAGTCCAAGTTTCCTGTTATTGTTTTTACTATTGATCCAAGACCGTTAATTAACCCTCTCTTTGGTCTATCTAAGGTAGAATGAATATTAATGTTATCAAATTTTTCTTCTATACTATTCCTAGTGTACTCTATTATATTTACAATATTTTCTGTTTCAGAATGAAAAAATGTACTATTAGACATATTATATTTAACGTGATTATATTGTATACTTAACTTATTATATTCTACGAGTAGTGGACTTAAATTATAAAAATGAACAAAAGTATGACTGGATTTCTGCAGCTTGGCATATCCAAGATTTATGGGAAGTATTCCCAAGTTATGGGTAACATCTTTTATATTGACTGTTGCGTCTCCGGCGGTGACGAACCTAAAATAAATTTATAAGGAGTCTTTTTAGGACGTTTTATGTTTGAAAGATGAATATTTTCTGAAGTATTTTTGTGTCTAGTAGCGATTTTAGCTGTTTTTAGTCGGTTATTTTTGCTTTTGATTTCTTCACTTTTATATTTATTTTTGGTTTTACCTTGTGCCTGTTTATTACGCACATAGACTTTAGTGGGTATTGTATCTGGTAATTCTTCACGGCTTTTATTTGCTTTAGAGATTACTTTTGATTTATTTTCCTGTAATTTTTTATTTAAATTCGAGTATATAATTTTCATTTTATCTTTATGATTTTGTATATAATTATTAACTACTTGTTGATCAATTTCTATATCGAAAGGTGTGTTACTGGTTATGTGTCCGGTAATTATTTCGTTTGGTTTCAATTTTGTTGCCGAATGAACGCTATTATTATAGGCTAATAATGCGTAAAGTATTTTATTTTCAATAGTCTCATTTTTAAAATCTGTTTGATTATTCAAAAGTCTGACGTGTTCAATAATCGTAGAGTGGAATCTTTCAGCAATTCCATTCGATTCTGGATGTTGAGAGCTTATGAAATGAATTTTAATTTTATGCGTTTCTAATAGTTCTTTTACAACAGAATTTTTTAACTCAGTTCCATTGTCCGAAATTATTTGTTCTGGTATACAGTGGTGTGTAAAATATTTAATTAGACTATGAGCTACCTCTATTCCTTGTCTAGATTTTAATCCATACATTTGACCATATTTGGAAAATGAATCTATTATCGTAAGAAATTTACTATTTTCTAAGGTTATCGTGTCTAAATGCAAAATTTGAAAAGGTTTAGTAGCTGTGGGGGTAACATTTAAAAATGGTTTTATTGGTTTTCTATCATATTTGCTTAACTGGCAAACTTCACATTTGTTTATATAAGTTTGTATAGATGCTCTTTGATTTGGCCAGTAATACAAAGTTTTTAATTGATTTTCAGTTTCATCTAGTCCTCTATGATTAGTCTTACCTTCGTGGTAATTTTGAATCACTTCTTTAATTTCATTTAGGGGAACATCTATTAATTTTTTATTACATTTAACAAAGTCAATTTGAGAATCTTGAAAGTGATTTTGTAGAACGACACTGAATTTTTCATAAATTGGGTCTTCGAAATAAATAAAATATTTAGTTTTTGGTACTATGTATTCTTTTACGAAATTAATGACATCTTGCTCAAAATTGTTTTTAGATAATTGCACAACAATTCTTTGTTTATTTTCATATAGTTTCATAATAGTAGGTACGGCTGGTTCGAAATTTACTTCCGAAAATATTAATTGATTTTTACCAACATTTATCGCTGAATCTGAAATTGGTATACCAATTACAGGATTTTCCTCATTTGTATGAACAGTTATATCTTCATCGTCATTCTCATTATTATTACTTTCGTTATCTGTTTCAACTATTAGCGATACCTTATCGTCGGGAGTTGATGAGAGTTTTTTATTAAATTTGTCCATATAAACTAGTAATTTTTTAGAACATTGAGGTTCTTGTAATTCAGTTTCATTAATATTTAGTTCAGTTCTAACTTTCGAAACATCAAATTTAACATTTTCACAATAAATTTCATTAAAATTTGGGTTGAGGGTTTGTTCGTATTCATCGAATGTCTCAACACTAATAGAAGGGCTTAAATCTACTCGAAAGTTGGATTCTGAAGGATTTAAAATTGTACATAAAGCTATATTATTTTCAACTTTTGTTAAACATTCAGGGATTTCTAATTTCCCAATTCGTGTATATGGTATAATTACATTACCATTTTTTACATTTTCAATATTTAATTTAATTACTTGTTCACAACGTGGAGGCACTACTATACAATTCGTGGATCCAGTTTTAATGTCAAAGTAATTCAATTTAATTTGACTATAAGGAGTCATAAGCAAATTATTATTTAAATCGATAATTGCATTAAGTATTTTTAAATTATCCAATCCTAACAAACAATCAAAATGATCGTGAAATTTGAAAACGCAATATTCTAAATTGTGCGGTTTCCTATAATTAAACATTTTAGGGATTGGAATGAGTGTGCAGAAATTTTGTTGACTGCTACCAAAGGCAGATTTTACATGGAAGGGTTTTTTGACATAAGATTTTTTGAAATATTTCTCAGCAACTGCTGGTGTCACAAAGGATCTTGTACTACCAGTATCAATTAAAACCTTAAGATTTTGTTCTGGAAAAATTATATAGGGTAACACGCTTTCTGAATTATTTAAGTTTAACAATTCGATAATGTTTGGTTTGGTTCCGAGGCTGGTGTCTCTAAAAAATTATCGGATTCATCATTAGTGCAATCAGAATCGTCTATATTACGGAGTTCTTCCGAGATAAAATTTCTAGGTTGATTCGGATTGTGTTGGAACCTATTTTGATAATTTTGAGGGGGTCTAGATGTATTTCTTGTAGACATACTCATTGGAGTTGGATTTGGAAATTTTTGGTTCTGATTGGGTTTAAAGACGTTTTGACCATTATTAGAAAAGTTTGAATTATTCCTATTAGAAGGAGTGTAAGAAGTTGAAGGACGATTTTGCGGGTTTGATGCGGAATTTCGATTAGTATATTGATAATTCGGAATATAATTTTGCCTAGGAGGTGGCTGCCTATATGCCACATTATTTTGGAAATTGGTTTTATTTTTATGTGAATTATTTTGCGTATTCAAGGGTGAAAAAATATTTTTCGGATGATTATTCTGGGTCATATAAACTTGAAAATCATTTGTAAGAACATTTAAAGCAATATTCAAATTTTCTGGATTTTTCGTACGCATTAATGTGCCTAAAGGTTCTTTTAAACCGCGTAGCAATACTCTGAGAGCCAAATTTTTAAAGTAATTACCCAAAATTATATGTTCACTAACATTAGAATGTGTCGTGAGATAAGAAATTTGAAGATTTAATAAATGTTGAATTCTATTATAAAATTCGAAAGGCGTTTCATTACCTTGTTTCATTTCTGAAAGTTCTATACTTAAAGTGTAAATATCTCTTTTGTCAGCATAAGTATTAAGAAGTGCATCTTTTAGATTTTCCCAAGTTCTTATCGTACAAGAAGAAATGTTTATGGCTGCTTCACCTTTTATTTTTGCTAAAATGCTGGACATCAAATATTCATTTTGAAAATCCCCTACATCCATAGTATTATAAAACTTACTTACTAATTTCTCTGAAATTTCTATAAACCTAGGAAGTAATGCATTGTTTCCATCAAATTCGGGTATCATATCAAGATACTCTTTTTTTAAAATTGGTAATTGTGGAGTAGCCATTTTATTAAAATTATTCGTAGAAAAAAGTTTTGGTGATGCTAAGTTAAATTTTATTTTAGTATTAACAGAGTTTGAGCCTGAATTTGAGTTATTTGAATCAGAATTTGAGTCAGAATCGTCAGATGTGTCAAGTAAATAATTAATATTTCCTCTATATGACATTAAAAACACTTACAGCAATAGAATGAAGATCCTTTCCATTGGCTCGGACTGCACAGGAACAACCAATATCCTCTTGATTCTTCCGGTTTCTAGCACAACACAGATCTTCTAGTTGAGTTACTCAGTTCGCCCAACTAAGAGCTCCAATAATTAAACTTTATTTGTTCGAATAGTCAACAAATCGTAGAAACGAACCGAATGTTATATGCTTTAACTTCCGATTGACTATCCTACTGACTGCGCCACTTAACTTTTAATTTACTGGAACCGTGTTTTTAAAAACTAACTTTATTTCTAACATAAATTCTACCAACAACTTCAATTACAAGACTGATATTTTTTATTACAATCGTGAATTAAATAATCTTTTAGTAAACACAAGCTAAGCAATTCTACAATAAAATAAGTTCTTAATCAGCACAATATACTGTCCACCTAAGGGCAATGACGTAGGTGACATATATATATATATATATATATATATATATATATATATATATATATTCTTGGACCTTTGATATATGTCTATTCTTGATGTTCTTGATTTTAGGTACCTTTTGCTTCAAAATTAGTTTTTATTCAATTTGAAAGATAATACAAATAAATTTGACGTTTCGTCTTTTCTTTAAGTCTTTATCAAAATATGATATTGACACTGACAATTTGCGTATTTATATTGATCTATAGATTACCTTTATCATAAATATCGAAATAAAAAAAAATCAAATTAGAGCTTGGTTCTAATAGCAGTAATTAAATTAATTATTTGTAGTTTTATTAGAATTCACAAAATAGAGATATACATTTTACTTAAATTATTTAGGTCTTTTTTATCATTTATAGCTTTTTCGTTCTTATGAATGTGAACCATTTCTAAAAATATTCTTTTTCGTGTGTTAGATTCCGTGCCAAGAATTTTTGAATCTTTATAATTGGATTTATGTTTTTTTTTATATTCCATTGTTCGTTAATGCAGTTTTATTTTTTAATCGTATTGATCACCTTTTAGTCTATTTTCCAAATACTGAGATGTCTATCCTATATAGACAGCGTCCAAATTAGTACAAGGCACTCGATATATAATATTATTTCTTTTGTTATTTGGTATTTTAGATTTAAATTTAGTGAAATATTTGGATAACGTATTATGTTCTTTTTGACTTATACTAATATCATATTTATGAAAATACTTTGATAGTTTTTGGGAAAGTTCTTATACCTACATATGGTAAGGAAAAATGATTCATATTTTGATGTTTGGTTTCTGTTTTGTTTTTTAATTGATTGTAGTATCTGTTTATCCTTTTTCTGAATATAAACTTCTAATCAACTTAAGAAATCGCGTTTTTCGATCTTCCAGTAAAAAAGGATCAGCAAAATCTATCCCAACATTTAAAAAATGGAGAATAAACATTTATTCTAACATCCAGAAGATCACCCTTCAAATATTGTAAACCTTTAGGTTGGGCTTCAGTGCAAATTACATATTTCTAGTAATTTTTTTACAGGCATTTCTAGACGAAATAGGCCAATATTTTTCTCTGGCTGTATATAATAATTGTTGTGTTCCACAATGAAGAGATTTTCTATGGAGATGAGTTGGAATAATATCAGTCACAACATGATAGAGTAAGATCCCAGAGCAATCAGACACAACTTATTTTCAAATGGATAAAGCCTTAGGTTCTCAGTAGTGTCTCATGTACTTAGAATACCTGTGTGTTTATGGAGTTCGCAGAGTGATCCCTGGGCAGGTACCAGGTGAGAAAGGTAACTAAAAATTAAAGTTATTTAACTTAAATTCTAATGGCTGATATTTATATATATATTTTGTAGAATATTATACTGAACTAGTATTATGAAGTGTCAGACACTTTTCATGGATCAGAACTTTTGTCAGACGCTTTAAAGCTCCACAAAAAATAAAAGAACTTTACTTATTTTCAAATGTCTGACTTTTACCTATGTTATTAAGATAATTACTAAAAAGTTATATTTTATCTGTCAGACAAGTTTGAGTGAACAAACATCCCTTAAATGAAAAAATTATTTAACCGGGAGTGCGAGCGCGAGAGCACTATGCGCATGCGTCTCAAAGTAAAGAATTCAAATGTATTAAAAATACTTACTGCTTTCAATCCAAAATTTTTGCATCCTTACTTCAAAAAAGTGATGAATAGATTAGGAGCTATTTTGTTTTATAAGACATTATATTTATTTTATTGTAAAAAAATACAAGTTAGTTAGAATAATTTTAAGGAAGAATATATAATTATGATTAATTACAGCAAGTATTTGTATATTTTTTAATCATCATAGTCATCGACAAAATCATTAGAATTTTCATCATTCATCCAATCACGATACTGTTCGTTCGAGTCATCATCCTCGTCATCAGTTATGTTGTCATTATTGGTAGCTTCTTCTGCAACAAAACAGTTTAAAGAATTAAAAAACAAAATTATAAGTACAAAAATTTTTAAACTTTAAGTTAAAGGTATAATACCTGAATTAGTAACGAATTCACTAAAGTCTCCGGGTAATTGGTCACCATCAAACCAGTAAAAGTGGTATTGGTTTTCTTCTAATTTCCACCCATTGTGTTCAGGAGTAAAAATAGTTGGTATTTTTATATTTGCGTTATTCCATCTACTAGAAATATAGTTAGCTTGTTGAAATAATTCAGTTTTACATGGTGGTAAATTGCTAGCATCAAAATTTTTCAAATTTTTTCGATTGAACTCTTCGTTAATATTATTTACCCTGTAGTTATTTAAAAATAGCTGGAGTCGAGCAGCATCAATATCAAGTAGACCAGAAACATTGTAAATTTCGCAGATGAATTTTTGAATTGTGTTGAAAACATCTTCTTGTACATGCTCATCGGTAAACAACTCTGGATCTCCAAACTGCATAAAAGCTTGCTGATATTCATGTTTCTTCATTAATATTTTAAAAGGTTTTTGTTTACCTTTCTTAAAAAACGCAGGATTAAAGTCGCAGCCAGTCAATGCATGAAATCCTGGCAAACTTCTACACAAAGAAGGTCCCAAATACTCATATACTTCAGTCAAATTAATATATCTTTGATTGTTTCCGGTGCCTGCGTTTAACCATACATTTGAGTCATCATCTATCAAATTATGCATATGTCCTAGCATAATTATTGCAATATCAGTATCTGAGCATCTTATAACAAAAGTTGCCTGAACGTCTGTATTGCATACATGAAAAACAATTTTAGTATCGGCTTCTTCATGCTCTGGACATGATAAATTATCATCTACATTTGATACGATTTTATTATTATCAACTATGTAAGAGTGACATTGTTTAAAATTAACTAATATTCGTTTATTCTCTAGAAATGGTATCATTTCATCAGATGCCCAGTGTTGAATAAAAAAATCAACAAGGGCTTGTTTAAAATTAATATTCTTAAGTTCCTTTAAAAAATCTGACGGACGAACTTGATCAGGACCAGTGATGTTGAAATGTAATTGCGTAGACTCTCTGCGAAGATCTCTTTCATAATCTTTGTTTGAAGGAGAGAAATATTGATCAAAAAAAACGTCGTATCTTGTCGCTTTCACCTGAGTTACCATTAGAAGCATTTTCTTGGAAATTGCACCAAAAGTTTTCGGAATATTTTTCATAGTGTGCAGCATAAAGAAACCATCAATTAATAAGATGTCTATGTGATCAGGTGAATTGTGCTCTAAATCATTCTCCAAAGATTTCATCAAAATTGACTTCTGGGTTTTACAAATTGTCCTATCAATATGACACATTGATAATGGCATTGGAGTAATAGGATATGATAAAATCTTCTCCATATCAACTTTGTAATCTAGAGATATGCCTAGAATACGACCAAAAAAGTCTCTTTGCAGTTTTACTTTTTTTTGCATGATCCACGGTAAAACTTTTCTACTGGCTTCGACACAGCTTTACCCGATGAAATATTAATTAATAGATCTTTCGGCAGTTGTGGGTCAAATGGATTTATAAGAGATCAAAAGTATCGATAAATTTTTGCAATTGCTTAGTGTTAGTTTTTATAGCATGATTGGTAAGCTCAGCTGAAACATCTTGTCCCTTTTGCAGATCTAAATCTTCATACACTGAACTGATTACTGTGGATCTAATATCATGACTGCGGGCCCATTGTTGACGTGCAGAAATTGAATTAATAAAATGCACGATTCCAGTAAGTTTCCTCGTTGCGTCAGCGTTTATTGTTTGTGCAAGAACAAGATCAATCGGTTGCTTTGAAAAAGACTTATTGGTTCTTCGAATGCCAAAAAAACCTTCATGAAATTCTTCGTACAAATTTGGATGAGTATTTGCAACGTTTAATAAATTAGAATGATATCTAAAAGTCCAACGAGCACAGTTAGGTTGATTAAAAATAAAAAATAAATTCGTGATCTTCGGTAATACGTACTTGAATAACTCAAAATCTCCAACACGAATACTTCTGGACAGAGTTAAGTAATAGTTGATCAAGTTAACATATATTAAATAAAACTGCGCTGTTTTTCCATGCTCGCCGCTTAAAGTTTGTTGTTTGTAAATACAATAATTATTTAATAGTACTTTCAACTCGTCATTTTCTATCTCAAAAGTTGATGTTGGAGTATTTTGCAAACGTACAAGTTCTTCAATAATTTCATTCGACACTTCAATATTATTAAAAGCTAAAAAGGACTTAAAATGTAAAATCTCTAAACCTACTGACACCAACGGATGAAGCCTCTTGCACCGATTAAAGTGTTTTCCATCCAGAAATCCAGCAACTGAGCCTGAAGCAAACAAACTGCTTTGGACCATAACGTTGGACAAGCCGCAATCAGTTATAAATTTTCCTACAACTTTGAAGTATGCCATCATGATGTGAAACGGTCCTAAGTGAATAAATAAGTTATCAAATTTGGGTGCTTCAGTAGCTTGAATTTGTAAAGCTACTTTTGCTATTGCAAGTTCATAGGTAACTTGAATACTAGCTTGTTTTACTTCATTGCAAATTTTTAAACTTTGCTCCATTGTTTCTAAAACAACCGATGTGTTTGTGGGCGATAAATTGATTGGAGTTAGATAACAAACAACTTGCTTTGGATTGTTTCCATTGTTGCTGATTAAACAATTGTATCCAACCGACATCGGAAGATTTGGTAAATTATAGGCATGATTCAACATCCAAATTGTATCAATGTTTTTATATAATTGTAAATTTTCAGGTAATGTTTCTTCAGCTTCATGAAAAGAAATCTCTAAAGTATCAGTCATCTTAGGTTTTTTCATGTATGGTCTTCCTTCTACCTCAGTAACATCCATTGTTCTCTGTCGTCGTCTCTAAGAATTTTAGGTTATGGATTACTCGCTGTTTTAAAACTTGTTTATATTTTGTAAATGTTTCATTTGTAAATAATATTGATTTGTTATGAGATTGTTTGCAAAATATACACATAAATTTATCTTCTTCCATGGTTTTCACTATCACAAATAACTTAATATCAGTAACAAATTACACAATATAAACAACAAAAACATGTGTCTGATTGCTCTGGGATCTTACTCTATCATGTTGTGACTGATATTATTCCAACTCATCTCCATAGAAAATCTCTTCATTGTGGAACACAACAATTATTATATACAGCCAGAGAAAAATATTGGCCTATTTCGTCTAGAAATGCCTGTAAAAAAATTACTAGAAATATGTAATTTGCACTGAAGCCCAACCTAAAGGTTTACAATATTTGAAGGGTGATCTTCTGGATGTTAGAATAAATGTTTATTCTCCATTTTTTAAATGTTGGGATAGATTTTGCTGATCCTTTTTTACTGGAAGATCGAAAAACGCGATTTCTTAAGTTGATTAGAAGTTTATATTCAGAAAAAGGATAAACAGATACTACAATCAATTAAAAAACAAAACAGAAACCAAACATCAAAATATGAATCATTTTTCCTTACCATATGTAGGTATAAGAGCTTTCCCAAAAACTTTGAAAGTATTTTCATAAATATGATATTAGTATAAGTCAAAAAGAACATAATACGTTATCCAAATATTTCACTAAATTTAAATCTAAAATACCAAATAACAAAAGAAATAATATTATATATCGAGTGCCTTGTACTAATTTGGACACTGTCTATATAGGATAGACATCTCAGTATTTGGAAAATAGACTAAAAGGTGATCAATACGATTAAAAAATAAAACTGCATTAACGAACAATGGAATATAAAAAAAAAACATAAATCCAATTATAAAGATTCAAAAATTCTTGGCACGGAATCTAACACACGAAAAAGAATATTTTTAGAAATGGTTCACATTCATAAGAACGAAAAAGCTATAAATGATAAAAAAGACCTAAATAATTTAAGTAAAATTTATATCTCTATTTTGTAAATTCTAATAAAACTACAAATAATTAATTTAATTACTGCTATTAGAACCAAGCTCTAATTTGATTTTTTTTTATTTCGATATTTATGATAAAGGTAATCTATAGATCAATATAAATACGCAAATTGTCAGTGTCAATATCATATTTTGATAAAGACTTAAAGAAAAGACGAAACGTCAAATTTATTTGTATTATCTTTCAAATTGAATAAAAACTAATTTTGAAGCAGAAGGTACCTAAAATCAAGAACATCAAGAATAGACATATATCAAAGGTCCAAGAAATATATATATATATATATATATATATATATATATATATATATATATATATATATATATATATATATATATATATATATATATATATATATATATATATATATATATATATATATATATATATATATATATATATATATATATATATATATATATATATATATATATATATATATATATATATATATATATATATATATATATATATATATATATATATATATATATATATATATATATATATATTTAATTCTTGTAAAAATTTTAAATTCATAGGTTTCAAAATTCAATATTCAAATTCACCTTGATAGAAATATTCCATATATTTATACACCTTTACCATATATAAAATCAGTTAATCCTAAACTTTCTGGAATCTTTAAATAACAAACTATTAAAATAGCTTACAGTCAAACCCTTAATATTCAATCTATTTCTACTAATTGAATTATAAAACACCAATCAATAAATTGCCTAACATAGTATATGAAATAGCTTGATAGATCTATCTAAGTATCAGATCCTGAATTTAGATGCTTAGTTGTGGAGGAAGAAATTGTAATCATTAAATTGAAGAATTTATTTTTAATGAAGTAATTCTTTTTGGTTGTATAGAGAAAGCTTCTCAAAAACTAAATAATAAAAAAATTACTCTAATAAGGGAAATTAAAGACCCAATTGATGAAACAATATTTCATAGAGTAAAAATATCAGGGTAATCTGAATATCGTCGTGGTATTCCTATTAGTCCTAAAAAATGTTGTGGAAAAAATGTTAAATTTACTCCAATAAATATAATAAAAAATTGAATTTTTAAGTAGAAATTATTTAAGGTTAGACCCGTGAATAAAGGGAATCATTGAACAATTCCTGCTATAATTGCAAATACTGCACCTATAGAAAGAACATAATGAAAGTGGGCTACAACATAATAAGTATCATGTAAAACAATATCAATTGAAGAATTAGCTAAGACTACTCCCGTTAATCCTCCAACTGTAAATAAAAAAATAAAGCGTGATGCTCATAATGTTGCTGGTCTTAGTTAGTTTTTAATCCATGAAAAGTAGCTAATAATATAAAAACTTTAATTCCACTAGGAACTACAATAATTATAGTAGCTGATGTGAAATAAGCTCGGGTGTCAACATCTATACCTACTGTAAATATATGATGAGCTCATACAATGAATCCTAGTAGTCCAATTGCTATTATGGCATAAATTAAACCTAATGTACCAAAAGCTTTTTTTTTCTTCTTTGTTATCTAACAATATGAGAAATTCATACAAAACCAGGAATAATTAAAATATAAATTTTAGTATGTCCAAAAAATCAAAATAAATGTTGATATAAAATTGGGTCCCCTCCTCTGGCAATATCAAAAAAAGATGTATTCAAATTTCGATCAGTTAATAATATAATAATAGCCCCAGCTAAAACTGATAGGGATAATAATAGAAGAATTGCTGTAATAACAACTAACAACTGCTCAAACAAATAAAGGTATACGGTCTAATGTCATATCTTTAGGTCGTATATTAATTACTGTATTAATAAAATTAATTGCTCCTAAAATAATTGAAGGTATACCAGCTAAATGTAAACTAAAAATAGCTAAGTCTACTGAAGATCCACCATGTGCGATATTAGATGAAAGGAGGGGATAAACCGTTCATCCTGTACCTGCACCTCAAAAACTTATATAATTTATTCGGGGATATGCTATGCCTTTATGGAGCACCGATTATTAAGGGAACTAATCAGTTTCCAAATCCATCGATTATATTTGGTATTACTATAAAAAAAAATTATGATAAATGCATGAGCAGTTACGATAACATTGTAAATTTGATCATTTCCAATTAAAGTTCCGGGTTTTCCCAATTCTGTGCGTATTAGTACTCTAAGGGAGGTACCAACTATTCCAGCTCAAATCCCAAAAATAAAATATAATGTTTCAATATCTTTATGATTTGTTGAAAACAACCATTTACTCAGTAAAATGACTGAGTTCAGGCGATAACTTGTAAATTTATTTATTAATATTAATATTCTTTTACCAAGCCTTATATTCAAGTATGATATTAAATTGCAAATATAAAGGTAAATAATTTTTAAGGCTTAGATCAAATATATAATCAACTTTGAAGGTTGATAGTTTAACTTAACTTAAATCCTTAAAGGATATTTAAAATCCTTGTGCAGAGGCATAAGCTAAGTAAAGTGAATGCATTTAAGAATAGAAAAATGAAATTGTTAATTTTTGTTGCTTTAACCAGATTTTCTACTATTAAAATAGTTAGAGAGGAAAATGTTAATCGAATATAAAAGTATAGGGTAATTAATAATTAAGATTACTCTTAAAGTGTATATTTGACTTATGTTATTGATTACAATTCATTTAGGTAGGAATCCTAAAATGGCGGTAAACCTTCTAAAGATAAAAAATTTAAAATAAAAAATAATTTAATTAATTTATTTGTATTTAATGCATTAAAAAGTTGGTTTAGGTTAAATAAAAAAATAACGATATTTAAAGTAATAAAAAAATAAATAATAAAGTATACTTACCAAATTAACTTAGAATTTAATATTCCAGCAAGTATTCAACCAATATGATTAATTGAAGAATAAGCTATAATTTTTCACAGGCTTGTTTGACTTAATCCCAAAATTCCTCCTACAATAGAAGAAGTAATAATTACAAATGTTAAAAATTGAGGTATTCTTAAATTATACATCACTAAAATTATAGGGGCTAATTTTTGTCACGTTAATAAAATAAGATTGTTTATTCAATTTAGTCCTTCTATTATTTCAGGAAACCAGGAGTGAAAGGGGGCAGCTCCTAATTTTGTTAATATTGCTGAATTAAGAATTATTATTAATCAAGTCTCAGAACTAGGATTACATACCCTATTATTTTAAATGTAATTAAAAATATTAAATGAGTAATAGTAATGTTCTTGAAAATTAAAAATTTTGGCGGTATTTTAGTCTTTTCAGAGGAACCTGTTCTGTAAATGATAATCCACGATTTAATTTACTTATATTATTAGTTTGTATATCATCGTAATTAAATATTTTATTAAAATTATAAAAATTTAGAATTTAATATTATAAAATTTATCAGATCAAGGTGTAATTTATATATAAGAAGTAATGGGTTACAATAAAAATATTTTTGGATAATTTTTATTATTAAAAATTTATATTTGGATTTGATAGTAATTTTAATTCGCTTTCATTTAATATGGAATGAAGTCGTAACAAAGTAGACTTACTGGAAAGTGAGTCTAGAATACAAATTAGAGCTTGATTAAAAAGTATTTTAGTTACATTAAAAAGTTAATTGTGGAATTCAATTTAATTTGAAATGAGAATTTTATTATTTTTTTAAGTTAAAAAGTTTTAATATAAGTAAAATTTATTTTATTATTAAAAAAAAATTATTTAATTATAGTAAATTGTATTGTGAAAGAAAATTTTATTATTAAAAAAAGAAAAATTGATTTTTTGTACCTTGTGTATCAGGGTTTATCAAATAATATTTATATATTTAATTTTTTCGATGTTAAAAGAGCTAAAAAATTAAAATTTTTATTGTAGAATAAATAATTTTAAATATTTTTTTTGTAATGAAATTTTATTCGTTTTTAAATATATCTAGTTTTTCAAGAAAAAAATTTAATTTATTTATTAATTAATATAAATATTTTTTAATATTATTATATTATTAATAGTTAATATTTTTAGGGATGAGCTTAAAAAATAAATTTTTATTAGGATATTGATAATAAAATTATAGAATTAGGATTAAAAATTTTAATATTTTGAAGTATGTTATAATTTATAATTAAAATTATATAATTTTTATTTACTATAAATTTTTTATTAAAATATAAATTTAAATATAAAAAATTCTATCAAAATTACCCTTTTTTCAGGCACATCATTATTTTTTTAAAAAACAAGTTTTTAGTTAAACATAAAGTTTTTAATTTACCAAAAAAAGTAATTTAAAAAAATTTTTTTTTTTTAGAAAAAAAATGTGCATTTTTGTGCATTTTTTGCATTTTTTGCACATTTTTTGCATCAGGATTTTGTGCATTTTTTTGTAAATTTTTTTACACTAACGGTAAAAGTCAATGAATCATGAAAATTTTCTTTAAAAATTTCAAGTATATGGGTTTTTCTAATATAAATGTTTAATTAATTGAAATAATAGAAATGTAGATATCACCCAAGAGTATATTTAGTATTAGATTTTTAATAATGTTAATAGTTTCTAGTAACTTTATATAAATATAAATAATAATAATTTATAAACTATTAAACTTATGAATTAATTCGATTGTTATATATATAGAAAACTATTACAAAGTTTAAGGACTTAAATTGAAAATCCCAGAAAGAGCATCATTTAGATCTTATTTACCATATTATTAATTTATGAATGGAGAATTATTAATATTATATTAAACCATAATATATTTATAAGTATATCACGTATAAATTTATAAAGAATATAAATTGATTAAATATTAAATAATTCTTTAATTAATATAACCTTTATTTACCTATAAAAAAACCTCTTTTTTTAATAATAAAATAAGGTTTCATATGATTAGAGGATTTAATTTGTTAAAAATTGTTTTATTTTTATATAAAATTCAAATAATTGAACAATAAAAATATAGAATTTTTGGGATATAGTTTGTTTTTATGTTTATATTTTATTAAAATTATCAAAAGTTTAAGTTTAAAAATAATTTTCATAAAATTCAATTTTTTTATAAAAAATTCAAAAAAAATATTTTTTTCTTTATTATTTTAGTTAGTTAATTTGATTTTTAAAATTATTTAAGATTATAGCTTAATAGTTACTTTTTTTTTTAAAAACTTCCATTTTTTTGTTAATAGAAAATTTTAAAGAGTTGTATTTTTATTAAATTTTGAGGTTAAAATTTTTAATTTATGGGATGAATTTAACTGAAAATTTGAATCAATTATTTTGTAATTTGCATTAAGGGGTACGGGTCAATTTAATTTATGGAATTAATTTAATTGAAAATTTGAATCAATTATTTTGTAATTTGCATTAAGGGGTACGGGTCAATTTAATTTATGGAATTAATTTAACTAAAAATTTGAATCAATTATTTTGTAATTTGCATTAAGGGGTACGGGTCAATTTAATTTATGGAATTAATTTAACTGAAAATTTGAATCAATTATTTTGTAACTTGCATTAAGGGGTACGGGTCAATTTAATTTATGGAATTGATTTAACTGAAAATTTGAATCAATTATTTTGTAACTTGCATTAAGGGGTGCAGGTCAATTTAATTTATGGAATGTATTTGACTGAAAATTTAAATCAATTATTTTGTAACTTGCATTAAGGGGTGCAGGTCTATTTAATTTATTTAAATTTTTAGGTTATTAAATTAGGATTTTATTAAAAATTGTTACTTAGTTCTCATATAGGAAAAGAATTTGATTTTGTCATAAAATTTTAAATTAAAATAAATTAAAATTTAAAAAATAAATTTGAAGAATAATTTGTTTTTAATTTAAGTCAGTGGGAAAAATTTTTACAGGCAGGAAGTTCATTTTATGTTTATTTAATTGTTTATATTTTGAAAGTTTTATTTTAACTTGAAAATTAGGTGTTATTTTTTATTATGTGTAAATTATTTTATAGAAGAATTTAACAGTGATTAAAATTATATATTAGAGAAATTTAGATTAAGAAATAGTAAGTATTATTAACAAAATTTGTGCCAGCAGTTGCGGTTATACAAATAATAAAATTTAATTTTATTAATAGAAATTAGTGGTAAATAATAATTTTAATATGAAATTTAATAAGAGAAAATTAAAAATTTTATTTAAAAATTTAAATTTGTTAATGAAGTTTAAAAATTTAAAGTATAGACTAGGATTAGAATCCCTATTATTTTAAATGTAATTAAAAATATTAAATGAGTAATAGTAATGTTCTTGAAAATTAAAAATTTTGGCGGTATTTTAGTCTTTTCAGAGGAACCTGTTCTGTAAATGATAATCCACGATTTAATTTACTTATATTATTAGTTTGTATATCATCGTAATCGAATATTTTATTAAAATTATAAAAATTTAGAATTTAATATTATAAAATTTATCAGATCAAGGTGCAATTTATATATAATATTAATGGGTTACTATAAAAATATTTTTGGATAATTTTTATTATTAAAAATTTAAATTTGTATTTGATAGTAATTTTAATAAATTAATTAAAATGATTTTAGCTCTAAAATATGCACATATCGCCCGTCGCTTTCATATAATATGGAATAAGTCGTAGTAAGTAGACTTACTGGAAAGTGAGTCTAGAATACAAATTAGAGCTTGATTAAAAAGTATTTTAGTTACATTAAAAAGTTAATTGTGAAATTCAATTTAATTTGAAATAAGAATTTTATTATTTTTTTAAGTTATAAAGTTTTGATTTAAGTAAAATTTATTTTATTATTGAAAGAAAAAATTTATTTAATTATAGTAAATTGTATTGTGAAAGAAAATTTTATCATTAAAAAAAGAAAAATTGATTTTTTATACCTTGTGTATCAGGGTTTATTAAATAATATTTATATATTTAATTTTTTTGAATTTAAAAGAGCTAAAAAATTAAAATTTTTATTGTAGAATAAATAATTTTAAATATTTTTTTTGTAATGAAATTTTATTCGTTTTTAAATATATCTAGTTTTTTAAGAAAAAAATTTAATTTATTTATTAATTAATATAAATATTTTTTAATATTATTATATTATTAATAGTTAATATTTTTAGGGATGAGCTTAAAAATAAATTTTTATTAGGATATTGATAATGAAATTATAGAATTAGGATTAAAAATTTTCATATTTTGAAGTATGTTATAATTTATAATTAAAATTATATAATTTTTATTTACTATAAATTTTTTATTAAAATATAAATTTAAATATAAAAAATTTAGTAAAAATGATAAAATTAGTATATAAATTTATAAGTTTAAAATTTTTTTATTAGGTTAAATAAAGGAATTCGGCAAATATTTTTTAACCTGTTTATTAAAAACATGTCTTTTTGTGTTAAATTTAAAGTCTGGTCTGCCCTCTGAATATATTGAATAGCCGCGGTATTTTGACCGTGCTAAGGTAGCATAATCATTAGTTTTTTAATTGAAAGCTGGAATGAAGGGTTGAATGAAAAAAAGACTGTCTCTATTTAATTTTTATAATATTTTATTTTTAAGTTCAAAAGCTTAAATAATATTAAAAGACGAGAAGACCCTATAGAGTTTTATAATTTTTTATATAAAAGATTTAGAATTAATTTTTTTATATTTAAAAATTATTTGATTGGGGCGATTTAAAAATTTAATGAACTTTTTTTATATTTTTTTATTAATTAATAAATAATTGATCCAAATGTTTTGATTATAAGATAAAATTACCTTAGGGATAACAGCGTAATTTTATTAGAGAGTTCAAATCGATAATAATGATTGCGACCTCGATGTTGGATTAAAGTTTATAATTCGTGCAGAAGCTAATTAATTAAGTCTGTTCGTCTTTTAAAATTTTACATGATCTGAGTTTAAATCGGTTTAAGCCAGGTTGGTTTCTATCTTTAATTAAATTTAACATTTTAGTACGAAAGGACCAAATGAAAAAAATATTTTTATATTTTGAATTAAAATAATTATTTTGGCAGATTAGTGCAATGAATTTAGAATCTTTTAATGTAATTTGTATTACAAATAATACTTGATATTAAAAGATTTTTTAATAATTATAATTTCAAAATTAATTTTAATTATTTGTGTATTAATTAGAATTGCTTTTTTAACTTTATTAGAACGTAAGGTTTTAGGATAAATTCAGATTCGTAAAGGTCCAAATAAAGTAGGATTTATTGGTTTAATTCAACCTTTTAGGGATGCCATTAAATTATTCAGTAAAAAGCAAACTTATATATTATAGCAAATTTTAATTCATATTATTTATCACCTATTTTTAATTTATTATTATCTTTATTTATATGAATATGTATACCATTTATTAGAATTAATATTAGGTTTCATTTAACGATTTTATTTTTTTTAGCTGTTTCAAGTTCAAGTGTTTATACAATCATATTAGCTGGCTGATATTAGGTAGGCTTCCTTCAGTAGCACAAACAATTTCTTATGAAGTAAGATTAGCTTTAATTTTAATATCTTTTTTATTTTTAATTTTTAGTGTAAATTTAATTGATTTAATTAAATATCAAGAATTTATTTGATTTATATATTCATTATTACCATTGTGTTTAAATGGTTAGTTTCAAGATTAGCTGAAACTAATCGAACACCTTTTGATTTTGCTGAAGGAGAATCAGAATTAGTTTCTGGATTTAATGTTGAATATAAATCCTTGATCGGATTTGCCATAATTTTTTTAGCGTAATATGGAAATATTTTGTTTATAAGAATAATATGTGTTTTTTTATTTTTATGTAAGCATATCAATAATTTAGACTTATGAGTCTACTAATAAGAGCAATTGTTAAAGTTTGTATTAAGAGTATTAAACCACAAGTTAATACTACTACTTATAAAAATAAATATTAATGATAATATAAATAATATAGGAAAAAATATAATTATATCAGATATTAGTTTAAATAAAATATAAATTTTGGAGATTAATGATGAATATTATTTATATCTGAAGTTTTAAAAGAAACCTTATTTTTGGTTTACAAGACCAATATTTTATTTAAATTATTAAAACTTTAATGTCAATATATTTATTAATAATTATATTTTTTTCTGGTGGGTTAATATTTGTTTTAAATCGAAAACATTTATTAATAATATTATTAAGATTGGAATTTATTGTTATTTCTTTGAATTTTAGGTTATTTTTATATTTAAGAAATATAACTTATGAATATTTTTTTCTATGATTTATTTAACAATAAGAGTATGTGAAGAAGGATTAGGACTGTCTATATTAATTTTAATTGTTCGTATTCATGGTGATGATTATATTATAACTTTTTCATTTTTATGATAATGTATTTATTAGGGTTATTAATATTGATTTCTTTAAGTTTTAAAAGCTTTTGGTTAATACGGTAATTTTTTTTATCTTATCTTTCATATTTATTTTTAATAGGTGATTTTTTCAGCTTTTCAATATTTAATATTTTTTTAGGGTTACGATATATTGTCTTATTGTTTAATTTTTCTAGGTTTTTGAATTTGTAGCTTAATAATTTCAGCTAGAGTAAAATTGTATACTAATAATGAATATTATCATTTAGTAATAATAATTTTAATTATTTTATTATTAAGCTCATATTTGACATTTTTTCTCTTAATTTATGAATTTTTTATTTATATTTTGAAATTAGTTTAATTCCTACGTCAATGTTGATTATTGGTTGAGGATGTCAACCTGAGCGTTTAGAGGCTGATATCTATTTATTATTTCATACTTATTAATATTATTACCTATATAAATTATGATTTTTATATTTAATAGAAAAATATTATTTAACTATATTATTTGTATGCATCAAAATTCAACTTCTATTTTTACATTTTTATGTATTAATTTAATTTTTTTTGTTAAAATTCCAATATATTTTTACAGTTATGACTTCCTAAGGCACATGTAGAGGCCCCTATCTCTGGTTCAATAATTATATTAAAATTAGGAGGATATGGACTTTTACCGTTTATACTTATTTTTAAGCAATTTTTAATAAATTTAAATATTTTTTTATAATTATTTGTTTATTAGAGGGTTTTATTGTTTCTTTTATTTGTATTCGTCAAAGTGATATAAAATCTTTAATTACTTACTCTTCTGTTTCTCATATAAGTTTAGTTTTAGCGGGAATTATAACTTTAAATTATTGAGGATTATGAGGAGCTTTATTATATATTAGCTCATGGTTTCTGTTCTTCAGGTTTATTTTGTTTAGCTAATATTTCTTATGAACGAATTCATAGTCGAAGGCTATATTTAAATAAAGGTTTATTAAATATTATACCTAATTTAAGGTTAATTTGATTTTTGTTAGTTTCTTATAATATGGCTGCTCCACCTTTATTAAATTTAATAAGAGAAATTATATTAATCAATAGGATTTTATCTTTTAGTTTATTTAGTATATTATTTTTATCTTTAATATCATTTTTTAGAGCTGTTTATTTATTGTTTTTATATTCATATACTCAACATGGTCAATATTATTCAGGATTATATATATTTAATAGAGGGTTAATTCGTGAATATTTACTAATAATTTTACAATTACATTTAAATTTATTGTTTATAAAATTGGAATTTTTAGTACAATGAATTTAATCTAAATAGTTTAATAAAAATATTAGTTTGTGATACTAAAGATATAAATAAAGATTTTAAATTATTTGTTATATTTATTTTGTAATATTTTTATATTTGAGATTAATATTATTAGGATTTTCATTATATTTATTGATTATAAATTTAACTTATATTTTAGTTTAATTTGTTTCATTAATTTGTATTCGTCAAAGTGATATAAAATCTTTGATTGCTTATTCTTCTGTTTCTTATATAAGTTTAGTTTTAGCTGGAAATATAACTTTAAATTATTGGGGATTGTCGGGGTCTCTATTAATAATATTGGCTCATGGCTCATGTTCTTCAGGTTTATTTTGTTGAGCTAATATTTCTTATGAGCGTATTCATAGTCGAAGTTTATAATTAAATGAAGGTTTATTGAATATTATACCTAATTTGAGATTAATTTGATTTTCATTTTCTTCTAATATAGCTGCGCCTCCTTTGTTAAATTTAACAGGAGAAATTATATTAATTAATAAAATTTCAGCTTTTAGTTTATTTAGAATATTATTTTCATCTTTAATATCATTTTTAGGGCTGTTTATTCTTTATTTTTATATTCTTATACCCAGCATGGTTTGTGAAAATTTATTAATAATTTTACATTGATTACCTTCAAATCTACTTCTTATAAAAATAGAGTTTTTAGTTCAACGCATTTAATCTATTTTATATTTATTTATCTATTTTATCTATTTTATATTTATGTATTATATTTATATTACTTTTATATTTAAGATTAGTATTATTAAGGTTCTCATTATATTTATTAATTATTAATTTATCCTATATTCTAGAATTTAATTTTTTATTAATAAATTCTAGTAATATTTATTTTGTTAGATTGAATATCTTTACTATTTATAAGTTTTGTTTTATTTAATTTTTCTATAGTAAGTTTTTATAGAGAAGAGTGTATATCTGGGTATATATATATATATATATATATATATATATATATATATATATATATATATATATATATATATATATATATATATATATATATATATAAATCGGTTTATTTCATTGGTTGTAATATTTGTTTTTTAGGTTTAGTTTCTCATTGTCCACTAATTTATCATCAAAATTTAGAAAAATTCATAACTGGAATATTAGCTACTTCAAGAAATCCAATTGGTGATGTAACATTAGTAAAATCGATTGTTTGAATATTAAATTTTGGTAGTTGAAATTTTATTTTTTATTTAGAAATTATAAAAGAAGATTATATTATACAATTAATTAGATATTTAGTAGTTTTAGCAGCAATAACAAAAAGAGATCAAATTCCTTTTTCTTCTTGGTTGCCTGCTGCTATGGCTGCACCTACTCCTGTCTCTTCTTTAGTTCAATCTTCTACCCTAGTTACTGCTGGTGTTTATTTATTAATTCGTTTTAATTTTTCATTTAGTAATAATTTAATAATAACTTTATTATTTATTTCATCAATAACAATATTTATATCAGGTTTAGGAGCTAATTCTGAATTTGATTTAAAAAAAATTATTGCTTCATCAACATTGAGGCAATTAGGTTTAATAATATTTATTTTAGCATTAGGAGAATATAAATCAGCATTTTTTAATTTATTAATTCTTGCCTTATTTAAAGCTCTATTCTTTATGTGCTGGTAATATTATTCATAATTTATTTAATTGCCAAGATATTCGTTCAATAGGAGATTTAGTTAAACATTTGCCTTTAACATGTACTTATTTTAATATTTGTAATTTATCTTTATGTGGTTTGCCTTTAATATCAGGGTTTTATTGTAACGATTAGTTGTTGAATTTATATCAATAAATTATTTACATATTTTTATTTATTCAATTTTATTTTATATTTCTATTGGATTAACAGTGTCTTATAGATTACGTTTAACTAATTATTCAATAACTGGGTCCTTTCATTTCTTCACATGTCATTCATGAGAGAAGAATAATTATATTAAAAGTAATAAGGGGCTCAATTTGATTTGTAATTTTTAGTGGGAGAATATTTTCATGATTAATTTCTTCTACCCCTTATTTTATTTGTCTTACATTTTTTATAAAGTATTATAATGTTACAATGAAAATGTAATGTTTTTTTTAAACTATATAAATAGAAATAAAAACAAAATTTCATTGCTTAAGAATTAAGTTAGAAGCTTATTCTTAATTTTCTTATTTCTTTGATTGGAGAATAACTCATTTTGATCATTAACAGTGATAGACCTCTTTTTGGATTCAATTAAAAATAAGGATTTATATAAAATCAAACTTTTAGGTCGAAACTAAATACAATATTTTGCTTCTTATTTAAGATAAATTGATTTATTCAATAATTTTTAAATGCAACTTAAATGTTATAATTAACTATTATCCTAATTAATTCAATTTAATGCTCCTTGGTTTCATTCATGGTATAAACCTCACAGTAAAATAAAAATAAAGATAATTAAAATTATTGAATAATTTATAATGTTAGAAATTTTTATTGTTATAATTAATGGTAAAAGTAAGGTAATTTCAACATCAAAAATTAAAAAAATAATTGCAATTAAGAAAAAATGTAGTGAAAAGGGAAGACGAGCTGAAGTTTTAGGATCAAACCCACATTCAAAAGGGCTTCTTTTTTCTCGATCATAATATCTTTGTTTAGAAATTAAATTTAAAATAATTGTTAGTAGTATTAAAATTAAGCAAATTATTATTATTAATCTTATTAAAATTTTAATTACTTATACTAGAATCTAGATTTTTTGATTGGAAGTCAAATATAATTTTTATATTATATAAATTATCTACCTCATCAATATATAGAAATATATAAGAATAATCATACTACATCAACAAAGTATCAGTATCAGGCAGCTGCTTCAAATCCGAAATGGTGGATAGAAGAAAAATGATTTAAAAATTGACGAATTGTACAAATTAATAAAAATGTTGTTCCAATAATTACATGTAAACCATGGAATCCTGTTGCTATGAAAAAAGAAGAGCCATAAAGTGAATCTGCAATAGAAAACGGAGCTTCGATATATTCATATCCTTGTAGGATTGTAAAGTAGATTCCTAGAATAACTGTAAAAATTAATCCTTGGAGGCCTTGAGTAAAATTAAAAATAAGGATTTATATAAAATCAAACTTTTGGGGCGAAACTAAATACAATATTTTGCTTCTTATTTAAGATAAATTGATTTATTCAATAATTTTTAAATGCAACTTAAATGTTATAATTAATAATTATTCTAATTAATTCAACTTAAGGCTCCCTGATTTCATTCATGGTATAATCTCATAATAAAATGAAAATAAAAATAATTAAAATTATTGAATAGTTTAGGATATTAGACATTTTTATTGTTGTAATTAATGGTAAAAGTAAGGTAATTTCTGTTAAAAATAATACTTTTCTGGTTTGTATTTAATAATATAGGTATTAGTTTTTTTACTTTCTGGCCTACTGTTAAGATATATGAAAATAAAAAAGAAGAAGTCAGTTAGTGAGAATCATAGAGAATTATCGAGAATGATTCATTATTAAGGTTAAGATGATATATTGATATGATTTGTATTGTACATGGAGTTGACAAATAAAGGTGTATAAGAAGGAAGACTATAAGTTAATTATTTAAAAAAACAACAGGTTATGGGCCCAGGTGATTCTGTGGATAATTAATATATAAAGAAAATGGCTAATTCACAAATAAAAAATATTTATAACATAGAACTATTGAATGGTGAAAATTATTACTCATGGAAATTTAGAGTGAAAATATTACTAGAAGAAAAAGATGTGGCAGAATGGATAGAAAAAGAATTTGTGGAATCAGATTATACAGTGGAAAAAGACAAAAAGGAAGCTATGAAAAAAGATAAGTTATGTAAGTCATTGATAATACAATGTTTGGATGATAAGCAATTAGAATTTGTAACGGAGAAAAATACAGCCTATGGTATATGGCAAGCTTTAGGAGATATTTATGAAAAAAAAGGATTACCCGGGCAAATGATGCTAAGAAGAATGTTAATGTCATTAAAATTAAAAGAGAATGAAGATTTGGAAGGTTATTTGACAGAATTTGATGACCTTGTTAGGAAGATAAGAGCTACAGGGGCTGTTATGAGTGATGAGGACATTGTATGTATGTTAATGATGGGGATGCCTCCAAGTTTTGAAACAGTTATAACAATATTAGAGAATATGGATCCTAAAGTGTTAACAATAGATTTCGTCAAAAGAAAATTTAGAAGTGAAGTAGAAAGAAGAAAAGCATTAAAATCTGAACAATCAACTTATGAACAAAAATCAGCAGTATTTAATACTACAAATAGTAGAAAAATAGTGTGTTTCCGGTGTCACAAGGAAGGACATATGCAAAAAGACTGTAAAGAAAGTGTACCAGGGCAATCAAATTCAAGAGTTGTGCAAGGTGGTTTTACAAGAGGTAGTTTCAGAGGAAATTATAGAGGTGGTTATAGTAGAGGAGGTTTTCGAGGATATGCAACTCCAAGTAGAGGTTTCACTCGAGGTAGAAGTTATCATACAAACTACAGAAATCAGGGAAATCATGTAGAGGTGAACAAGAAACAAAGTTCAGAAGATCAGGAAGAGCAAGATGGAATATGTTTTTTGATGAATGGTAATGAAAGTAAGATTGTAAGTAACGATAATATCTCATTCTATATAGATTCAGGCTGTACAGATCATTTAGTAAATAATAACAAATATTTTTATGAATATTTAGAATTAAAAACACCAATTAACATAGCAGTAGCAAAGAATAATGAATATTTGAGGGCAATAGGTATTGGAAATATTAAAGTTTTGAGTAAAATAAATGGAAAGATCATTGAATGCATAATAAAAAATGTTTTTTACGTTCCAAATTTAAGGAAGAATTTATTATCAGTAAAAAGATTAGAAATGTCTAATGTATCTGTAGTTTTTGAGGGTGGTCAGGTTAGTTTATATAATGAAAATAAATTGATAGGAGTAGGATTTAGAAACAGGCTTTATGAGATTATTTTTGAGTATAAGATAGAAAATCGATGTTTTATGATTGAAAATGATGACAATGAATCAATGATGTGGCATAAAAGATTAGGGCATATATGTAATGCAAATTTAAAGTTATTAGTTGATAAAAGAATGGTAAAAGGTTTGGAAAATGTAAATGTAAATAAAATTGATTTTTGTGAAGCCTGTGTAAAAGGTAAAATGACAAAACTTAGATTTGAAACAAGATCACATGCAAAAAGATTATTAGAGATTGTTCATACTGATGTTGTCGGACCAATAACGCCACTAAGTCATGATGGGGGTAAATATTTTGTTACATTTGTGGATGATTTTTCTAATTTTTGTACAGTGTATATCATAAAAGGTAAAGATGAGGTGTTTAAGTGTTTTGAAGAATATGTAAATATGGTACAATCAAAATTTAACATAAAATTGGCAGTGCTAAGATGTGACAATGGAGGGGAATATATTTCCAAAGATATAAAAGATTTATGTAAATCAAATGGAACTGTTTTAGATTATACAATACCATATATGCCACAGCAGAATGGTAAGGCTGAGAGGTTTAATAGAAGTTTGTTGGAAAAGGCAAGAACAATGATAGAAGAAGCCAACCTGCCAAAAACATTTTGGAATGAGAGCATTAGAGTAGCTGCTTATATTTTAAATCGTAGCCCTAGCAAACATTTAGAAAATGTTACACCAGCAGAATTGTGGTATGGTAAAAAACCTGATATAAAAAATATTAAGATATTTGGATGTACAGCATATGCTCATATACAAAAACAATTTAGAGAAAAGTTTGATCCAGTTTCTGAAAAAATGATTTTTATAGGATATACAAATACAGATTATAGATTGTGGAGTATAAAAGGAAAAAGGGTGATAGTAGCACGAGATGTTATATTTAATGAAAATGATTTTATTTATAAAATAAAAAAGGCAAGTATTGAAATAAATAATAGAGAACAAAACAGTTTAGAAGAAAACGCTGAAATAGAATCCGAAGAAGATGAGAGTAATGATGAAGCTCATAAAAGAAAAAATTTTGAAAGAATAAAAAGGAAAGTCAAAATTCCAGAAAAATATAATGATTATGAATTATATATGGCATTTGATGCAGTATCATTTGTAGAAAAAGTACCAGAGACAGTGGAGGAAATAGATAATAGAAGTGACAAAAATATGTGGATACAGGCTATGAAAAGGGAAATTGATTCAATTGAGAAAAATGAGACATGGAATGAAGTAGAGAAACCGGAAAAAGCAGAAATTTTGACAGCTAAATGGGTATTTGCTAAGAAACCATTAGAAACAATAATGGAAGACAGATACAAAGCGAGATTAGTTGTACGAGGATGTGGACAGAGAAATACTTATGATTATGATGATATATATTCACCTGTGGCAAAAATGACAACAATAAGGACTCTTCTAACAGCGAGCAATCAATATGGATATTATATAAAACAACTTGATGTGAAAACGGCATTTCTAAATGGAGATTTAAAAGAAGAAATATATGTTTATGCGCCAGAGAGGGTAAATTGTAAACCAGGATGTGTTTTAAAATTGAATAAAGCTCTTTATGGCTTAAAACAAGCTGCAAAATGCTGGAATATAAAAATAAATACATATTTATTAAACAAGATCAGAAACTGATTATTGTCTATATACAAAAGTTGATGAAGATAAACAAATTATGTATTTATTACTCTACGTGGATGATATCATATTAGCAGGGCAAAAATTAAATAAAATTGAAATTTGTAAAAATGATTTAATGAGATGTTTTGATATAAAAGATAAAGGAGATTTAAAGAGTTTTCTAGGACTTGAAGTAAATTATATTAAAGAAGAAGGAATCTTGGAATTAAGTCAAAGAAGATATTTACTTGGAATATTAGAAAGATTTAATTTTGATAATTGCAATCCCACAGCAACACCTATAGATCCAAAGTTTAATATTTTTGAAAATAAAGATGATGAATGCACACTACCAGTAAGACAACTAATTGGATGTTTAATGTATCTGATGCTTGGAACAAGACCAGATATCAGTTACTCAGTAAATTATTTAAGTAGATTTCAAGATAAAAATAATAGTTTGGTGTGGACAGGATTAAAAAGAATTTTAAGATATTTAAAAGGAACAGTTAATATGCATTTAAAATTTGAAAGAAAAAATAATGAGAGTTTGTTTGAGTTTTATGTGGATTCTGATTGGGGAAGTGAAGTGGTAGATAGAAAATCAGTGTCAGGATATTTAATTAAATTATTTGGTAATATAGTGATGTGGGTAACAAGAAAACAAAATTGTGTGACTCTTTCAAGCTCAGAAGCTGAGTTAGTGGCATTATGTTCCGCAGTACAAGATTGCTTATGGTTTAAGAAATTATTGTTTGATATGAAAGTCAATATTCAAAATTTTAAAATATATGAGGACAATCAAGGATGTATAGCTTTGATAAAAAATCCCGAAAATAACAAACGTGTAAAACATATAGATATAAAATACAACTTTGTGTGTGACATTTTAAATACAAAGAAAATGGAATTAACTTTTATTGGAACTAAAAATCAAGTAGCAGACATTTTAACAAAGGGGCTCCACAAAAGACAGTTTTATAAGAATAGAGATTATTTAAATTTATGTTAAGATATTTTGTTTATTATTAATGTTAATAAAAGAAAAAAAAATCAAAATATAATATTTGAAATTTCATAGAAAAGTATTAAGAGAGGGTGTTAAAAATAATACTTTTCTGGTTTGTATTTAATAATATAGGTATTAGTTTTTTTACTTTCTGGCCTACTGTTAAGATATATGAAAATAAAAAAGAAGAAGTCAGTTAGTGAGAATCATAGAGAATTATCGAGAATGATTCATTATTAAGGTTAAGATGATATATTGATATGATTTGTATTGTACATGGAGTTGACAAATAAAGGTGTATAAGAAGGAAGACTATAAGTTAATTATTTAAAAAAACAACAATTTCAACATCAAAAATTAAAAAAATAATTGCAATTAAGAAAAATGTAAACGAGCTGAATTTTTTGGATCAAATCTACATTCAATGGATCTTCTTTTTACTCCAAATTAACTTTAATTATTAATAATATGAAAATTAAACAAATTATTGTTATTAATCTTATTTAAATCTTAATTATTTATACTAGAATCTAGATTTTTTTATTGGAAGAATAGAGGAGAAATGATTTAAAAATTGACAATGGTACAAATTAATAAAAATGTACCAATAATAACATGTAATCCATGAAAGCCTGTTGCTATAAAAAAAGAAGATCCGTAAACAGAATTTGCAATTGAGAAAGGGGCTTCAATGTATCCATACCCCTGTAAAATTGTAAAATAAATTCCTAAAATAACTGTAAAAATTAATTCCTCGAATCCTTGTGTAAAATTATTTTCTATTAACCTATGATGAGCTCATGTTACTGTTAATCCTGATGTTAGTAAAATTAAAGTATTTAGAAGGGGAATTTCAATTTGATTAAATGTTTGAATTCCTTTAGGTGGTCATAATAATCACTAGTTCTATCCTAGCGACTAAGGATCTATGAAAAAAGCATCAAAAAAAGGAAATAAGGAAATACTTCGCATGTAATAAATAAAATTATTCCTCAACGATGACCTTTTGTAACGAAGAAAGTATGTAATCCTCGATAGGTTTCTTCTCGAACAATGTCTCGTCATCATTGATATATAATAAGTATTGTAATTAATAAACCAATTGTATAAATGAAATCATTAAATTAATCCTATTATTGTTGTTATAGCTCCTAATGCTCCTAATAAAGGTCATGGACTAATATGAACTAAATGAAATGGGTGACTTTTATGTATCGAGATTAATTTACTTCTTTAAAATATAAAGTTCTTAAAATAGCAAAAACATAAGATTGAATAATTGCAACCGCCGATTCAAGAGTAATAAGTAAAATTTGGAGAATAATTAATAAATTTACTAAAGTAATTGTTCTAATTGGTCCAGTATTTCCTAATTAAGTTATTAATAGATGACCAGCAATTATAATTGCTAAAGTTCCGGGGCAGATAATATTTCTAATAGTTAGTCTAATTTCTAATAGTTTCAATATATAATATATAATAGTTATATATATATATATATATATATATATATATATATATATATGGTTCTTATGAAAATATAAGGGAATAAGCATAAAAATTATTAAATAAAATAATTGAAAATAAGGAAAAAAAAATTAAGGATCTTCCTTGAGATTTATGATTTCCTAAAGAAATTTTAAATTCTTCATGTGAAGTTATAATAATTTTATTTTAAAAAATATTAAACCGCGATGGGATTAATCAAAATAATGGGGGGATAATTCTTAATCCAATAAAAGTTCTTAATCAATTTAATGAAAAATTGAAATTTGAAGTTGAATCAAATGATGAAAATAATTAAAATTATTAAAACAAAAGAAAATTCTTAAAAAGAAAAATATTAATGTTAATCAGTATGAAGGTTTTATTTGTGGGATTAAAAATTATCAAAATGAATCAGAAAGTAAAAACTGCATTGAAAGAAAAATAATTATCCGGAAAAAGTGATAATCAACATATTCAAGGAAAAGGTAAACATATACTACAATCAATTAAAAAACAAAACAGAAATTAAAAAAAAACCAAAGAAGTAATATTATATATCAAGTGGCTTGTTCTAACGCTGTCTATATGAGGCAGACATCTCAGTATTTGGAAAATAGACCAAAAGGTGATGAATATGATAAAAAAACTACATTAACGAACAATAAAATAAAAAAAAATATAAATCCAATTATAAAGATTAAAAAATTCTTGAAACAGAATCTAATACACGAAAAAGAATATTTTTAGAAATGGTTCACATTCATAAGAACAAAAAAGCTATGAATGATAAAAAAGACCTAAATAATTTAAGTAAAATTTATATAATATATATATATATATATATATATATATATATATATATATATATATATATATATATATATATAGAGAGAGAGAGAGAGAGATATTGTGAAATTATAACAATCATTAATTTTGTTGGTTGTTCGATGTTACTATAATCTTTTTATCAGGAATTTGTTACGTTATTCTATTTTTAAGGCTGATATCATACAGGTATATATATTATATAAGATGCCGGCATGTACTATGTGGCTTTATATATTTGAGTCACGTGACCGTCCAGACATTGGGGCGAAAATCGAAAAGGATTTATCGTCTCTTCTACACAGAATATTATATGGGGCGAAAAGTCGATGTCATAAATGCATTGAAAAGGTATATATACAGGACGAAAAAAAATATCATGTGAAAAAGGGTATATACAAGAAGTATCGAAAATGAAGTGGTATAAACAGAGTAAAAATTATCGATGTCAAAAGGGGCATGTTACGACTTCTAAATTTTATATGGAAGCTAAACCTGGCAACGCTGCGACCACGAGGGCCCAGAAGAGAGACAGCAAAAACCCAGGTCATTCAAGATACACACCACAAGAGTAGCAGACGTAAAATTTATAAAAATTCGTTTAATGTATAATAATTCAATATCAATATGTGAGATGCAAGGATAATATAAGTAATTAAAGTTGTGCGTTTACGAAATACAATAGTGTATCATTATTATTATAATAAAAGAAAAAAAGAACAAACACCGACACCTAAACATTTTGGTCCTCCGATCCGCTTGAGACGATATCCAGCTAATTCCGATGATAAGCCGACAGACAAAAAAGTGAGTTTTTTCCTTTATTTTGCTTTGAAATCCTTTCAAATGTGGCCCTTGTTTGAAGAGTAAAGTTAATTCAACCTTATATCAATTTAAATTATTTCATATATAGAAATTCTTCGCATGTAACTCGCTTTCGCCGGTATATTTTGTTTACGATTTTATACCTAACACGAATTATCAGTTTAGTTTTTTTGTTAGAATTCTTGGTGTTGTTGTGCGTTCATATTACACTGTTGCCAACAATTTAAATTTCGCACAAAGATTATTATTGCATCATTTTCAAATTAAAATGGCTGAAGATCTATTTAAAACCTTAATTAAAAAACGAGGTGTTCTTAAAGGAAAAGTTTCTGTTTTTAGCAATAAAATTACAAAATTACAGGAAAGTTTTTTGAATGAAGAAAATATTTCGGAACAAACTATCATTGAATTAGAAGATAGAATCGGTCAGATTAGTGATATTACTAATGAGTTTGATAGTATTCAGAGTCAAATTGAAATGGAAATTTTAGATGATGAATCCAAGTTTATGGAACAATTAGCTCAACGAGAGCAGTTCTTACAAAATTTTTATGATTCATTTGCGTCAGCAAAACATTTATTGAATCAATTAAAACCAGCTAATAATAGTAACAGTGATCATAATTCCGATAAGAATTCTCCTGCAGTAAAATTGCCAGACATAAAATTACCTACATTTAGTGGGTCTTCAAATACCTGGCTTGAGTTTCGAGACACGTTTACCGCATTAATAAACGACAACCCTGATATTGATGATATAAATAAATTTCACTATTTAAGGGATAGTCTAGAGGGTAGCGCTAGTCAGATTATTCAATCTCTTGAAATTTCTGCAGGAACGTATAAGGTTGCATGGGATTTGTTATGCAAACGATATGATAATAAAAAAGCATTGATATACAATCATTTAGATGCATTGTTTGGTTTAGAAAAAACAGAAAACAGAAAAGTCTCATCTTTTAAATTAAGAAATCTCTCAGATACAGTCTCCAAACACTTGAGGGCTCTTAACAGTCTTAAACTTCCCACAGATCAGTGGGATATTCTAATTTTACATTTAATGGCCAAAAGTTTGGACGATGGATCTGTTAGTAAATGGGAGGAATACAAGTCTAAAAAAGATTTGCCTTCTTTTGAGGATATGTATGAATTTTTAAGAAGTAGATCAGACTTGCTAGAGCGATTAGAGTTGAACAAACTTGAACAGGGATCCAAGTCAGGGAAAACCAGGGGCTTACTTTCTGCCGATTCAGAAAGTAATTCACATGAAAACAAAACATCTTTTCAAGGTTTCAAGTGTGCCATATGCAGAGGTGATCACAGAGTGTTTATGTGCGACAAATTCAAGGCAATGTCTGTGCTAAATCGCATAGAACAAGCCAAAAGACTAAAGTTATGCTTAAACTGACTTCGAAGTGGCCACAAAACCAACCAATGCAGATTGTATGCTTCATGTAAAACATGTAAGGGTAAACACAATACTCTTTTACACATAGGAAACAAAAATCAAGCAAATCAAAATATAAATCAAGAAAATGTTTCCCTAACTACAAGTTCGGAACATTTTCAAATTCTGTTATCCACTGTAGTAGTAGATGTTTTAAACAGTTATGGTGCTTACGTACCTGTTCGAGCTATTCTAGATTCAGGATCAATGTCTTCCTTTATAACTCTTCACTCAAAACTAAATATTCCAAAGCAAACAATGAATTTCGCTGTTTCTGGTTTGAACAGTTCCGTCTCTAATGTGAAATATAAATGTTGTTTAAAATTTAAATCTCAACATAAAAATTTTATGACGGACTTGTCTTGTTTTATTTTGCCAGAAATAACTGGAAACTTGCCTACATTTTACATTGATAAGCAAAAGCTATTGATACCTAAATATATCAATTTGGCTGATAAAAACTGATAAGAGCCCGGACCAATCGAGATGCTGATAGGTGCTGATATTTTTTGGAATGTTTTATGTCCAAACCAATTGAAGTTAAATACAAATGGTCCTGTTTTACAGGAAACTCAGCTTGGATGGTTGGTTTCAGGTAAAATACAAGGCTTTCAGCTTTCTAATAATATAGTTTGTAATTTGGTTAAAAATGAAGGTGATTTATATATCCAAGACCAGTTATCAAAATTCTTTGAAATAGAAAGTGTTAAAACTGCCAGTCCTTGGTCCAAAGAGGAAATGGACTGTGAAACCCCTTTGTAAAGACACAACAACAAGAACTCAAGAAGGTAGTTTTGTTGTATCGATTCCATTGAAAGCAAGTCCAAAAATATTAGGTGAATCTTTAGGTCTAGCCAAAAGAAGATTCAAATCGCTTGAGCAAAAATTCTCAAAAGAATACCAATTCTCAAGAATGTACAAGAATTTTATCCTCGAATATGAAAAGCTCAATCATATGCAAAACATAGGAGAGGTATCTGAAGTAAATCATGAGGATTAATGAACTTCAGCTAAAAGGACCGGCAATTCAAGATGATTTAGTGTCAATATTATAACGCTTTAGACAGTATAAATATGTTGTTACCGCGGACATTGAAAAAATGTACCGTCAGGTCTTGGTGTCAAAAGATCAGCATAAAATGCAAAGAATTCTATGGCGAGATAACGAAAATAAAGCACTAAGTGTCTGTGAACTTTCCACGGTAACTTATGGTACTACAAGTGCACCATTTTTAGCTATTAGGTGTTTAGTAGAATTAGGTAAACTTTGTGAAAGAGAATTCCCGATTATTTCAAATATTATTCTTCACGACTTCTATGTCGATGACCTTTTGACAGGTGTCGATGACATTCACATTGCAAAAGAAAGTTGTCTTAAATTATGTGAAGTTCTTGGATCAGGCTGCTTTCCACTTCGAAAGTGGCGATCAAACTTTCCGGACATAATGCGTGATCTAAAAGAAGGTAAACTTGCTGATTCTTCGGAAGGTCTAGTCATTGGCGAAGATGATGTTGCAAAAACCCTAGGTATATCGTGGATGAGTAAAACGGATAAATTAATATTTCATATTGATGTTGAAATGAAAGGTGAATGTTTAACAAAAAGAGTTATGCTTTCAGGCATATCCAGAATATTCGATCCAATGGGTCTACTTGGCCCTTGCATTATAATTGCTAAAGTAATGTTACAACAACTTTGGAAGGAAAATCTATCTTGGGACAGTCCAGTTTCCCATGAATTACAAGTTAAATGGAACAATTTTATACAAAAACTTCCGTCATTAAATTATTTAAAAATTCAGCGACATGTTATTTGTGATAATTCCACACAAATAGAAGTACATGCCTTTTCAGACGCTCCTGAGATAGCATATGGTGCAGCTGTGTATGTCAGATCAAAAAATTGCTATGGTGAAACATTTTGTCATTTGCTTATCTCTAAAGCTAAGGTTGCGCCAATTAAATCACTAACAATCCCTCGGTTAGAATTATGTGCAGCCCATCTTCTGGCTAAACTTGTTAATAAGGTTACTACTTCTTTGAGGCTTGATTTCAATTCTGTAACATTATGGTCTGACTCCACAATAGTGTTGGGTTGGATCCAGTTCATTTGTTAAAACCATTCGTTCGTAATCGAATTGCTGAAATACAGGAGTTAACTGATATCAGTTCATGGCGTTATGTTCAAAGTTTAGAAAATCCTGCAGACATTTTATCAAGAGGCTTTTATCCTAGTAGTTTGATTAATTCAAATATATGGTGGCAGGGTCCATATTGGCTCCAAGAGAGCCCTGACCTTTGGCCAAAAGACAACAAGACGTCTTTTCCCCTTCCAGAAATAAAAACTACTTTGGTAGCGGTGTCTGAATTTGAATTTCCATTCGAAAGGATTTCTAATTTGAATCGATTGAGGAGGTGCATGGCTTTCATTTTAAGATTTATAAAAAATTGCTCAAGTAATAAAGAAAATCGATCGTTTGGTGTTTTTACAACAACAGAATTAGATAACTCTTTGAAGTTGCTTGTAAAACTATCCCAAATATCTTCGTTCAATAAGGAGTATAATGATTTAAAAGCTGGGAATGAAATTGACAAAAAAAGTAAACTTTTATCTCTAAACCCGTTTATGGACACGAGCGGTATACCTAGAGTTGGAGGTCGTTTGCAGAATTCAAATTTTCATTTCAATAAAAAACATCCAATGATTTTGTCGTCGAAACACCATTTCACGAAACTTTTTTTTGAACAAGAGCATAAAAACTTATTACATGCAGGACCATTACAATTATTATATAATATACGAGAAACGTATTGGCCAGTTGCCGCTCGCAACCTAGCTAGATCTATTGTTCATAAATGTATACAATGTTATAGATTAAAACCAAAATCAGTCCAACCTATTATGGGATTTTTATCTGATTTCCCCTTTCAAATCACAGGTACAGATTATGCCGGACCTTTTCATGTACTTAATAAAAGGGGACGTGGCTCAAAAATCATAAAAGGTTATGTTTGTCTGTTCATATGCTTGGCTACAAAGTCCATTCATCTTGAGTTTGTAAGTAGTCTTTCAACTGAAGATTTCCTTTTGGCTCTAAAACGCTTTATCAGTCGACGTGGAAAACCATCTCAAATTTATTCAGACCACGGTACAAATTTTATTGGTGCAAATAGAAACTTGAAAGCACTCTATGATTTTCTCACTCAAAATGAATGTTTAATTAGTGATTCTATGAACAATCAAGGAATACGCTGGAACTTTAATCCAGTCCAAGCTCCACATTTTGGTGGATTATGGGAGGCTGGGGTTAAGGCAATGAAATATCACTTGAAACGTGTTTCTGGTAAATCTAACTTTACTGTTGAAGAGTTCACGACTTTGCTCTGTCAGATAGAGGCCATATTAAACTCCCATCCTCTTTGTCCGCTATCTACTAACCCTTTAGATCCTTCTCCTTTAACACCAGCTCACTTCATCATTGGTCGTCCACTAACTTCAATTCTGGAGCCAGTTATGATTTTAGAAAAGGAAAGCAAGTTATCCAGATACCAAAAAATCGAAAATGCTCGGCAACACTTCTGGACGAGATGGTATAAGGAATACATTTCCGAACTTCAGCAACGATCTAAATGGAAGACGAACCATGGAGAGTTGACAGAAGGTATATTGGTACTTATAAAGGATGACAAACTTCCACCTCTTAACTGGAAATTGGGGCGCGTAACAAAATTATTCCGGGGTAGTGACAATATCTCGCGAGTTGCAGAAATTCTCACCAACAATGGAACTGTCATCAGAGATTTTTCCAAACTGTGCCCTTTGCCGTAAAAAAATAATAAACGTGTGTGCTTAAGTTTTAGTAACTTTTATATACTCTGTTAGAAACTGGTGCTTTTAAGGCCGCGGGTATGTTACGACTTCTAAATTTTATATGGAAGCTAAACCTGGTAACGCTGCGACCACGAGGGCCCAGAAGAGAGACAGCAAAAACCCAGGTCATTCAAGATACACACCACAAGAGTAGCAGACGTAAAATTTATAAAAATTCGTTTAATGTATAATAATTCAATATCAATATATGAGATGCAAGGATAATATAAGTAATTAAAGTTGTGCGTTTTATATATATATATATATATATATATATATATATATATATATATATATATATATACCACCACCCTATGTATCCCCAATATCTTCAATATGTGGTAGCAATGCAAAGTGATTCGTATATCTCTCTACTCGTGCGTAGCCACGATCTTTCTTGTGAACATAAAATTAGGAAACACGGTGCATTATTTGGTGGTGATTCTAAACGGAGGTTAATCATTGGACCTAGCGGAAGTGGTAAAACGAATGCGATGCTTTCATTAATTGATCACCCCAACGGATTGAGATTTGAAAATATTTCTGTGTATTCTAAGAGCCTACATCAACCAAAGTATACTTACTTGCTGAATCTCATCAAACCCATGAAAGAAATTAGTTATGAGGAATTTAATAATTAACTAGATGTAATTCATCCGAAGGATATTAAAAATGGCTACATGCGATCAAAAAATTATTCAAAACTACTTTTGTTTTGGTGGCCATAGATCTACAGATTGCTTTTATCTATGTCAAACATATTCAGCAATCCCTAAACATTGGGAAAGGGACAATGTGATCTTTTTACTTATATTCCAACAAGATTTAACCAACCTCAAGCACATGTATGATGACCATCTGAGTGTTGAGGTATCTTATCGAGATTTCAAAAATAAATGTTCTTATTACTGGAACAATCAATATATGCTACTTACGATACGCCTATCTTTTGGTAGATACCGAAAAACATTTGATAAGTATATATACAGAAGAAACGAAGAAACAAATTCGTCAATCAAGATGAATAATAAATTAAATGCACAGTTAGTTAAATCTAGGAAGGTTCTATTAGAAAAAAATACAAGAGTCTTAAAAGCGATATTGCCCAGTCATAAACACAACTAGAAAAAACTTATCAACCAATAACTGAACCCCTTAAGCAGTTACTTACGCCAATTGAAAGACCTATTAAGCAGGAACGTGTCAAATCAGAACCACCGGAATCTCCTAAACAGCCAGATGTGTTTACTACACCACGTTCGACCTATAGACAACATACTAGATCGTTTCATAGACTAGTATATGTAACTCCCGGTGAGCATCTTAGCAGTACACTTATGAAGTAGACCAATTTTTCAAGAAATGAAGATACTTATGAAACTAGAAATGATGATGGCGACTTACCGGATCGTATTAGAGTAAATGAATACAGGGTCCTTCACGACGAGCTGAATGGATATGTATATGGGAAAGTACTGGGGTAGAGTTCTGAAAATTTGCTTGCATGGGTTTTCCGAAATGTTCGTTTCAGCTAAAATTTGGAAAGTTCAGGAAATTCAGCAAAATTTGGTAATTCAGAAATTACTTCCAAGCCTATAAAACAAAATGGAAGGGAGGTGCTGGTACTAACATCAGTGTTAAGGGCGTTACATATCCTGAAACACCTGGTTTGTATGAGCTACTGTTCAAAAAATCGCCCATATCCTTCATAAACTATGATGTCATTAATCACGTGAATATTATTAAACAGACAAATGCAAATCGTCGTGAAAATAACCGTTCTTCCAATTAGAATTTTTTCCAGATGATATCAAAGGCAAATATAATTCCACTATACGACCAGTATCGTAAAAGGAAAAGCAAGGAGTGAGAGAAAGAACTGGCTCCATACTATGTTCATTTTTGAAAGGAGTAATAACCCGAAATATGAAAACAACCACAAATTATAGTTTACAATGATATAGTAGCTTCTCAAGATGTTGGAAATACTGGCCATTCAAACGAAATTGTATCTATTATTAAAGAGTTGCATGAAGCTGGAATAATTCAATAAATAAAGAGGAAACTGAAATTATATATCAGTAGTTCGTAGATCATCAAATTTGGTAGCCATTTCCTTTCGAAATCAACCCATGATCCATCGAGTGATATATATATAAATATATATATATATATATATATATTATATATATATATATATATATATATATATATATATATATATATATAGCAGATTATGGTCAATTTAAAGAGAACGTAACACCAAAGAAGAATTCATTGATGAATTACCTCTTGAGCTACATCCAGATCAATCGCTTAGGCACACAGGAAAACGATATAACATATTCCAAAAGCCAACGCTACTGATAAAATTTTAGAAAGCTGAACGATTCCAAGGACGCAAAAGTAGATGCTTGAAAATATTATGAAAGGCAAACGTAAAATGGGGTGAGGCGAAAAAAAGAAAAAATGTATAATTCGATCACCTAAAAAAGGTGAGTTTCTACCGCTTTTGCAGATTTCAACACCATACAAAGGATACGGTATGAAATTAAGAAACTCAATCAGGCGTTAACTGAGAAAGATTTACGATGCTGAACTAGATAGTAGAGGTTGAACATTATCGATGAAGAAAATGCTTTAATGGAGTTTATATTGAGATATGAAAAGATATATCCAATACGACAAAAACCTGACGATACTCGGAACGGGGTAAAATCACTTTATGCAAGTAACGCCCAAAAATTACTCGAAACTCGATGATGACTACAACGCTCAAAGATAGAGTAAAAACTGGAGGAAGTTCTGCGTACGTACCCTACAAATATCCCAGATGACGCTCCTGTGCAAGACTCTAGCTAGGAATCACAGTAACAAAGTAAGCTCAATATCCTTTCCGGATGGCGGCTATATAAAGAATCCCTAGAAGGGATAATTTGAGCTGTTAAGTACTTTACCACAATGGAAAATGGTATTGTTTGTTTGTTTAAAAGCCTGGAAGGATCGATAGGTATTTGAAAGAAAACATGTTGATCGAGAGATCATTACATGCTCAACAACATACTGACCAAACGGGAAAATTAACGAACCCGGTTCCGGTGTAAAGGATGGAGAGACTATTGAGCTGGTGGCATTCCTTGTTGAAGGGTCTCAACTAGGGCCCTTTCAGTCCTACTGCCTCTCCCAATTACCGGATATAACAATGCAATTTGAAGCCAGAGAAGAGCATAATGATTGAAGGTAAACTGTTGACCGAGTCTCCTAGGACGATAGTAGTAGTGTAAACAATTTGTTCAGTTTTCCTAGTGATCAAATAGAAACAAGTTGTTTGGAGAACTGAGTGTATCCATACAAAGCTGTCGAAGCCAAAGGTACGATACCAGAAAATGCTGTGATCTCCAAGCATGAATAAGGAAAAACTACATTGTAGAATTTCTTCCATGTGCAAGCCATTCCTTACACCTAGCTGATAACTTTGCTGCTAAAAAATTCTGTTTGTTATATATAGGGATTCTACATTTTCAGTCGAAAAATTATATGCATACAATCAATGAAAATAAGATGAAAACTGAAAAGATATTTCTTATGTTGGAATAAATGAATAGATGATCTGCAAAGGCAGAAACTCTTAGCAAATAAGAGATTTAGATTCGAAAAAAAAAATTTGTTATATCTATGAAAAGTTAATGAATACTGAGACAATTATTACTTAGAAAGTTTATTTAAAATATCGACTTATCGTAAGTTGATTAATTCAAAGAGTTGTAATTATCTTTAGACAGATTCATTAGATCATGCTGGTGCTCGTTATCTAATCATAACACTGGATTTGATATTAAGTTGATTTTTGATGTTTGATTCTTTATTAACTACCTATATTAAGTATGCGTAATAAAACTTCAAATGCAAACAGTTCAGTTTGAACCAAAAAGCAAAAAATCTTGATGATCAATCCGGCCGGATCCAGTCGGATCAATGGTAATCCACTCAGAACCGGTCGGATTGCAATTGGACCATAAAAGAATAATTTAGAAATAAGTGTAGTAAACATTTGGCAATAGTTTGGTATTTAAATAGTTCTGACTGACTGACAGAAAATTTTAGCGAAAGTTATAACTTATCATATTAAGTTTATGTTTGGCGAACCTTTGATCTCATTCAGCAAAAAAATTCAACGAAAGGAGAATTTTCGAATCAGTTCCAGGATCGTAAGTAGAGTACCTCCGAGGTCTAGTGAGGGTTTCGCTCTAGTGGTGATTTAGGTGAATTATTGCAGCGAGGTAAGCGAAGGCCTCGTAAACAGTGGAAGTGTCTTTTCAAGAAACGCAACATACTAGCTAATATCCAGGAAAATTCCATGTGAGAACCTATCTATTTTTTTAGTCGGATTAACGTTTTGGAAAAGGTGTGACATTCTCACAGCGAATGCACTAGATTTCGTTCTAATAGTTCATTCTTGATACAAATCCAGATATTTAAATACGTCCGTGTTATATAAGCAAGAAATATTAGATAGTTTATATATAGACTTTTTTGTTAAGAAAATAATGTGAATTGGAATTTGTGGAACCGTTGGCGATATTCATACTGAATATACTGTTTACACTACCACTACACTAACAATTATACTGTCTGACGCGAATTTCGATAACCAAGTTCTCGTCTTCAGAGACTGAAGGTAAACTGCATAATTGTTAGTTTTGGTGTAATGGTGGTGTAAACAGTATATTCCGTAAGAAAATAATGAGAAATTAGAATATTGCAAGGAAATTCTAAATCTAGATAATGGCCATATGTACTTCTTTTTGTTAACGTTCAGGGGTAAGATTTTTTTTATCAAAGTAAAGCTTGATGCCGTTCTAAGTCGTTGCTTAGTAAGAAATTTAATTCATTTTGTTATACAGTATATAAGGAGGTGCGATCTTGTACCCAACGGAAGAATTCAAAAATTCGACCCGACTCAGTCAAACCTGACTTTGTGGTTGCTGCAAATTGTTTTGAGAGCAACTTAAACTACTCTTCAGGTACGAGTTCGTTCAGAAGCTACGCTGTATGCAGTTAGAAGAGTGATAGAAACGCCAGAAAAATCGCATGCGAAAAGAATTAATAATGGAGAAATGCATAAGACGCGCCGTCAAAATTTGTAAGATTGGTCGGTATTTAATGGTACTAGGTTTCAAGATGATCCTCCAATTCAATATCATAATCATTCATGGATTATTATTGGCTCAATGAATAAGAAATGGCACTATTGCAATGCTTTCAAATGGAAAGATGAAACCATTAGAATGTGTTGTTCCAGTGGTAAAGTTCTACTTCCATTACTTGGTGAACCAGGAGAGATTTTAAAAAGCAATTCTTAAGCAAAATAAGAAAGTATAACTCTTGGCGTACTTTTCAGGGGAAAATGGTACCGCGATCAAGGGTAAGGTAGGAGCGAACAAACTGGAGAACCTCATCGGGGAGAATAGAGGACTTCGTCCGGTAGTTTGTAAGCCATAACGAACCACAGAGTTTCAAGGGGAGCTAAGTAATCCTCTAACGATTATCTTTCCGCTCAGACTGCTTTTCTACTGAGAGGGTAACATATAACGCTTCTACCTTTGTGCCGTTTCCGCACTGGTGACAGCTGCTGCCTTTCTACTGAGAAATAAATTGGTTTGATTACTACCCAGGGTCAAACCTCACAGTGATTGTACTGGAGTAGAGTGTTTGCACAAATATTACACTGGTGACAGTGATAACGGAAACTTTGTCTCAAAAAAATCACCAGCTATAACAATTAATATGCAGAAGTAATTTGTAGTTACATTAATATAGTTCATAGTTACATTGTGAGCGGCCAAGGGGCCGTTGAGCACATAGGCCTTCCGATAGGTCCGTCGTGCCTCACTTGTCGTTACCAAAGGCCGATGTTCTTTGGCAAGCCTATCGGTTGCTTTAGCCTGAACCCTTTGATGTAATTGGGCAAGCTGTGAGGCTTACATAAGTTTTTGAATCGTGCTCTTGTGAATGCAGGGCACTCACAGATGACTGAGCCTGAGGTTTATTCCTCCTCTATGCCCCAACGGCACCTCGGATCGTCCGTGATGCCCATTGTGTATAGGTGGTGTCTTCAAAATTTTTAGATACTCCAAGGATGGGTTCTGGGCCCATTGGTAAGTTCACAAATTCCAGTCTGGTGAGTGAATTCGCCTCGCCTCACCAGCTTTTATAGGACTTTCTTGCACTCCAGCACTAGCCCAGAGCACACCTTCTCAATCGTTATGGCTTGTATGGCAGTTCTGCTGCATGGGCGGAGCGAGATTACTGTGTTTCTGTGGCGTCGATTGGGTATCGCGCATCCGCTTTCCATTACGGCGTTAGCGTGCTTCCCAAGTAAAACAGAATCGCTTATTTTGGGGTGTATTCCGCAGAAGCCTGCTTCGGCCAAGCAATGTTTTCTGGAGCCGTCTGTGTACCAGATAGCCCCTTTATTAAATATAGCGGGTCTGGAGTCATCTCATTGTTAAGGGTTGTAGGCGTCATTTGGTCACTGCCCATTAAAATTATTGGGCATTCATTTGTGGCCTGCGTCCAGGTGCATGTCCAGCCTGCAGTTCCAGTAAGACTTCAAGCGCCCTAGATGAGGCTGTACGCATAGACCCTGTGATATTAAGACTCGCGAGATGCTGGACTCTGTCCAGCTGCACTCTTGTTTTCGCTTTCTCCGTGCAGTTACACCACACGATTACCCCGTATGTTAGAAGATGTTTGACCATTTAGGTATGAATTCAGTGGAGGATCTTAGGTGAAAGACTCCTTGTACAACTGAAGGCCCTTCTGCATACGCAGAGGGTGCAGGTGGCCTTTTTTATTTTGTTGTCCATGTGTACGTACCAGAGTAGTTTTGTTCCAGGGTTACTGCCAGATATTTTACGGCTCCAGAGTACGTTAGAGTTACGTTTCCCAAAATATATTTGGGAGGAATAGCTTAGTCGTCAGCGTGAGTCAGTGTATACATACCTGACTTATTTAGATCAGCGAACAAGTTGTCAACGACGAGGTACCACAGAGTTGAATACAATACTTCGCCCTGCAGACAGCCTTTGACCGCTACAGTCTCGGCAATTACTTACATTGTATTATTTGGCCGATACTCGGCGTTGTGACAGCATTGGCGTATCCATCTTACGAGGCAGAGTTCGGCGCCACGTTTATCGAGTGCACGGTAGATAAATTCGAAAGGTTTATTGTCGAATGCCCCTTCAATGTCATGAAATGCCACATCCCGACTTTTTCACAGTCCAATTCGCTCTCTACCTTCCTCACTAGATGGTGCAGAGCCAAGTCCGTGGAGGTATATTTTTGGGCATGTAATGATCAAATCCAGCAATTTCTCCACTGATTTCAGTAGTAAACTGATATCTTCGCAGATATGCTATGTCACTCCGGGAATATTACTTCCAATTTTGGCCACAGGTAACGCAGCAATAAATGGGCGTGAACGAGCTTATCATTGTAGTATCCTAATCGTGTGACGTCACTGCTGTGGTCATAGACATTATACAGGGTGTAGTTGGAAAGAGGTCGCGGGAAGCGTAAAAGAGTCGTGTATATGTTACCGGCAATGTGTATAATCCGGTATTGTATACAATACCTAGGCAATGTATAGAATACCTAAAGTACGGTAAGCTTCATAGAACCCTGACACCCTTCCTAGAGGCGCCATTTCAAGCATTAATGGAAGTGAATCGTTTTAGCATGACCGTTCACTTGCGAGTGTACGCCGCACGCGGGTATCCTTTGCAAATAAAATTAAATCCTTTGACAAGAGACGGCACGGCGCCAAGGCGGCGCGATCAAAGTAAGTTCGTTTAGATAATGTCGGTACACCCGAACGCAATTGTATTTAATAAAACAAAATACGAATAAAAATTATCGGGACACACGAGCTAGGTGCAAAGATAATTTTAATCAAAAATATGCGAAAGTAGGTAAATTCAAAGTAAAATTACACCAGAATTCTTCATCACTCGAACTGTCAGAATTACTACCACCCGTATTTTTAATAAGAGAGCCATTATCACGCTCTGAATCCAAAACAAAATATTTAGGTACTTATTTTCTTCTGTAATTGCGTGAACTACGTATACTTATGTTCCACATAAATGTGGAATTACCTTTTTTATTAATACTTTCTTTTAGTTTGACTTACGGCTGGAGCGTCTGTAGGTTGCTACGGAGGTAAGTACATAGGTGTAATTTATCCAGAATCTTATCAAATGTCGGATTTTTTGAGGATAAATTCGATTCGTAGAACAACAGTTCACAAACACAATCTTTCACTACGGAGGCGCTTCGATATAAAACTGTCAATTTCACTTTCGGGTGTACGCCGCACGCGGTAGTCTTTGTAAATAAAATTAAATCCTTTGACAAGAGGCGGCGCGGGCGCGGCGGGCGGGCGGCCGGTCAGGTCAAAGGAGCCGCCGCCGCCGCTTGAGAAAAAGGATACCGCGACACTATTTAAGCAAACAGCCGCATTTCTCCATTTCATTTCGCGACGTGCGATGATACTGTTAACACGTGTATTGAGCTATTTGCGTCATAAAAAAATGGCGGCCGAACAACGAATAGCTGAGATGAAAGAAAGATTTTATTCACAATTACAAATAAAAAGAGAAGCAGCAAATACCAAAAATCGCACGTTTATTGAAAAAAATCGTTATGAACAATTGATAGAAGAAACAAAAAATGCAAAAACGGCTGAAAAAAAGGCTTCTCGGGATTACTGGTTATTGAAGCATTATGATGTTATAACTGTTGGTCAGAAAGATAAGTTGATTTTTCCTATGGATGCTACTACAAATAACAATATTATATACTACGTTGCTGATACTGAATTATTTCAAATTATTTTCAAATTATTTCAAATACTGCACATCAAAGTATCGGCCATGGAGGACGAGACAGAATGCTGAAGGAGCTTTCTCCAAGATATAAGAATATAACTCGCCACGATGTTGAACTATTTTTGCAACTTTGCGAACCCTGCCAGCAAAAACAAAAAGGGATTGTCGTGAAGCCCATACTTTCAACATAATTTAATTCTCGCTGTCAAGTAGATTTGATAGACTATCAATCTCATCCAGACCGGGATTATAAATTCATAATGGTCTATCAGGATCATCTCACAAAGTTTGTCATATTAAGAGTCCTGAAAACAACGCGCTGAGGAAGTAGCGTGCAATTTACTGGATATTTTTACACTGATTGGTGCACCAGCCATCTTACAATCGGACAACGGCCGAGAATTCGCAAACCGAGTGGTCAGGCAAGCCTAGACATTCCCAAAGTCAAGGGAGTGTCGAACGAGCTAACCAGGACATTGAAAACATGCTTACAACTTGGATGCAAGATAACGATAGCGAACGTTGGAGTGATGGTCTGCTATTTGTACAACTCGTGAAGAATAGGGCGCTTCACTCAGGAATCAAAAGAACACCTTATGAAGCTCTTTTTGGGTCGAAAATAAAAGTTAGCATATCTTTGCCTTTTGAGGATACTCACAACCTGGAGAGCGAAGAAGATTTAGAAAAAGTGATGAAGTCATCTTCAGAATCTGTAATAGATGCGGCTGAGACATCAGAAACTGAAACAGCTGACACTCAACCTCTACAGGCACCAGATCGACAAAACGCTGCACTCGATAGTTTTAACATCGGTAAGGAAGCTTCAAATATCCAAAGTGCGCATGATGAACACATGGCTATCCCAAATACTAAGAATGTTGTTAAGCCTACGAATGTCGAAAATCTTCCTTGTGAGGTAAATGATCAAGCGTTACATGATCCGAATTTGGTATCAGTACGAGAGGAGTCATTGAGTTGTGCACTTATATGCTGTGTTTGTTCCGAGGAGACAACAGGTGGTCATTCGTGCAGAATGTGCAATAGGCCTATTCATACTATTTGTGCTGCTCCGGAAGAAAATATTGCAGAAGGTTTTGGATCCAAAGTTGCTTGTCCTTTATGCGCAAAAAACGCCTTTTCGATAGAAAACCGCATCAGAGCCAAAGAGAATTTGATAGTACAAGCTCAGAAAATGCTTAAAACTTCTGAAAAAAAATTCCCTCCCGTATCGTTGGGTACCACTGTACGCATTCCTGTTCCAGAAGTCGATAGAGGTCGTGGTGATGCTCGCAAGATTTATTGATATTAACCGGCTTACCTAACATTAGTTTAGTCTTAAGATTTATTTATTTTACACATTACCGGTGAACCAGCAGGTATTCTATACAATCCCTAGGAATTGTATACAATACCTAGGTAAAGTATGAAATGGATAATGATATTCTTGATATTTCATACATTGCCTGGACGCCCCAGGGATTGTATACAATACCTGAATTATACACATTGCCGGTAACATATATATAAATTTGGATATTCAGCCGCATAATATTGATTTTTGCTGAACGTAACTAAATCCCCCACAGAGTTTTGGAAGACGTGCGAGACATTTGAGTGTCTCAATTCTTTAGGTAGGTAATCGACAATTGATTCTGAGGTTTTTGGAATATGCATATCGTCCAAATCCAACTTTTGTATTTTAGGTGCTAACGTTGATTTTCCTGTAGTCGTCACCGCCGCCGTAGTAATCAAAGTAGGTAATTTTTATTATTTTCTCTGCTTCCCATACAAAGCTATCATACCGTTTTTATCATCTTTTTCCAGTTTTACAGTATCTATTTGATACCAAGGATGCATGAGGGTTGTTTTGACACTGCTATGTCCCAAGCCAAGAGCATGTCCAATTCCATGAATTAAAACCATTAAAAAACAATAAAATATCAAAAGCATGTACCGTTTAGTGCAGGCTACTACGTAAAATATTCAATGATGATAATATGTCGTACTTTAATAGCTATAGAGAAGATGGATTTGTGTGCTGATGAAATGGATAAAATTTCTAAGTTGATTAATTCTCAAATTAAAACGTATGTACCAATGGCTCAAAAGTCTTCTTCTTCTTCTACTTGTGACAAAACAAAACAAAAAAGACTTTTCAGTCACAAATGCATTTGTTAGAGATCATGATCATTTTAACGGTCATTTTAAAGGTTTTGCGCACCAAGCGTGCAATTTAAATTCCAATTCAAAATCTGGATACGTGGATACGACAGTCATTTTACGATTGTTAATTTACTTCCCATTAATAAGGAAAAATAAATATATTTGACAGCGTTTCAATACTGGTGGATATATATCGAGAGTCGGTTTTATTCGAAACTAACTTACTATGAAATCATGTAGGTATGCACTCTCTGCATACAGTAAATTACAAATTCATAGGTTCAGACGATAACGAATCTGATATTCTCATAATTTTAGGGGTGTACTACAATGTATGTATGAATGGAAAATTCTTCTCTTTCTTAGAGATCCATTTTTTGCGTTAACTTTTAATATCAAAAATATTGACGTAAATTTGCATATTCGCTTTAGCCAGTGTATTATCTGATACATTGAATTATCAATTGTAAAAAAAATGTACAATTTAAATAAAAATGTTTAAATATTTCGGACCTCTTTTCTTTCCCATGTATTGTGCAAAAAGAAAACACATGAAAAATATTGACTCTTGTCTTATAAAAGTAAATGATTCCCTTAAGAGCCGCATGTAAAAAATCATTCTGCACTATAGAACAAAAAGATTATAATATTTGCAATTGACTTTGACAATCATTAGCATTATTTCTACAAAAATCTATAACACCATAATAATCACAATAATTTAAATTTCCTAAAGAGAAATTCGTTGAGTTATTAAATCATTGTTCAATTTCAAAATTTGATAAACTTCTTCTTCAATCATATAATAGTTTTCATCTTGTTTAATGGTACAGTATTCATCTCGTGGAAACGATATGGGATAGGTAGGTAGATCTTGGTAAAAAAATCATAGACATCGAATGATATTTTACCAGGTCTTAAGTGCTCCCTCAAAATCACTACGGGTAAAAATGATCTGGCTAGACTGATCCACAACTAATGTTGTAACTGCAAACTCTGTACGTTGTTTCGAGTAAATAGTATAGTTAATTTTTCGCAGCCTTTTCATATAAGTTAACAGTACTGTCTATACTTAAATTGTACTCTTCAAGATGTAGATTGTGGACATCAGCATAAAGACCTGGCATTTCTAATCGGTAGGTCAAAAATTCATCCTTTTCACTGGACTCGATACCGCTATACCCGCGACGACATGTTGATAACAACTAAGAAGGAACTTGAATTGACTGAGAATATCAAATCGAAAAAACTTCAATTTATAAGACCTTTCTAAGAGAAATAACATTCTTATCGTTTCTTTGCGGGATTTTTTCCAACAACATATTTGGAGCTACATTTCAATAACATGTTTGTCGATGATACACTTCTGATTTGTAACCGTAAATGTAACTTTATATGTACTTTTTTTTCGCCTGGTCGATAACAAAAACGCCTAGTTACACTACATCCACGTATTCTATCCCACTACTATGCTATTTGTCTAACCCAAGTCATTTGACCCTTCCTTCTGAGTTCTTTTTCAACCAAGTAAATATCGGGGTTTGATGTTTTCTTTATACAAACCGCCGTTGCTTTGTGTACCTTGCATATCCTCTCTTTGCCAAAGATCATCAAAACCTTCAATAATTGCACGAAGCCGTGTAAAATTTTTATCTACGGGTATGTGGAGTGTTTCTTCTTCTTCTTCTCTTTGGAAGACATAATGATAGTTGTGTGTATCACACTGCACCACCATAGGAGGGTTTCTCGCAATAAATTCTTCAATTTCGTTAATTTTATTCACCACATCATCCACATATTTTTTAGTTTGCATATTTTTCGAAATGTCATTTATTTTATTGTAATATGTAATTTGAGGATTTATATCATTATGTTGTTGCTCAAATTGTAATTGAGGTTGTTCGTAACCGCATCATTATCGTTTGTTGGATCATTCACATTACAATTTTTCAAATTTTCAGCATCAATAACACCATCGAGGGTATGCGGAAATGTAGTTTTAGGTAGTCTAATATAAGGCACCCATCTTTTTGAAAGATATCCGAATTTATCGACAGATATGATTAGAATCAATAAATTCAAATACATCATTCTATTATATCTGCTTCTTTCAACTCATTTATAATAGCAACTATCTCGTTGCGGTGAGATGTGTTGCCAGCTTCTTTAGAAGCAATCAACAACCTCAATCTATCTCCAATTTCATTTGAATCGTTCTTATAAATGTATTCCATTGAACCTTTACCCAGCACATTCTCGGAAAAAGCACGAATAATATTTCTATACTTGAACCGTTGTGAGGCTTTCAACCTTGCCTGCAGAATATCGGTGAATGACTGTTGCGTGGAGAATACTTTTATAGTAGTTTGGATGATCGTAAAAAATAAGGTTATATACTCCTGGAGTTCCTTTTGTCCAATACCCCAGTCCATCATAACCTAGGATTCTAAAACAGTTTTTTATCGAAATTAGTCTACTACCCAACATCCATCCACCAATCCTGTTCAGCATCATATCTCGGGCCACATATTTCATCAATTTTAGCTTTATGCGACCAAAAGTCCATAACGTATTGCTGGCTAACTGCAGGATATTGATCAACGTATTGTTGAATGGCTGAGGTAAAGGTTGAAGTTGTGATTTAGTGTCATCATCATCGCTAACAGGACATCGCTTCATTAACAGGACGACCGTCATCTTCAATTGCACTCTCTAGGGGAAGAAACTTGGAAGCCAAAAACGTTGTGAAAAATATCGTTTTTAAGTGGAACTGATGAAATGTGGTCTTCTTCATTTTGAGTGGAATGTCATTTCCTTTAAGGTAATAGTTATGGGCTTGAATAGCTTATTCAATTACTCATCATGCTCTGATTTACCCAATTTTAATGCTAAATATTTCTTGCGCATTGCTCTAGCTAGTTCATTAACTTTGTTCTTACGGCAAGCTATTGCTACTGCATCGTTAAATAAATGGTAGCTGTTTTAAAGCTTCATAAATAAAAAGCTAGAACAAAATTAGAAAAGAGGCTTGAATGTGGCGACCCCGTAATTAATCCTTTGGATGCCGCATGCAAACAGCACGATATAGCTTATTCTCTAAAAAAATCACTTTATAAACGATACATAGCAGATCGGATACTAGAAGAAGAAACGTGATAAAGAGTTAAAGCGAAAGACGCCTCTCTGGGAGAAAAAACTGCTGCTTTTTAGTAACATGTGGAATGAAAATAAAAAGAAAACTGGGAATGAATTGTCGTCGTCGTCACTCAAAGAAACGCGAAATGGGATCGAAGAAGCGTTGTTCATTCAATAGGGATGTTGTTTTGAATGTAAAGAAGTCCATGAAGAGAGGATCATCCCTAAAAGATACTGCTATGATTGCTTTACGAGCAGCTAAAGCACTTATTAAATAATTTGGAGGATCCACGAAAGTTGATGTTCCTCGAGTAATACCCGTATCAAATTCTGGAGGTTTCTTACCCCTCATCCTCTGTTTGCTGGACTGTCAGCACTTGGAGCGTTGTCAGGTGAAACTGATGGGATAGCGAAGACTGTAATTAACGCTAAACATGCTCGGAAGAAGTTGGAGGAAGACGTACCTGAAAAAGTTAACCAAAGATGGACTTGGATTATATTTGAAAAAACAAAAGAACTTTTTAAATACTTTGGAAAAACGTTTGAATTTCCTACAATAACGGACAATATCAAACCTACAATCAGATCATTTGTGGACATTTGTGTTAAAATTTTCTACAAAAAAAATGACAAGTATTGAATTATTAATGCGGCATATTTATAATCAAAAATCGTTGAGAAGTTTTACGGCTGAAGTGTGATGTGTGAGACATTCAGAATTATTGGATATATGGCATAAGCTTCCCAAAGAATATCAAGCAAATTTCGAGCTACAAATACGTCTGCCTTGTTTCGTTCACTACAATCGACCTGACTGGACTACACATAGTGAAGGCCCTCCAAGTTCTCAAGCATCATGTTTTGTTTTGTAAACGAGCACTTGAATAAATTGTCTATTATTATTATCATAATTTAAACCGACACGCTCCTCAAGTTGTATCATTCATCATTTCACAGCTGCTGCGAGTAAACAGTATCAACCATATATTTATTCTTCAACCTCCTACTCCAATTGTATTAGAGAACAGATTATGGAATTGCACTTCGGTCTTTTCATTCCTATCATAGCATAAGTATGGAAAACAACAAATTCTACTACTTTGATCGAAACACATAGCATTGCAGATATCGGGGCATTTATTCAAAGCAAATTGGGTGCAGCCAATTCGAGTAGACCGGAAACTATATTTTCACTGAAACCAAACAACAACACGCTACAATGATAGATTTTTAGCAAATATGATATTCCATTTAAAGAACCCGACGAGAGCCTAGGTAGAATGTTGGGGTTTTCTCAACAAATACTCAAATCAGGACAACTGTACTCTTTAGACCTCTCTACGTTTCGAATGTAGCTTTAGCACTGGAGCCTTCGATGGCAGCAGACCTGCTCACACCATATACGAGTTTGTATTGAAAGCTGATCCTGGATAAACCATCGACGAAACGCCTCAGAGCTTGTTGTATCTACCCGTCATACCTCAGCGTGAAATACCTTGTATCACAGTACTGGCTTTAGATCAAAATGGAATTCCAATCAACTTTCGATGAGAGCTTAGTACTTTAATCCTGGCAGTTGGAGCCAGAAGCCTAATAATAGATAATAAAAAACCATCGACTACAAATTCTTCTCCATTAGTACAGAAGGCGCCCCAACGAAAGTATCTTACATTCGCAAACAAATTGTTTCTACAAGTTTTGGGTTATTCAATAAAGACGAAGAATAAGAAGAATGATTAAACGACCACATCTAAACGACATGCATCCAATGTTTGATATTTATCGAAAGCCGAGAATTGATGAGTCCATTCGAAAAACAGAATATCGAACTTATTATACATTAAAGGATCTCTAAATGTACCGGGTGTCCCAATAAAAATGGCTCTCGGCCATATCTCGAGAATATAACAAAAGTGACCTCGAGAATAACCTGGAAATGATTTACAGAGTTGTAGGTCCACCGCCAGAGGGCGTAATTAAATACCAAAAATTATAAAATGAATAATTTACAAATATTGCCTAATTAAGATGCATTTAAACTATGATTATCGTATTGTTAAAGAAATGCAGCGTATATTTGATTATACAAGTTTTAGTCTATCTCTTCAAATAAGAGGTGAGAGGAAGCGGGAACTTTATTATGAAAAAACGGCTGTAAGTCCAGTTCTACTTAACCTATCTATGAAAACTTAGTCTTTTTGAATAGAGCTCCTTTCTACCAATGTAAGAGTTATAATTATGAAACAACCTAATGAGTAACGTATATGGTAGAGGGCGCTATATATTTATTTTTTTAAATCTAGCTATCCTTGAAAAATGTTAAATGGAAACATGCAGTTTTAATTAAGAATTATAAAAGTAGACCAAATTAACAACAGAATAGAGGAAACCGCATGTCGATATCTTTTTCTTATTACGAGATATCCTAAGAAATGTGTAAATTTTAAGCATTTTCCTTTAAACATCAATTACTCCGGTTCGACTGAACGAATTTTAACATTTTTTGACTCCTAAAAATTGTCTTTCCTTGTTCTATTAATAATAGTTCCAATTATTACTTATGCTGTCACCGGGAAACTGCGTTATGGAAGTTAAAATGGAAGTATATAAAAACAAGTAGTGGGTCATGAAAAAAACAAAACAAAAAGATATGTCTTTTGTTAAATTAATAAACCTAAGAATTTGTTCATTTACGTGTCATTGCGATTTGTGTGCATTAACTTAGATATAAAATTTACTTGAAAGTTATATAAGTAAAATGATTCTTACAAACGAAGAAGCATTTGATATGATAGGCAGAGTTTTTCGTCGACTCATGCACCGTTTAAGAACGACTGGAAATGTAAATCTTCCTGTATTTATAAGACGCGGCAGAGGTCGTTCAGAGGAAAACACAATAAATGTTTTGACATATGTGCAATTTAACCCGCATTTTAAGTATTAGAGCAATAAGTAGAGATTTGGGAATAAGCAGAACCACCGTTCAACGTATTTTGACAGGACACAGGTAAATTATGATGTAAAAAAATATGTTTCTTAAACAAAATATACCCGCATAATATTATTTGTGGGCATGGTTATATGTTAACATAATAATTTATTTATCATTCCGGAAAGATTTTAGTAGGACATTATACAATGGAGCGTCGATTATCCGAACGTCGTTTAACCGAACGTAGTAACGCGCGGGTCAATGCCCGCCCCCACCTCAGACCACGCGGGTCTCGCACGCGCCGCCCGCGCTTCAGTTTTAGCCCACTTGGTCGCGACTCGTTCACTTGTTATTGTACTCGTTTGTCACTTCTTAGTAACCGCTAGTCGATAAACTAAATTTTGCCGCGTGAAAGTAAACTCTTTCTTTAAAATGCCTAAACGTAAACGTGTTGTCCTTCCTATGAAAGATAAATACGAGATTAATAAACGGTTAGAGGAAGGAATTTTATAAAGTATGGATTACCAGTTCTTCTAGAAGATATATCACTAGCAACTCGTAGGTCTATGTTGTTTCAGCACAATGGCGCATTTCTTCAGACAAGTTAGAGAATTTTTACATAATGCTTACCCTGATAAGTGGATAGGACGTGGAGGCCACCAGTGGCAAAAACTGGAAGTAGTGTTCCAGGAGTGACATAGTATATCTGCGAAGATATCCCCGATAGCGCGTCTTTGCAAATTTTTAGCCAGAAATCACAGCAATAAAGTGAGCTTTAGATTACTTCCGGATCGACCCATCAGCCTTACCAGTTTACTACTGAAAACAATGGAGAAATTGTTGGATCGGTATTTGAAGGAAAATACCAGCAGTGGCAAAAATTGGAAGTAATGTGACATAGCACATCTACTCTCCAGTTCTGTCTCTTGGAATCCCTGAGAATTTTTTGTACTGCCTGAGCGTCGTTGAACGCCTACAAGTTACCTTGGAGTTCCAAACCCTCGGTGGGACGCAAGAGCCTGGATGATATTTTCCGTTGTTTCTCTGTAGAATGATCCCACCAGAGGTTCCGAGTATATTCAGGTTTCCGTCTGATTGGACAGACCTCCGAATACCTCTATGGTCGCAAGTTATGGTTTTGCAACAGTCATCTTAATATGGACAGCGAGATCAAGTCTCGCTAGCATATCCACAAGGTGGCCAGTGAGCTCCTCTCGAAAAAAATGTGTCGGTGATCCTACATCGAGACCTCCATCGACACCCTCCACGAGCTGAACAGGCTCAATTTATTCATTGAGCATATGATGAGGTCAATCACAGACTTACCACGATTGCAAAAGTATGTGGAGACACTCCCTCGGTTGAGGGAGCATAGAAAGTCACTGAGAAAGCACCCCTTGCTTTCCCACAGACTATAATGTGAGTCACAACCCATGAGAAGGGAGAGCCCCATCCTTTCATATTACCTTGTGACTGCAATTACGCCCTTAAGTGTGGATACAGTTTCCGTGGAAATTTATGCTAAGCAGACTATCAGGTTTTCCAACGCACTCTTCTCTCCTTGACCACTGCTAGGTCACTGATACAGACATCTGGAAATGAGAAGCACGATACGTTCCTGTTTAGGATACAAGCACGTGGATTATGTTATACAATGATGTAGCGTACCCCCAGCTAGAACCAGTCCACTTATTATGCACTGAACCTGTTGCACATAACGGCAGCTGAAGCTTTTCCTTGCTGCAGATTCGCCTGTAAAAATTTTATAGGCACTGCAATATAAAGAGAGTAGGACTTTCTGTGAAATATCAGCGCCTGAGGTCCTTTGTTAGGGAGGGTTGAGTGCTTGGCTAACCTAACCTAGCCTCTTCTGACGATCTAGTACCTCCGTTGCGGTCCTACTACCCTCTTTTTTCCCAATTATAGAGAAGGAGACATTGATAATGCCATAGTATAGCGAGTCTCCAGCCTCTTTTATAGCTTGGGCTGACTTGCTATCGACGTCCAGCTCTAGTATGAGGCACTTGGCCTTATCGGACTGGTTTCTTCTGCCGGGGTCCCGCAGTATCGCTTGGCGAAGGTGAAGGACGGAGATGTGATCTGCTGTCAGAGTGACTCTCTTCCAGGGTGACAGATTCTGGAACCTTCTATGTAGCTACTCAAACTGTTTTCGGCTGTAATTGATGTGATTCATACCCAGCTGGAGAGGCAGAAACCGGTTGGAGACCGCATGATGGTTCCAGTCACCGCGTCATTGAAATCTAGCTGTTCTTGGCTTTTTGCCGTGTTTTGTTCGAGCCTCCAGTCTGAAAGCCCTGGTTGGAGGGTTGGGGAGGTTATTGTAGAGATTAGGGGATCACCTTGGAACCCGGAACCATTAGACCAGATTGATCCAGGAACAAAACGATAGGTATGAAAGTCGGAGTAATATAAAACAAGATTTTATTCAATTTCGAAAATGTTCTATACCTCAAACATGATCCAAAAAAACGTATGATCACCAGAAATTATAGAAACAAATCAGCCGAACTCTCAACACATTACTTTTAAAAATCTTCAGCATTAATGGAATCATAATTTGAGATGTGGTGGAATCCTATTAATGTTCTTATTCATTTGAATAGTTTTAAAAGATGAGATGAATTTATACACATGGTTTATTTTACTTTTGGAATGTATTTATACGATTGCTATGACATCAAATTATTAAATGCCTTTGTCTGCTAAACTATCGCTTAATCATATCCAACAACTTTCTAAAATATTTGGGTCTAAAGTGACGTAAATAAACAAAAGTCTGTCTCAGAAATTGTCTCTATAAAACTAGTCGGAACACGATATAAATAGCCTATAAAAACCATAGAAAGATATGCTGTTTTTTAACCAATTAACCATTCACCAAATTTCAGTACCATTTAACATTATCGAATAAGACCAGCATCATGGTCTATGTAGGTGAGGGAGTTCGTACCATTCCCCTTTTCTTAGAAGGGAGTTCCTTCTGGATGTTTAAATCGCCAATGTAATATTTCTGCACTTTTCTGTTTTATGAAAATAACAGGGCACCTACAGGAAGCATAGATGCAAATTTATATGTGAACACCAATATCCTGAAAGATCACCTTTATCATGTGAATTGTGTTTTAGTCTCAGCATCTGCCCGGTTGCAACAAATCATCTTCTGGCAGAGTGAAGAAATCTTATTTTTTTTCAGTTTTGACTCCATATGTAGTTTACCCGGTACCTCCGTACACACCTATTAATTTTCGAGGGCTGGTTTACTTCAATTTTCCATTGGGGACCTTGCTTATAATTAAGTATGGACCTACCCAGATTTTTTTAATTTTGGAGAAAATCTTCCTCTTCATTTCGAGTTGAGTGAACATAAAGATACTGGTAAATCTGTTCCATGGGCTTCCCCTTTCTCCATATTTCTGTTCTTATGACACAGTAGTTCTTTTCTGGTGTCGAGAGAAATTTACTGAAGTATCCCAGCACTCTTTTCTATCTCATTGCTTCAGTCTTCATACTAGTGGAGAGAAGCTGCGTCTGCAGTGAGTCAAGTCGTAGGTCTTCTGAAATCTTCAAATGTCTTCCAAGATAACTTTATCAAGACGTTTTCCGTCCCTCATCCCTTTCCGGGATCGAGACAAATTTAGAAGGTGGTAACAACCTACATTACATCGATCGATGAAAATGTTACATATGTTACATCGTTATAGGCCAGGTACTGTAGCTCTTCGTGAGATAAGACGTTATCAAAAGAGTACCGAATTACTTATTAGAAAATTGCCATTTCAACGATTGGTTCGTGAAATAGCACAAAATTTTAAAACAAATTTACGTTTTCAAAGTTCAGCGGTTATGGCTCTCCAGGAAGCTAGTGAGGCTTATTTGGTAGGTCTATTCGAAGATACTAATCTGTATGCCATTCATGCTAAAAGAGTCACCATTATGCCCAAGGATATCCAATTGGCTAGAAGAATTCGCGGAGAACGAGCATAAATACAAAAATTTATTTTTTTTTATAGAATTACATTTTATCTATTTGATTATAATAGATTTTTTGTTTTATATATATATTGTAAGTAAAAACGGTTCTTTTCAGAACCACAAATAATTTAACATTTATGATATTAGTATAATATTTTGATATAAACATAGGATGTGATTGTTGATTGGATAAAGAAGTCGCACGCCGCACACACGCACACACACACACACGCGCGCACGCACGCACGCACGCACACACACACGCGCACGCACGCACACATACATACATACATACACGAGATAGAGAAAATTATTATTTTTAACTAACAAATTTTAGACAATATCGACATATAATAATTAAAAGTTTATAAAACACATTAGATCTACTATATCGTAGGTAGGTCGAGACAAATTTAGAAGGTGGTAACAACCTACATTACATCGATCGATGAAAATGTTACATATAACATAACATAACATATCAATTATTGAACCGAAATTCAAAAAATTCTTGTTTTATCAAAACAAACATTATTTGTTTCTTATTTTCTTCATAAATAAATGAAGAAATTGTGGCCCTGATAAGGGCCATTTGTTATTATTGTCGATTGTCGTCGTACCCATCATCAGTCCGATAATACTTCTCGATTGTTGTACTATCTTTCTGTCAGAAAAAAAATATTCTTTTTATTTCTTCTTTTTAAGAGCGGCGGCGGCTTTTCTTGCTTTAGGAGAGGAGCTGCTAGCAGCTGCTTTCGAAGTTTTCGGTTTTGGTGCTTTCGGCTTTTTCGTGGGACTGGCTTTTAATGGATTTTTTTGCTTTAGTAGGATTCTTCCTTTTTAATTCGGATGCGGATGTATTGGAAGCGGCGATGACTCCTCCTTTAGCCGAAGATTTTTTGTCTGTTTTTTTGGCAACTTTAACGCCTTTCTTATCAGTAATTGATATTGTTGTTGTTGTCATCGTCGTCGAAGTTTTTAAGGAAGCCGCTGCTGTACCTGTCGTTTTTTTGCCTTTATTAGATTTCTTAATACTTTTCGATTTATCCACTCCTCCTCCTCCTCCTGCAATAATAGCATTTCGTTTTGCTGCTGTTACAATTTTTTTGGATTTAGTTACGCCTGGTGTAGAAGCGGCTGTTTTCCTTTTGTCAATAGCATTCGTTTTAGCCGAAGTACCACCAGATGAAGTTGCCGAAGCTAATTTGAATGATCCGGAAGCTCCTTTACCTTTAGTTTGTACCAAAGATCCCAATACTACAGATGCTTTCAAATATTTTTTGATGAATGGCGCTACTTTTTCTGCATCAACTTTATAATTGGCAGCAATGTACTTTTTAATTGCTTGTAAAGATGAGCCTCCGCGTTCCTTTAAACCTTTGATCGCATTGTTTACCATTTCCGAAGTCGGTGGATGAGATGGTTTGGTCCTAGGATTTTTAGCTTTTTTTTCCTTTTTATTTATTGGAGACGACGAAACCTGCGGTGACTTAGACGCAGACGTTGCGGTTACAACCGAAGTTTGATTTTCTGTATCCGCCATAACTACTAATAACCTTGTGTGTTATTATATAGTCGATAAACTACACTAAACTGATATAAAAAAAAATATTGAATGTAGTTTTATATTTCGTTTTATAAAATTTCACCTCTCTATATTATATACTTAATAGTATAAAAGACTTTTAATTTTCCGCATGTAATGAGTTACAAGAGGAGTCATTCAAATAAAGCGGACGGAAGACTGAACGAACGAATAGAACTAAGTTAAAAAACGAACCTCATAAACCAAACCAACCTCAAAAACCTTGGTTTCTTCGAGATTTTCGAATCGAATGTAATGAAAAAAATTGACAAAGAACTAACTAAGGTATACTTCGAACTTTCGCCGAAGTTTTACTATAATTTAATGACTGCTAACAACGTTTGTTATTAAAAAAAAGTACCACTTAAAAATGGTTAAAAATTTATTTCCGTCGATGCTTAGCACTTTAGATATAATTTCGAAATTAAATAAAAGTCCTTCTTAAAATACAACGAAGGTAAAGAGATACGTGTCTATTCACAATAATGACCAATATTTAAAAATATCAGAACGAATTGAAATAATACCGCAATTATCATTTGAACGGTGACATGTCTACCCTGACTTACGCGACACGTTTCTACTATATATGTTCGTAACTAATATATTATTATGAGTATTTTTCAATAACAATCTTCCGACATACTAAATATAAGAAAAATATCAAATTTCAATATTGGAACCCGCTTATATTTCATTTTAGATAATATTGAATGGTGGGTGGTGGTGGTGGTAGTAGCAAATTATAATTATTACAATAGATTGATTGACTGATTATATTTTCTTCGAACGAACTAACTACTTCGCTCTATTCGCAACTATGTCTGTCTATTACACAATATTTCATATTTTATCCGACAATTTTTTTTTACATTGTATAGTATATTATTTTAGGAAATGGACATATTTTATTTAAAATTTCAAACCAATTTGAAAAGAAAAAAAAAAGTGTTTTTAACAAAACTTCAAAGACGCCACAAAAACTACTTTAACAACGGCAACCGACCAACCGCTTTGTATGTTTTATCTTACCGGCGGTCGGGGTTTTTTTTTGCCTTTAGCCGACAGTGAATTAGTATATGAAACTTTTTAAAACAAAAGCGACGTTAGAAAGTTTTATATATATATATATATATATATATATATATATATATATATATATATATATATAATATATAATATATAAATATAAATAAATAATATATATAAATATATAAATATATATATATAATAATATATAATAATATATATATATATAAATTTTTATTGATCTTAGAAGAGGATTTTTCAGTTAAGTGGAATATCATCTTTCGTCATATTTAATAGAATTCAATTGAATTAAAGTCTTTCATTCGTTGTTATCATATATAAATAAAAAAAAGTAGTATTGTGGTTCTGAAAAGAACCGTTTTTTTTTGTTTGGTCGATGTTATTATTAAGTAAATAAAATAGAAAATTTTCTATCAATATAGTAGATATGTTATACTTATTATTTAGAACTAGTATATTTGGTAACTGCTTTAGTTCCTTCACTGACTGCGTGTTTTGCCAATTCTCCGGGAAGCAATAGTCTCACTACAGTTTGAATTTCTCTACTTGTAATTGTTGAACGTTTATTATAATGAGCCAATCTGGATGCTTCGGCGGCGATACGTTCGAATATATCATTAACAAAACTATTCATTATACTCATAGCTTTACTCGATATACCGGTGTCAGGATGATCTTGCTTAAGTACTTTGTAAATGTAAATAGCATAACTTTCCTTCCTCCTCCTTTTTTTCTTTTTATCGGCTTTCGAAATATTCTTTTGAGCCTTTCCGGCTTTTTTCGCTGCCTTTCCGCTAGCTTTTGGTGGCATTATTTCTCTTGAAATAAAATAAAAACACTTGGATGACGTACCGTATTTATCGACAAAAAGTGGATAAAATTAACAGTTAACAGACACACACACACTTGCGCGTGAGAAATATCGTCCCTCTAAGCATCAACCCCCGGATGAATCCGCGAGTGGGTGCGAAGAAGAACATTCCAACCACCCCCTGTCACTTCCGACAGGTCCTCATCCTCTTTCACGTCGCAGTTTCGCGTGTAGAATCCCTCCTCTCCCCTTAGGTCTATGGGAGATTCTGGGATGTCTTATCTTTTTATTAAGAGATTAGCCTGTTGGCTATACACTCTTAGCTTCTTGTTCTGGACGTCTTCGTGTGTGTGTGTGTTTCGCGGCCTCGGGTAAACCTCTTCCTACCTCATGCCGATAGGAAAGGATCTAATCCGAGTGGTCCTTCGCCTTCTCTATAGCTGTCCCCGATGTATAACTCTACATTTCCTTGTGAAATGCAGAATTACCGTGTCGGGGGGTGTCCTCTTGTAGTTTATTTTTGTTGGGCAATGAGTGTTGTTATGAGTATCTGCATGTTTTGCAACATACTCAGTAGCTCCGGTGTTTTTTCTTCTGTCTTTGTTGTTTTTTTCGCAACTTGTGCGTAAGTGCGTCCTGTTTGAGTGGTGTTCCTTGCTTGGTTGTTCTCCGTCTTTTTCGGGTGTTTCGGGCACCCCTTGTAGTTTGCGGGGTGTTCTCCTCCGCAGTTCTTGCAATTCGGTCTTTCCGTCTTGCTGAGCGTGCATTCCGCCGCTCTATGCGCTCCCGCGCATCTCACGCAGTGCACGTCCATTATGCACGTGCTTTGTCCGTGCTGGAATCCCTGACACCTGTAACATTGTACAGGTCCGTAGTGCCTTTTTTGTTCTACCACACTTATTTTTGTGTGGCAGAGGTATCTCAACTTCTTATAAGTTGGTTCTTCTTTCGGTTCTATTACTACCATGTATATAGGTAGTAGTTTTCGTGTGTTGTCCTGATTTCTTTGAGTACGGCTTGTCAACTGCCATACTTTCTTCGGTCTAAGTCCATTTTCCTTCAATTCCTCCTCTACCTCCGACACTGGGGTGTTAACAGCAAGTCCTTTTATGACGATCTTCCTCTCCTTCTCTTCATTGAGTAGGTATGTATACCACTCAATCTCCTTGTACTCGCTCATGAGCATCTTCATTTTGTTAAAGTCGTCTTTAGTTGCCGTCGTTATTTTGCCCGTGTGTATTCCCATTCTACACTGGGCATCGATTTTTCTTTGCACTAGCTGTTTGCGTAGTGCTGTCCACATCAGTGGAGATTTTAGAATTATCGGAGGTGGCCTTCTCTCCGGTTTTGTCTGTTTCCTTTGTTCGTCACGTTTTATCTTCTCCAATTCTTCTTGGATTTGATTGTCCGTTGATGTTTCTTCTTCTTCATCTGAGGATTGTTTATCTGCTTTCTTCCTTTTTTTTGTTTTTTACTTCCGTGAAATCTCCTTCCATAGGGCAGTCTTCGATTTGTGTACATTCTTGTATTTTTTTTTCATGAGTTTTTATCTCATCTCTCAATTCTACAATTGTGTCTGCCAATTTGTAGTTATCGGCATTGAATTCTCTAATAGTGTCCTCTAAGGACTCAATTTGCTTGTCTTTAACGATTATCGTTTGTTCGTAATTTTTCATTCTTTCTTCGAGGTATTTGATTTGCTGTCCCATCTTCTCAACCAGCGCTTCGTAATCAGGTTTTTGCTGAAATATGATTTTGGATAATTCATTTTTCTCCCTACTTTTGGAGTTTTTAGGCTCCATGCCTGTTGCTCTCTGTCCCGGTTTTCCTATTTTGATTTGGTATCTAAAGTAACCTAAAAGAAAAGTTTAAGCCGTACTGATAAGTACGGCTGTTTCGAAAAACGGATAAATTCCGCACAATCAAATTTGTGTTGACAAACACAATTCTTTCATGCGGAAATGTTTTTTAGCATTATAAATAAAAGGCTGTGTCAAGGCACAGCTACCTGCTGAAAAGAAAAAGGAAAGTTTTATCAGTGTCTCACCTGACTACCTGAGTCCGCTTTCACTTCACTTCACTGTCACACTTGTTCACTCGTCGAAGTCTCGGAGTCAACTAGCAGTACACAGTCAACAGCACAGAGAGAGAGAGAGATTCGTTGTGAAAAATTAGGAAGGAAGGTTTTTTTTTGGAAATTTGATATAATTTGCTTAGGCCCTGATATTGGAATTTTTTCCTCTGCAGGGCTGGGTGTGGGGATATTTAGTTGGTAAGTGTTCGCTCGGCTGCTTCTAGCGGTGCAGTTATATATATTTTTTTTGTTCAAGATTTTTTTTCTTTTTTATATTCGGACATTT